>NC_088643.1:24958974-25218974 GCF_964019385.1 Sycon ciliatum
TGTACTGTAAATAATTTCTGGCCTGCCTCCGTACGTGTTCGCGAATGGCGCTTCTCCTCTGACAGTGTAGGTAAATGAGCAGTACTTGCATCCTAAATCCCAACGCTCTCCCCTTCAACCCACACCCTCCAACTACTTCAACCGTTTCCTCGAGCCTGGACTCTACACTAAATGTTTTTGCACAGCCCTTCCAACCTAACTCCAGCTCCTCTAACCATTCTACTCAATCTTCTTCCCACGTGTCTGTTGCGGTGATAAATGCACGCTCAATAAACAACAAACTCGGTGAACTCTCCATCCTTTGTAATGCCAAGAAGCCTGACATTATCTGCATCACCGAAACTTGGCTCACCACCAACCATACCTTACACTTGCCGAACTATGCAGTATTCCGCCGTGACCGACCGCAAACTCCCTCTAACCCTGACCCCTTCAGAGGCTATGGGGGTGTTGCCAACCTGGTGCTCACTACCGCCTTCAGCAAAGTGAGAGAGATTCACTCATTTCGGCAACAGAACTTTGAAGCAATTGCTATTGAAGCTACTCCCATAGGTTCATCCCAACCACTGTCGTTTGCCTGCTTGTATAGACCCCCTAACCAGCCCGCTGCTGACCTACAATATTTTGTAGATACTCTGCGGACTGCTCTCATTAAGCTACCTGCTCCATCATCTACCATTGTAACTGGTGATTTTAATGCCCATTGCCAGAGCTGGTGTGCCTCCGACTCAACATCTGCTGCAGGCTCTGCCTTGTGTAACCTTTTTCGCTCCATAGCACTGTCTCAACTTGTTACGTTCCCCACCCATCTTACATCCAATGGGCCCCGTGGCTGCCTGGACCTAGTCGCCACAAACATTCCCGAGAGGTTCACATCCATTGAATCCCTGAGCCCCCTGGGTGCCTCCGATCACTTAATCGTCCTCGGCAGGCTCTCCATAGCTAAAGACATAGCACAGTCTCGAGAGTCCACATCTGACACTGCACCGCCTCGCTTCAGCCATCACTTGCTCACTCAATCGCAATGGGAAGGCGTCAATGCTGAAATTGCCGCAACTCACTGGAGTGACCTTTTATGCGGCCTTGATATTGATACAGCCGTTTCTAACTTCTCGTCTGTCCTCGAATCGTCTCTCTCAGTCTGCTCTTCTCACCGCGATCACCAGTCAACCACCAGAAACCGAAGCCGCCCTTCACGCCAGGATCCACCATGGATGACACCAGTGCTCAGGGCAGGCATTAAGAGAAAGCATGACCTCTACAGCATCTATAAAAAATACCCTACCCCGTCCAATGCAACGCAGTACAAACGTCAGCGTAATATAGCAAAAACGTTATCACGTGTAGCCCATAAAGAATACATCCAGTCCATTACTACTTCTCTCACCGACAGCCAGCGCCCATCACTTCACTCATTTATAAGAACTCTTCGTAAATCAGCATCGTCATTGGGCTCTAGTCCAACAGCAATCACACGGTCTGACCAAAGTTCCGCCACTGCGCCTCTTGATATCGCGGATGCTCTGAATGAGCAGTTTACCAGCTTCTGCGTTAAGGATAGACCTGAATGGTTAGTTCCTCCTATCCACCAAATACCTGTAGAGTCAACGTTTACATCGCTGACGATTTCATCCCGTACTGTAACCAGATACATACGCAGTCTCCCCAATAAGAAGTCTCCTGGTTACGATGGTATACCAAACGAAATCCTGAAACACCTCCAAGACAGCCTAGCATATCCGTTATCGCTGCTCTTTAACATCTCTCTGTCGTCTGGAATCTTTCCCTCCGCATGGAAATACGCATTAGTGGTCCCAATTTATAAGCGCAAAGGCTGCCGGTCGGATGCAACGAACTACAGACCCATTTCCCTACTGTGCTGTATTTCAAAGCTGTTTGAGCGCATTGTGTACGATCAGCTATATCGACACTTGTCCCCGTACTTGCATACCATGCAGTCTGGTTTCCGGCGAGGGGACTCCACAGCTCTGCACCTAGTCCACCTGATCCAAAACATCATGCAGTCCCGACATTTGAAAGAACATACTGGCATGTGCTTCTTTGACCTGGCGAAAGCCTTTGACACTGTTTGGCATAGAGGCCTGATTGCCAAGTTGGGTGCCTATGGCATTGGTGGCAACCTGCTTTGTTTCTTTGAAAGCTACCTAACTGACAGGCTACAGGCTGTACGCGTCGGCAACACCCTCTCGTCTCCCCAGGCAATTAATTCTGGTGTGCCACAGGGGTCAATCCTGGGGCCACTATTCTTTTTAGTCTACGTCAATGATCTACCGATGTCTGTCCCTAATGTTTCACTGTTCGCCGATGACACCACAGTTTCCACTTCAAGTAGTTGCAAGCAATTGCTAGTCAATGAC
Source organism: Sycon ciliatum (assembly GCF_964019385.1). Classification (NCBI taxonomy): domain Eukaryota; kingdom Metazoa; phylum Porifera; class Calcarea; order Leucosolenida; family Sycettidae; genus Sycon; species Sycon ciliatum. Next base: position 24,961,353 of record NC_088643.1, read on the forward strand.
CTCCAGAAAAAGATAAACTCCACCATTTCTTGGATGTCGACTTGGAAGCTGAGACCGAACACTAGTAAGACCAAAGTGATGTTCTTCTGTAGCGGTGCTAGTGATCAGTTCTGCAATGTGTCTTTATCATGTCCTGGCACCTCATCGACCATAGAAATTGTCCATGAACATAAGCACCTTGGTATAATTATTGACGACTGTCTAACATGGGCTCCTCATGTAGACTATATTTGCAAGAAAACTAGTAGTGTTCTCGGCATACTATATCCTCATCGTTCTCATTTGCCAAATACATGCCGTTCTATGTTTTATCGCTCGTATCTATTACCTATTTTCCAGTATGCATGTCAGTCTTGGTGTAGTCTAAGTCAACATCTTGTGAACAAACTTGAAATCCAACATAAATCTCTTCTTAAAATATTGTTTAACAAGCAGCGTTTATTTCCTAGTCTTGAGCTCTATTGTATCAGCAATACTCAACCACTGCAAGATAATCGCAAACAGCAGCTTTGCGTTTTGATCCACAGAATTCGCCTAGGTAAAATTCCCATTCATCTCTCCGTATTCAATTGGTTTTCTCTGTCCCGGTCCACTCGTAATAGTCTCTCACTTCCCTGTGCTAATTCAGCCGCATTTACCAACTCTCCTCTGTTTTTGTCCTACAGCCTTTGGCTGCAACTTCCCCAGCATGTTAAGACATCAAAATGTCTTTCCAGCTTTAAAAATGCACTCCGATCGCATAATGTAGTACGATAGGATCTCATTGCTGGATTCTTGTCTATCCCTCTTTCTTCTCTTTTTCTATATTCCTTTCTTTTCTTTTCTTGCCGTGGTTGGCTATCACCCCTCTCTCGCACTTTGCGTGCCAATTGGTCATGAACCACGAGTTGAGTGAAATAAATAAAATAAATAAAAATAAGGGTGACAGTTCTGCGCTCCGACACAGTACTGCAAGTAGTCCCGCGAGAGGCCCCTGGGGCATTCACTCCTTGAACTCACGCACCACCATACTGGGCTGTTGTCACATAGCCAGGTGTCACAGTGCTGTTGTCTCCGTGGTACAGTAATGGTTCTCGTATGGTTATGGTGTTGAAAAACACACGTTACACATAGCCAGGTGTCACACTGCTGTTGTCTCCGTGGTACAGTAATGGTTCTCGTATGGTTATGGTGTTGAAAAACACACGTTACGCATAGCCAGGTGTCACACTCCTGTTGTCTCCGTGGTACAGTAATGGTTCTCGTATGGTTATGGTGTTGAAAAACACACGTTACGCATAGTCAGGTGTCACACTGCTGTTGTCTCCGTCGTACAGTAATGGTTCTCGTATGGTTATGGTGTTGAAAAACACACGTTACGCATAGCCAGAAATCGCATGTCATCGCGTACATTGAAAATCAACACATTTTTGCGAATCGACCTTTTTTCAGCATCACTTTTCAACGACGACGAAGCAAAGTCGGCCGAATGAAGCCTAGAGGAAGAGAATCATCCTCTCCATTTCACCATCACGATACTGACATAGGTACGAGACAAAACAACTAAAAAATCCACAAGAAAACTGTACGCCCACCGCCGCACTGACTTTGGTCCGAGAATTTTATATTACCATCAAAATGTACGAGGAGCACTCAAAAATCAGCTACAGACGTACCTTTGTCGCTCTCTACTCCTTTTTTAAGGCACGAAAGTCGTCTGTCCACTTTCAAAACGGGAACAAGACATACTAGTGGTCCTTTTCAGCTGCTTCACAAGCGCAGGTAATGTTCACCAAGGGCTGCAGAGCAGCATCCAGTACAGTCATGCAGTAAATAGTCAATTTCAGTGTTTCTGCTCCAAACAGCAACTAACTTTGACTAGCTACAAAGATTATATCAAAGGATCCAACAACAACCATTTTCTTCAGTTTTTTCGGCTAGTGGTGAAACGAATATCAAAACCCAGTAGCCGAATTTTGGCTTAACGAACGAACGAATGAGTATTCTTTCGTTAACACAGATGACATCACACGCCCTCCTCTCAGTCATTTTATTGGATATTGTCACTATTATTAGGCATGACAAATGAAGGCGCATATTTTCCATCATTTCTAGGTCAATTTTCACAAAATCCCCAGCTGAAGTGCATGTTACACGCTAAAAAACCCAGCTTGAGACGTTATTTTCGTTCGACCGCCAAAACTCCATTCCAGGACCTCGGATCGCGTTCGGGTTGCTTCGAGACGACAGCTGAGAGTTTTCTAATGCCGATAGACCTATCGATGAAGTGATTCGGTCAAGTATTCGCGAAGTTACGGAAGTTTGAAGTCGCCCGGTAAACTCTGCATAGCGGGTTAACGAATATTCGCCATGAGAAATATTCGTTCGAATCTGACAAACCGAACGAATATTCGGTATATTCAATTCACCACTATTTTCGGCAGAAGGTTTCTCCTTGTGCTTGGCCCAGGCCAAAAACCACACCCGTCCAAGGTGTGATTTTCCATGTACCTGATGACATGCGATTGCTGGCTATGCGGCTGAAAATGGCCGCCAGCATATCCTGAAAATGGCCGCCAGCATATCCTGAGAATGGCCAGCAGCATATCCTGAAAATGGCCGCCAGCATAGCCTGAAAATGGCCGCCAGCATATCCTGAGTATAACAGTGATATACCTGTTTCAAAACTGGAATAGTTTTACTGTTGAAATAGTTGTACTGTTGGAATAGTTTTACTGTTGAAATTGCTGTTACCCATCGCAATTAGTCGGTGTTACAATGAAAATTCCGCACTTTAAGCCAGCTCAATATAAGGGGAAAAAACAACATTATATCCGACATGCACTCCTAACAGTATATGCTTCCAAACGCGCACGGACTTTTGTTGAAGGTGTCGTGGTACAATTTCTGTCATGTGTCCACTCCACACCCGTGCAAGGCAGGGCATCTTTGTTTTTGAGTTGAGAGTCAATGGGTCTGGGGTATTTGTGGTGAAGAAAAGTCGCGCTGGAATGCACAAGCTGTACGGGTGCTACTGGGTTGTGATGTCCTGCTCGTGGCCGGGGCATGCCCGGAATCAAATCTGTACGGTATTATGACGCAAAGATCCGATTACGCTCGACCAATACCCTATCCAGAACTGGATCAGGCGTTGCACACTCTGGGGGAGGGGCCGGGTTATGTGCTCTTGGAATCATGGATACGCATTCCACCTTGGATCATTGCTGATGCTTCTGTGAAGGTCGCAATCATGTCAGGAAACACACAATAGTTATTATGTTAGGGAGCTCATGCCACTGTAACCTATGCCACTGTAACCTATGCCACTGTAACCTATGCCACTGTAACCTATGCCACTGTAACCTATGCCACTGTAACCTATGCCACTGTAACCTATGCCACTGTAACCTATGCCACTGTAACCTATGCCACTGTAACCTATGCCACTGTAACCTATGCCACTGTAACCTATGCCACTGTAACCTATGCCACTGTAACCTATGCCACTGTAACCTATGCCACTGTAACCTATGCCACTGTAACCTATGCCACTGTAACCTATGCCACGGTAACCTATGCCACTGTAACCTATGCCACTGTAACCTATGCCACTGTAACCTATGCCACTGTAACCTATGCCACTGTAACCTATGCCACTGTAACCTATGCCACGGTAACCTATGCCACTGTAACCTATGCCACTGTAACCTATGCCACTGTAACCTATGCCACTGTAACCTATGCCACTGTAACCTATGCCACTGTAACCTATGCCACTGTAACCTATGCCACTGTAACCTATGCCACTGTAACCTATGCCACTGTTACCTATGCCACTGTAACCTATGCCACTGTAACCTATGCCACTGTAACCTATGCCACTGTAACCTATGCCACTGTAACCTATGCCACTGTAACCTATGCCACTGTAACCTATGCCACTGTAACCTATGCCACTGTAACCTATGCCACTGTAACCTATGCCACTGTAACCTATGCCACTGTAACCTATGCCACTGTAACCTATGCCACTGTAACCTATGCCACTGTAACCTATGCCACTGTAACCTATGCCACTGTGACCTATGCCACTGTGACCTATGCCACTGTGACCTATGCCACTGTAACCTATGCCACTGTAACCTATGCCACTGTAACCTATGCCACTGTAACCTATGCCAAATACTTGCTGCCTGCACTGTACCTTCCCGTGTGTTGTTTAGAGGTGTTCTGTCCATGTGCAGCTCTTCACCTTCTCACTTCTTGATCCATTTTTTGTTGTTAATGAAACATGCTGCATGCATTAGCATATGTGCTCATGATACTCAGTGCAAGGAATAAGTACTACAGCATAGCTCTCATCTTCGGCAGACCCATCCTTGCTGCATACCTGGCTTGTCTGCGATGTGCACATTCCAGGCGCAAAACTTCACATTGTTGCAGGTCACCAATGTTATTCATGGTATTGCATCAGCTCTGGACTTCTTACAAGCTGGTCAGGAAGTATCGGGAATGGCGTACCGGATAGCCCATCGGGATATTAAGTCCACCAACATCCTTGTCAAGGACGACTACTCCGCTTGCTTGATCGACTTTGGTACGGCGATGACAGATGCTATGGTAAGTGCATGGCCGTGCTGATGTCCAGTACAGCGGGGTGTGCAGTGGCAAACGTGGTGTGATGGCATTATACCTGCCTTTTACCAAGGACCACCAGGTGGCGAAATGTGCATGCATTTCACAGCATTGGACAAAGTGTGAACACTGGCTGCGTTCGATTATACACTTGAATCGATTCATGAATCCATTCGCATGCATTCAAGTCGTTCTATTTTCACGTCATGAGCACTGGAATCGATTCGGAATCCATTCACCCTATTCACATGGGGTGATGTGAATAGCGCGAATCGATTCATGAATCTATTCGTGAATCGATTCGTGAAACGATTCGCGGGCATAATCGAGCGCACTCACTGAGCCATCCTTGTGTGACATTATGTTGGGAAGGAAGAGTTTTGTTGTTTCATGACCTACTCGTACACCTAGTTTCCATTCACTTTTGGAGAATCCTACAATAAAATTTGAATGAAAGAACACCCCATCCACCAAACAAGCACACATTGATTATGCTGGCCATTGCGTCGGTACAGAGTCTGTGATGAAGTTCTAAGTGATAATGCATCTAAAGTTGTGATGCAAGCACAGCAATTCAAGCTTCAGACAAGATACAAATTCAATTTCGGGAAACAATGAATGAGGTGGATGTTTACAGGTGTCACAGCACTATAGCCCGTTAAGAAATATGTGCCAACGGGCTTGGAATAACTAACACGTAGGAACGATCAGCCAGCCACGACACTTGGTGCTGAAATTTACGACTTGTAAATGGAATATTGCATGTTGAAGAAAATGGAAATGGAAACCTTAGCAAAAGCATGGCCTTTGATCTGCTTGGCAATTTTCTTTTCTTTTTGGATGTCCTGTGTGTCTGTAGTACTCTGCGTCAATCCGAGGAAAGCACCACTGTGTTGTCCGTCGAATAGTTGGAACGCCACGCTACATTGCCCCAGAACAGCTGAGGTCGGTCGGCCATGGAATGGAAACATTCGAATGCCAGCGCTTCAGCGAATTGCTGGGAGCAGACATGTATGCCGCCTCACTGGTAATGTGGGAGCTGCTCACATCGGCTCTTGGTTGGGAACAATGTGATGGAGGGGCACTGGAGCTGAGTGGTGAGTTGAAGGGTTATGCCAACCCTGAGTTGTCTTCAGGTGAATGTATTCTTTTTTAGTGCTCCGAGAGTGAAAGCTGTATTTTCAGGTTATGTTTGAATGGCGCCTAGCTACAGTGTGTCACTATATGTTCTGAGTCTTCTGGACAAAGCAAAAGAAATCGGTGTCCTTTCTAGCAGCATTCAAGGACAGAAGAACGTGTTTGTGATTGGGCATACTAAAGGAAGGTCACTCTTGTTGTGTGTTTCATGGGTTTCTATCCTTTCCTCATTGTTAGTTTGGTCAGACTGTAGAATGCGAAAGCCCTATTGGAGAGAAGTTCCGCCGAGCCCAACTCTCCAGGACATGCAGATATGTCTGCTTGATCGCCATACATATCCTGAGATATTTGCCCATTGGACATTGTACCCGGTGAGTTCCATTGTACGCTGATTGGCATTAGCTGCTTTTCTTTTCTTTTTATTATCTGGAATATTTCTGACCCAGCTTGAATCAAAATACATATACTAGTAGCAGAGAATCTGGCACGGCGGCTCTTGAACTTTTGCAAGTTGTACAAGTTGGACATAGGAATGTGTTTTCATTCTGAACCTACAGTACAGAGTATACTCTCTCTCTCTCTCTCTCTCTCTCTCTCTCTCTCTCTCTCTCTCTCTCTCTCTCTCTCTCTCTCTCTCTCTATCTCTCTCTCTCTCTCTCTCTCTCTCTCTCTCTCTCTCTCTGTCTCTCTTTTTCTCTCTCTCTTCCTTCCTCTTTCTTTCTCTCTCTCTCTCTCTTTCTCTCTCTCTCCCCGTCTCTCTTTCTCTCTCTCTCTCTCTCTGTCTTTCTGTCATTCCGTCTGTCTGTCTCTCAATCTCTCTCTCTTCTTCTCCTTCTGTATGTGTGTTTGTGTGCGTGCGGGCGTGTGCGTGTGTGTATGCACGCGCACGCATGTGTGTTGGGTTGGATTGCTATGTCACATGCATTTGCATCTGTGCATGCCCTTGTGTCCAACCTTTTCCTTCATTAGGAACTCCAGCCATTGCTTGTGCTCATGGAAAAGTGCTGGCAGCACACGCCAGGCCGTCCGACTGCCAGAGAGCTGCTGCTTGTGTCAACATGTGCACACCTAGACACAAAGCTCGGGCCGAACCTTTCATTGTCGCCTTCTAAGGAAAGCTCTGAAGCCGAGTCGTTATCATGATCATGTGTGGTGGAATGCCTCGCACCAGTGCACTCCATGTTCAGGCATGATTGCTTTCGGCAGAGTCTTCAACATCGTGTACTTTGATTACCAACTGCACCAATTCAAATATCAGGATTGCATCTTGCGCAATTTCTTGTTTCTGTTGGTGTTTTGGTTCTGACATGGGTTCCACTGACCATCTTCTGTGCCCGAAAGCCTCCGGTGGTCAAATATATTTTTCTCCATGTCTACTTGCTCTCCGTCTTATTGTTTGTTCACATTGGCTCAAGCTGCCAGTGCTCCCAGACCTTGGACATGTCCTTGGTACATGCACTGCGATGAGACCGGCAGACGTTACATCCTTGCTGGCTTGGCCCAGACAAAGAGTGAATTTTTCTGCTCCACTGGTAAGACGTCTCAATATAGGGATAGACTTTACCGTTACTCTTAATTTGTCCACAGCCTTGCCTGTCCGTCCTTCCGATTCTATTTTATGGTGTTGGCTTCCGTGGAATCTGAATGAGCCACATCATGTATTACTCTGATAATACCTTTAAAATATGATGATGAGCATGAGTTCGGCATGGCCTGTGGCGGTGCTGTGCCAGAGTGGCGGCATGCCCACCAAGTCCCCATGCTCGTAATTTCTCCCGGCCGCTCTTGCTGCTGTTAGTGTACCTGCACGAATTCAGCTGAAGGAGCTCATGAGATGTGGTTTGATAAAGGGCCATTGTAGAGCTGGGGAGTTGTGAAAACCCATTTTTCATACCATAAATCCGGCCACTCACAAAAAGACACACCGCTGAACAGCCTGAAGTCAGGATGTAGGGGCCTACTAGGGCAGTAGGGGCTCTAACCTCCCCCGGCGGTGCATCGATCTCGATTTTGTGCCACTGCACTCTTGTGAGTCTGTAGTGTAGTAGATCCACCTGCTTAGGGCCGGGTTCCACTGCGGCTCCGCTGCTCGTCTTTCGCGGCTTGAAACGTCATCATTACCATAGTGACCGCGGCTCGAGCTGGAGCAGCGAGTCCGCGGCTCACCGCGAGCTTTTGCTACGATTCTTCACCAAAAACTGCGGGCCGCGGTCGCGGCTCGACCTGTTTCCCGTACTTTGCATTGTTTTGTACGCCAGAATTTTAAAATTCAAATTTTAATTCGTTGCGCAGGCCAGAACACGAGGATTTTTTTGATTTCGCGCAGGCAGGTGAAACGTCATCAAAAAGTGTGGAGCACGACCGCGGTGCCGCGAATGACGAGTGTCAGTGGAACCGCGCTGCATGCAGCCAAGTGCCGCGGAGTCGCAGTGGAACCCGGCCCTTAGCTAGCGCTGCACGCGCTGATTTGTTTGCCTCACTGAGCGGCTCAGTATTAGTATTATAATTATACATAATTATTATGACTGCCAGACCTACAGACTGGGTGCTGGCCCATAATGACCATACCGTATTATCTCTAATATAAGCACAGTCTCCAATAATAGAACACCTTGGGGCGGCATTCAAAAATAAAGTGCTCAGTCTCCATTATAAGCACACTGTGTAAATAATTCATCATCTGTACCGGCGAAAAACCCCTGAAATGTGTGTGTCTGACATGAATTTGGCCATGGCAACATGCCTATGAAATGAGGATGAAATAATAATGGAACAGTCTCCATAAAGGAACGTCTCCATTAATACCATGCACGGGGCGGGGGTACATTGAAAAAATAAAGGACCGTGCTTATACACGGTCCATGTTTTAGAGATAATACGGTATGCTATCATGCCTGTGGGTCGCAGCACGGCTGGAAAAATTCCTTCCGCTTCCAAGCCGCGAGGACTTGAACCTGGTACCCTCTGTTTCTCAATCATGATTTCGGTCTTTGACCACTAACTTGGTGGTGGGTCTGATCTATCATCTACTCACCTCCCACCGTTTAGGCGCTGCATCTGCGCCTTTGATCCTAGAGCTAGAGCCAGTAGAGCGTGAGGTGGTGGCGTTCCCACGGCGGATGCGAAAACTCGGCTTTACAGCCGAGTCTCACGCGAACCGTGAAATTTTATTTATTTTATCATGCCTGAAATCGCGATGTAGAAAGCTTTGAAAGTAACGTAACATAATCATTAGTAGGCACTTCAGTCACGTGACAGGACCTGTCAAAATTTGCTAAGGTGAGAGTGCGTACTTGCGTGGCACCAGTCAAGTGCATGCGCAAAACTGCACAGGTACGCGCTATGCTTCGTTGTACGGGCTGATAGTTGGGCGCATCGTGTTGCTCTGACGTTCAGCTTTCGGTAGATCCCGCATACGTCATAGTGCGTACATTTTTGCGAGTTGTAGATCACGTACACTTCCAGCAAAGTGTTTTTTCACAAAGAACTGTTGTTTGCTCGCGTTTGAAACGTTGCTTATCGTCTTCAGCGTCGTCTTTCCATTCGGAAACAGTAGAGTTCTTGTTTACCAGGGTTTGCGCATCGCTGCGCAAGGAGACATTATGGACGTAGGCACTGAGAAGTATGCGCTTTAGGCGGAGGAGAACGACGATGCGTCGTCCTACCTGGGCGAATTCTCAAAGCGTACTGAGAGCCAAATTTTGACACGGTTGCGCTGGAAGGCCTACTGATGTTTACGAACAATCAAAAGGCACAGTGGCTGCCGAAGAAACCCTCCGATGAGGCGATGCTTTGATATACGCAGCCAGGCACGCTTCACCGAAATTTCAAAGCTCACCAGCAGGCAATTCATGACTGCTGCATGGCGCAGTTGAAGGAGAGGGAGGCAGATATCACACCCGATGGAAAGAAGCTACCAACAGCGGTCCTGAGGAACTTCTTGCCAACTTGGAATCACTTGAAGTGGCATGACTGTGGGCACGAATGTCCTGTGCAGTAATTCGCGCGCGCGCGCGCGCGCGCATACTTACCCTCCACTTTGCTGTGTACGGCGTACAACGTGGAAGTTCTCTGTTGTTTTTGTGCCAGAAGAATGTCTTTATAGCTCTTACTCTTTAGTACCCGCAGGAGCCTGCCAGTATGTCGTTATCAGTTCATTTCACAGCAAACTGAAGCTGTTACTATGGGTTACTATGGCGTTGCTATGGGTTGCTATGGAGTTGCTATAGTGATTGCGGTCACAATTGCCGTATTCTTGACTATTCTGAACTTTGATCTGTATTGTTTCGATCCATACATGGTTGTTGGTGTAAGTGAGTGATGTGTGCTTGAAAAAAACACTCTGATGTTTTGTGACTATATCCACTGATAATACTTCAGAGATGCTGTTGGTGCCACAAATTGTATTGATTTCGCCTTATGCAACTGCCTATCTTCAACCCTTCATATCTGAGTCGTATCACTGTGGATTTCAATAAAATTTTCTGTGTGACCTTGTGATACCCACCACCATTGATTACTGATGATAAACCTGGAAAAAACCCGATTTCAAAAAATGGGGTGAAGTGCCTATGACATTAGCTAATTGTAGACTTGTCGTTAGTTTTTTGATCGCTGCCATGCGCCATGCATTTATAATTTTTTCTGAATCTGTCATCCATCATCACTGCGCACTGAGCTGACATCAGTATGACTTCTAAATAACCGTGGAAAGCTGACATGACAGGATCAGGATTAGATCGCTTTTCTAAAATTAAATTTCTCCAAACAAGACTATACTCTAAAAAGTGTAACAAGAATTTAGATGACTGAGCGAGGTCACGACGCGTAGTTAGCGCTGATTTCTCAGTTTAGGATAATGAAGTCTCGCAAGAACGTGCGCAGGACACCAATTAGGAAAAAGCAGAAGCAACGCATTGGGAATCTGAAATCTCAGCCGTTCTCTGTCCGATCGCTGGGGAGGCAGCACCAGGCGCTATGGCACGGGCTCAACAGGGGCCGTCGCTCCCCGCTGTTCAATTTGGATGCATTCGCGGCGTTGGTAGTCAGCTCAGCTCGGCTAGCCTTGCCTTGGGATAAACAAGTAGTGTTCGAGAACAGAGGGGGCGCAACAATACCCGTGAAAAGTCAGACGCAAGTCCAGTGTGGAGCAACATGCACACCAGGGGTTTACCTGTCAGGTCCGCCAAACGGAGAGAAATTCTTGACCGAGCGCAATAGGCTGCTGGATGGTGAGGAGTGCGTGGATGCGAACGTTCTCAACAGCATACTGGTTTCAATATTCACGAGTAGTGACTGCGATTGTCCAATCACGGCACTGGCCATTGGGCAGTGCATGAAGCATGCCAAGCACAAACCATTCGTTTTGCAGGATGTGCGGCCATTCAACCCGCAGCTTTGTCGCGCCGCATTTGACCCAAAAATCGGCAAGCTCGGAGGCTACACGATTCCCTGTGCTGCGCTGCCGCTCCGCAGCGGGCGCTTTCGAATCAGCTACAGAGACGTGACTGTGGAGGAAATTAAAGAGCACATTGCCGAGCAGAGATGGGAGCAGGACTTAGCCAGTGCCAACGACTCGCTCTCTGCCACGCGCGCAAGCGTACAGAAGTGGACGCAGCAGCTGGACCATCTGGGCTTGGCATGCTGGACAGGAGTGGGAACTCGCCAACGACGTTCGGCAATAGCATGTGGGTTCTATCACCTGGACTGGCTGTTCTCAGATAGCACAACTGGCCTGCCAAGAACTGCCCAGGAGGTGGAAACGCTCACCAGCCAGTACAGGCATGCCCCTTTTGAAAAGCAACGACAGATATTCCAGAACGCTACATCATCCACCTGTTTGGAGGATACAAATGCTGCTGCCAAGGATGTATCACTTGACACTAGTGCAGGCACGGTCATAGCTGAGCAGGATATTGTTTCACTTGAGTCAGCTCTGCGCTACATTCGCCAGCCGGAGAACAATGACACTCCATTGGTTTTCTTCACCGGGTCTGGCTTGTCAAGCCTCGTGTGGCTGGCCAGGCATATGACCGTCAAGGAACGTAGCCGTGTTGAGAGAATCGGCTTGATGCTGCTGACAGCTGATCCGTCACAAAGTATACTCACAAGCTCATCAGGTAACGGCATCTCCTACAATGAAGCCATAGACCCAGATAGTGTGCGGGAGTGCTTTTCCTCTCAACGCAAGGGACCTGAGACTTGCAGCAGGTGTACATATGACAAGAAATATTGCACACAATTGGATAAAGGCAGTGTCGGGTTATGCTCTCAAAGCGCATCAGCAACCAGCAAGCGCAGTGAAGATTGGAGAGTTGATGCCGATGAGATCACGCTGCGTAAGTGGTTCCCAGCTGCGGCAATCTTCATTTGGAACACGGTGTCGTCTAAGGGTGTGTTAGAGCAGGACCTTTGACCATGCCTGAAGTACTCCTACGCAACGTAGTCTGTTTTGTTTGGTGTCACAACTTCAGGTAGTCAAACAGGAGCATAACCCGGGTCCATTCGCAGTGGTCCCTGGCATTTAGACTCTGCACACTCTGCACACTGGCTATCAATCCACAAGAGTACAATACCATTTCGCGACCAAATTGACAAAATTATCTGGTTCCCGGGCATGCAATGAACCGTTCATCCTACGCCCCTTGGAACCAACGCACGGCCATGAATCATTCAGTCTACGCCCCTTGACCAACCCACGGACATGAGCCATTGGGCTTACACTCCCCCCCCCCCCCCCTCTCCCTGAGTCAACACACGAACCATCTGTCTTAGGTCCCTGAGCCAACATACGATCATGAACCATTTGGCTTACACCCTGCAAGACTTGATGCTAATGCTTACACCCTGCAAGACTTGATGCTAATGGATAGTATATGTACTATAAAGTCGACTTCACTTATAGCCAACTCGCATAATTATAGCCAACTCGCATAATTATCCTAATTTCAAGCCATTGTTCATATCCCTGTTTGAACTCGTACAAAATTGACCTTTTATAGCGAACAGTTTTCGTTTATAATGAACCGAATCTTGTAAGGCTGCATCTAACCTAACTGCAGCAACTTTGGTGTTCGCTGTGTCAGGAGTCAACCATATTTATGTCCTGACCAATTTATGTTTTCTTGATCTGTCAGCTGTACGGGGTGGAGCAATTACGCTGGTTAGTGATTACTCAGCAAATTATTACTCTCTCGAAATGACATCGAACGATTGCATGTACTGGTCTCAGGAGTATACCGAGCGAGACCTTGCTAACCTGATGCAGTTTGTTGAGACTGGACTCCGGTTCCGTCACAAACACATTTCTGTTACATGTCCTTGAAATACCTGCTGCTCAAAAGAAGTGTCAATTGAGGTGAATTGGGGCTGGTAAGCCATTCATTATGGTATCCAAGTCCTTCTCTTTTGATTCTATTCTTTTCCTTTTCACCTCTAGCTTGGAAAGTAAGTTTCTATTGTGATCGGTTTTGAAGCCTCCCCTTTTAGTAGAATGGGATTTTTGGTCTTTGACTACCTTGTGGTGGGTCTGATCTATTCACCTCCCACCGCTTTAGGAGCTACATCTCGCTTTGATCCATAGCGGGTGGTGGCTTGCGCCCTCCAGCCGAGTCTCACGAGAACCGTGATTTTGTTTCTAGTGGAGGAATCCCCCCCCCCCCCCCCCGGACAAATTCTGTATGTATGAAATTTGTGGCTGGTCATTTGCTGGTACTAACTACAAACAAAAAGTAGGTAATCAATCATGGTGGATGATGCTGGTGTTGTTGTTGTTGTTGCTGCTGGTGCTGTCGTTGTTGTTGGTGGTGCTGTTGGTGCTGCTCCTTTCTGCTGCTGATGTTGTTGCTGCTGTTGTTGTTGCTGCTGTTGTTGTTGTTTCTGCTGCTGTTGCTGCTGTAGTCGGTAATCCTGGTGGTGGTGATGTTGACATTTTTCTTTCACAATGCGGACAGAGCGTACAGTTTTCCCCAATATGATCGTGTATTTTACCAGTACACCATCTTGATGCAGATCAACACACAAAGTGACGAACGCTCACAAACCTTTATCCAGTGTATACAAATATTCTGGCCTGCCAATAAGGACAACAGTGTCTGCTCCAGAGCTGGGTCAGCCGGGTCAGCGACCCGGTTGGAGGGTACTTGGACCCGTTTGAAAAAGGAACACCGGGTCACCTGTGACCCTGTTGGGAATACACACCGGTGAGTCCTATTATATACAGCTCCGTGATGTACATGTACATGCAGTAGCCATACTTGAACGTACCCGGCTCTGACCCGGCGGGAAGTGCCAGGTACACGTGTACCCGGTTGGTTTGAAATGCTAGAGCAGACACTGGACAATTTAAAAAAAGGGAGGATCATATCATACGTTTAAAAGTAGTTCTCCGTTTTGTTCAACACTATTTAAAAACAAATGTAACAATTATGATACTGGCGAGTAAGAACGTGCAATGCATGATTAGCACCACACCAACTGATCAGCTGATGTCCTCCCAGGGCCCAGATGCTAAGCTGCATCATTGTCTGGAATACGCAAACCCTTCCAACTAACTTACTTGGAAGGTAATGAAATAACGTAAGAAAGGGGAAGGTGAGCGCACTCCAGACAAAAACAAGCTAAAATCACTGCGAACTAAGAAATTTAGAATGTTGGCTATGACAAGATAATGACGAAGGACCAAGGCACAGGACGGTCAAGGCTCACTTCGAAAACGCGAAACAACGACCGCCCAACTATTACTTGGGAAGCTCATGTTATCAGAGGTGAGCAAAAGAACTGGGGTCAGCCTCCTAGCTCCTACCGTTCTTATTTTCATGTCCGACGGTCGATCATGGTCTATGTGAAGTAACGTGTTAGTTGTGTCACCGGGGTCCGTGTATACATTGGTATGCTGTAGACGTCTCTACTTGATGGAATATCTGGCCTGATCGCTCCGTTCTTCTGAGCCCGACACTGCGACAGTAGATCTACTGACTGTTGCACATGTGCATGGAACTCAGCGTTACAACCAGGAAGTCGTAAAAGCTTTTAGTAGTTTTACGACTTCCTGGTTGTGACCATAATATTGCATATATAGGCATGATCTAAACGGTTGTCTCTGTTCTCTTCTGCCTTTGTGGTATTGCTCCATCCAAGTAATAGTTAGTTGTGGTGCTGAGCACTCTACTAGCCTAGGCAATCTAGGAATAGACCAATCCCGAAAAGATTGTCTGGGTTCGTGAAAGTGGGCACGCGTGCAAGCCAGCTCATGACATGTGAAGTGCATCGTTTTGTATTCAGTTTGTGTGTGTCAGCTAATGGCGGAGGAGAGAGAGAGACTTTTGCTCGCCGAGCTGAAGCTAAAGGATTTGATGGAGTCCTGCCAGCAGCTAGTCAAAGGACCTTCGGTACCTTAGGCAGACCCTGACGGAGTTTGGAGGCCAGCTAGCTCTCGGTGAGGAGAAAAACATTCGCGTGGCGATCGACTCTCCGTAAAAAATACAAGCTACATAGCGCCGACACACTGCAACAGCTACGATTTCAACTAATACTTACTGCTCGATCTGCTGCTTCACAAAGTTCAACTATTTACAAGTCCTGACTGTTGCAGTCTGAAGCTGGAGTCTCATCGCCGACCTACAGGTAGCTTTTGGAGCTGATGGATTTCCCGACTTGGACTTCTTCCGCAAACTCTCGCAACATTACTACAGTGTATGCTGTGTTTCCGCACGCTCGTATCGACATGTCACCTATATATGTACCGGGTCGCGGAGGCGGAGGAGCTTGACGACCTCCGCTGACTCCAGGCTTCCGAAATAATTTGGGACCCTAAACTGCATGATTACCCTTTACCCCCGGGACGACAACTATGCGCACGTCCTGCAAGGGGAGAATGTCACCAGCGATATCAACGAAGACGACGGCAGTATTTCGGAAACCTGGAGTCAGCGGAGTTCCGACGGTGTGACACCTGGACACGGCGATGGTCTTTAGCTTTGGCGGGCACTGGCTTCGCGAAAACGCTATCTTCTTGTGCAATACTGTATAACATTGATCGATTGCAGATGAGTACAGTCACTTCGTGGTTGGTCCTATACTGCTATAGTATAGGAGGGCACCTGCCAGGAACGAGGCAGGACTCATCGAAGACGAAGCGCTCGCAACAAACAATAGCACTCGAAAAATCTCCTAAGATTTAGGGCCCATCGCTTTGAGCCACAGCGCTCACAGCCTTGCCTACTTCATCAAAGTGAGCTCTACATGTTCGTTGACCTCTTCCCACTACACAGAAGAGCGAAACAAGGATTATGTCTTAGCATTTCGACTCCAACAGCAGACCATTACCAGTGCGAGAGAGAAAACTACAAAGGGCTTTGCTTTCTGTCGCATCATCTCTCTTGCATGCAACTAACGAGAAAACCGTGTACTTACCCTCGCATTCACACGCAAACTGTCAAACACGTCCTGTGCCGTATGTTGATCAGGTAGTGCCATGTATGTGTTGTACAGTCAGTGTACTCTCACAGTCTCAGTTGACATGCCCCCTTTCGAACCGAGACAATCAGTCAATCTTTTCGGGATTGGTCTATTCTCGCTATTGTCATCACTGTATACGATTGTAGTCTACTAGTAGTACTACCTGTACTAGTCTAGCACCGGTCATCCGATCGGATTTCAATGTTATCGACCAGGGAGTCGTAAAATACCCTAATAATGGTATTTTACGACTCCCTGTCCTCGACAGACTGATCAGTACATCTGGTAAATGTTCATGATCGACTCGGTTATTTTGGGTAGACAGCGTGCCAGACAGACCTAGTAGAATCTGTACTAGTACCTGGCTCGTAGCTGCATGTCAATGGTAGATTTACATACCGGTACTTGCCACGTAGATCTACTAGTACTAGTAGATCTACTACTGAAGTACTACTATTTTTGTAGTACTTCTTTGCTGCGACATCAACACCACGCGGCTCCGTTCTTTTTGCTTGCCCGCCCACAACTCAAGTCCCAGTCACAACCCACTGTTACTTGCGAGTTACGGCGTTACCGAGTGAGGATATCCAGAGCATGTCTTGGAGTCGCAGCATGCAGCAGACTGGAGCAGCGCACGCGCAGTGCAGGAGCGAGAGTCATCACACATTCACGTGCGCATGCCACATCATGTGACCCTCGAACAACACTAACAACACTAACAACAGCATTGTGGTTCGCTTCAGTCTTGTGTCCCGTGAAGCTGCGAATAGAAACGACGCAATAAAATCAGACTGACTCAGTGACTGTTCCCCCTCAACTATTACTATTAGTATTACTAAGGCTTAGTCTTTGTACTAGTAATAGTTGTATTGTAGTTCAACACTCAACATCTACATCTTCTAGTACTACAATTATTATGTAGCCGCAGATGTAGCTAGCTAGCAGTAGTAGCGCTAGCAGTAGATATCGATACACCGCACCCTGTATTACTATTAGTATTACAATGGTTCTAGCGCCCAGAAACCCGTACCGTGCCGCGCACCCGCACTTGGAAAAAAAACAATAATCACTGCAAGGGAAGCTCAATCGTGTATGACCATTGGCAAAGAGCTGGTGATTGTTTTCGCGCGTCCTTCTGGAGTGACTGGCGAATGGTGGTACAGTTACAACATCGTCTGGGGTTCGGCCAAGGATAGTTCTTGCGCTTGTGTCCGTGCTTCACCCGGATCATCGATCGCATCTTGCGGATAACGCGCCTCATATCCGGATGACGACAAGGTAAGAAAATGCATAGCAAAACATAATCGATCATTGGTCGCCAGCTGTCATCTTGGTCACCCTGGTCATTGCCATTGGTTTGACTGTGGCACATTGGCAGTAGCGGTTGCTTCTCGAGGTTATCGGTTTGCCATAGCGTGTCGGAGCCTTTCCTCTGCCTCCATTAGGCGCCACTGACCGCTGTGCCGTGCCGCGGCATGTGAGAACGACCAGGAAGGAGAAAGAGAAGAATCGCTTGCCTAACAAAGCGCATCCCAAATTGAGCGGATTTTTCGGGAAACATACTCTAAATTCGGCACATCATTGGCCAATCGTTGGCCAATTGGGTCATGCTAAACCTCATTATTCAGTTGGAACAGTTTTAGCACATGCAGGGGCGTCGGAAGCAGTTTAACATTGGTGCGGCGAAAGTGTGAGAGAGGGGGTCCGGGGGTCCTCCCCCGTGAATTTTTTTGAAAATTGGGCCTAAAAGGCCATAATTTTAATGCTACAGAATAATATGAGAAATAAGAATATGCATGCTGATGATACACCGCATTGTCGATGTAAAACATGGTACCTGTACAAGAGTCGACAAGCCATCAACAAGGTTGAAATGCAAAAAAAAAAAAAACTTCGAAAATTATTGGTGCGGCTTTGGCCGCACCTGCCGCACCGGTTCCGACGCCCCTGACATGGTATCTTGGCTGCGATGGCCCTTCACCTCCACCTTCTTTTTCATATCAACATCTCTTCCACAGACAAACACAGCTCCTCATTTCTCTCCCTGCCTTTCTCCCAACACTTTTCATCAGCGCGTCTACGGCCCACACCTCACACCAAAGCTGACATGTTTCTCGCGCTCACCCTTCTTTCACTTTTTAAATACAGCTTAGTGCAGCTTATGTACTGTGTGGAATGTTGGTTTGCCGTTCGTTTGATTGTTAATAGCTTAACATAAAGCCATAGTAATTTTAAAGGGTGAGCTACAGTGTATGCTGGATATTTGGTGGAGGCATCAAAGATGCCATGCAGCGAGCCTGTTGACACTGAGCAATGTTGTGTGCAACTGTAAGTGGCTGTGCTGAAGCTTGTGAATTGCTACAAAGGTTGACGTGTAGCATCTAAAACTTGAACTGGTATTGGTGAACATGGACCGGGGACGATGGAGCAAGGAGTGTCCGGGTGCCGCTTACTGTGCTTTCTCTAATCCGTTGGTCGTAATCAGAGCCACTGTGTGTACCCTCAAGAACACCATACACCCAACATGTTAGCACCCCTCCAATATACATACCCCTCCCCTCCGCTCCTATATATACCCTTCCCCCCCCCTCCAATATACTATTACTTATACACCCTCCCTCGCCATATACATACCCCCCCCCCCTGCCCCCTCCCATCCCGGCCTGTCACACGCAATATGGCAATACGTCAGTTCTATACAACAATTGTACAATGTACTCGTGTTCTGTTTCGTCACAGATAGGTATGCCATGACACTGGTGCATGGGGATATCAAGAAGCGGCACAGGATGCGTGGTGGTATCTTGACAGGCGCCATGCGGTGGAGACCATGGCCGATGGCGTTGGTGCTGGCCGTTCTCACTGTGAGCCGTATGCTGGCAGTGAGTGCGGCCTCTGCAGACGAGCGAACCGTCACAGGTATGTGCGGCCAGTAGTTGCCATAGCTAAACACGACCTGCACGCTGTGTATGTGGTGCCTGTGTGGCATACATGCAGCCATTGGCTTGCAGCAGCAAGTATACGTCCATGTGCATGTGCTTGAGTGTTAGTAAATACCCATGGGCAATGGGCCGTTCACCGTGTAGCCTAGAGATCCAACCGACGTGATCCTGCACCTGCTCCTACAGTGCATTTATCAAGAGCTGCCACTCTAAAGTTTGGTTGTCTCGAGCATATAGTGGTATTGTATTTTTTTAATGGATTACCCAGAGGCTCTAGGCTTGTCAAGGGGATCGCCTACTAAGAGCAATTCCATGTGTCCAGGAAAGAGTACAAGAGTACAAAGAAAAAACAAAGAAAAGAAGCAGACTCAGCAATTGCGCAAGTCAAGGTGTTGGTATGGCATCCGTGTACTGAGTGTAGATACAAAAGAGTCGTTCATCCCGGTTTGAATTGCCCGTGCAATTCTTCCTTGGAAATTTTCCAGTAGAGACTAGAAGAAATCGAAGAAAGAATCATCGAAGGAAGTCGACCAGGTGTTGACACATTCAAAAACAGGCACACGTTTTCCATGGCAGCACGTGTGGAGAACCCAGCCCAAACATAATCACCCAATTTTAAACAATGGGCTTGTGGGTTTTTTTGACGGAAATACGGAATCCTGGGTTTAATGGGACTATTATATGCATGTGTGAATGGACTGCAGACTGAGCGGAGATCAGTGCTAACCATGACCATACTGTAAACGAGGAGTTTGGCGTATTCCAGCTTACTGAAGAAACTGGAGCATTTTGTTGTGCCAGGCCAGGCTCACCAGTGACTTACCAACGACTTAACTGTTCGCTGGCAATTTAACGCGTTCGAAATGGAACTGCCACGTCGGCCTGGCTTGCCATTCCGGCGGGAGACTCACAAGGCTCGGCCCTCGGCCCCTACCTACTCTTAGCCTATAAAATTGACCCGCCAGCGGCACTCTCAGCTCCAAAGTCGACACGCAATCTCTTTGCTGACAACACCGTAGTCATGGAGTCACACCCGCCATCCGTCAAGTCTGAAGCTGACCTCCAGCCTGCGGTGAGAGGGGCCAGAAGCTAGCTATCAATGTGGTACCTACTCGCGAACCCAATGAAATCAGTGGTCATTGCATTTGGCATTTGGTGTGAATGTCACATTGGCACTGGCCTGCAACAAGTCACAGAACACAGACATCTTGGCATAACCATTTGAAGAAAGGCATCCGAAATAACTCATCAGCTAGTGAGAATAATGGGCAACCAAAGCACAGCCTAGTCATTATATTAACTGTATACTGTAAACCCCCCTAATTTTAGCAGCCAATCTATTTAGCGATTTCTAATTGTTGACGTTTTAGCGACTTTTTATTTTTGCGATCGGAGTAGACAGTTTTTTGGGTAATGTGAGCAAACGGAGTACTAGTATGCATGTCATGTAGATCTACACTACAGTATGTGTACTGGTGAAGAAAGGAAAAAAGCTCAGAAGAAAGGCAACAGAGTTACTACACAATAACACAGACTGGTATGCACATGTATGTGATGGTACCTTTCACTAAAAAAAAGGATTTGCGATCCCTAACTTTAGCGAATTTGACTGATTCGCTAAATTTGCTAAGGTGTATGTGTCGCTAAAATTAGGGGGTTAACAGTATCTATTCTATACTGGAATATCACAGCATCTCTCTCCCTGAACTTACAATCATGAGTCAGATGCCCTGAAACGACTACAGCACCGTGCAGTAAAGCTATACCCCCAAAATTCCAGCCATGCCACCAATCCTCTCTCCTGAACCATGTCACTTTGCCGACTTTGAAATCACCCTGCCAAGTGAAACAGCTCGTACTGGCGGCTCCATCATTCTATGCGCCATAACCACGCACCACCTAAGGGCTGGGTTCCACTGCGGCTCCGCTGCTCCGCGGCAAGTCTGAAAGCTGAGGCTTGCAGCTGAGCAGTACGATTCCACTAACACTTGACAGTCGCGGTACCGCGATCGTGCTCGGCGTTTTCTGATGACGTTTAACCTGCCTGCACACGCGAAATCAAAAGAATTCCTCGTGTACTTGCCTGCGCAACGAATTACAATTTGAATTTTAAAATTCGGCACCTATAACAATGCAAGTAAAGTAAAAAGTAAAGTCTGCACGTCCGCGTTACCACCGGCTATACAATTGCGTTGAGAAACACAACCAGCTTAGGAAGTTTCGCATGTGCCAGGCCACCACCATGCCTGTGATACCAGGGTGGCAGATGCAGTGCCTAACGGCGAGGGTGAGGTGGTAAGTCTCACAACCAATGCCCGACAAAGGGGCTAACATCTTTAGCTGCATCCATGTTACCCTCACTCCGAGTAGTGAGTACCCAGTTGACCGTGGGTGTCGGCGCAGTTCACTGCATGTAAAGTGGTTCACGCGTCCATCACCGCATTTTGCTAGCACAGTACACGCTCCCTGCTCCCAGCGCGGGTCTCGAACTCGGGACCTTGTGATTCGCAGGCAAGCTCACAACCACTCGGCCAAAGCGCTGGTCGATGCAAAGTAAGGGAAATTGGCTGAACCACGACCGCGGTGAGCAGTTTTTGGACAAGCTGCAACGGGAAAGTTGGTGGTGAGCCGCCACCTCGCTGCACCAGCTCGAGCCGCGGTCACTATGGTAATGATGATGTTTCATCCCGCAGATGACGCAGAGCGGAACCGCAGTGAAACCCGGCCCTTGTATCCGAGCAGCCACTGCAAACTTCCCCATGCACAGCACTAGAGAGCTGAGACACCACGTAGCCTTTCTATTGCCTGTTGCTTGCACCGTCCGCTGCTTATACCGCCCGATAATCCTCCTTACTACTAGCACTTCTTTGCTGAATGAATATTTTCAATGGTCTACCCCGAGACCTAAGATCGGGTCGTAAGTTCTCATAACCCCACATAATTGTTGACACATACCTCTGCTCTAATTGTATCTTGCATTCCTCTTGCTCTAATCTCTGATGCACCCCCATTGTGTCATATTTATCGGATAGCTGCATCCCATCCTGTACATTCCCAGAGATCAACCGTTGAACTATCCCTATACATCAAACTGATTGCCATCGAATAGCCTCATACAATCACCAATTTTTAAGGTATTATTGTTTCTCTCTTTTTGGCCAATGACCACCGCGAGAATTAATAATTACTTGACCTACAGTATTATACCTACAGTAACACAAAAGCGAAAATTCCCAGATTGCCTAGAGTGATCAACACTATAAGGATGGAGCAATATCACAAAGTCAATATAAGGATGGAGCAATATCACAAAGTCAGAAGAGAACAGAGACATCAATCTAGATCATTGTTGCCAACAATGATCTAGCCGGTTGTCTCTGTTCTCTTCTGCCTTTGCATGACTGATACATTAAGATATCTGTGGTGACTTTTATCAAACTGCAGTGCTAAACCCTTGGCAAACGGCGAGGAATCAGGCGGGTCATAGTTCAACTTTCCAAAACTCCCACATCTTCACCCATATCACGTGCTTGTACATTCACACATCCATGACGGTCATAGACTAGGTAAATGCAGTGTTTTTTGCAATAGAGTACATGGACACGTACAACATGAGAGCTTGGAAGCTCAGGGCCCTACGCTATGCTTTTTTGCCTTGATGACCTAGGCAAAAAAGAATAGGGATGTTATAAATTTCTCCTAATTTTTGTTTGTTCAAGACATAACCTGGGATTCGAACCCGCACTATCGCCCTGCATGCATCCCCCGATACACTTCGCATACATACTTCCAAGTTGCTTCACGTTATGATCTTGCATTCGAAAGCCCTATTTGAATATTGTGGCCAGCTGTTTGTGGCCAGCCGTCTTTGATGGTATGGTACGGTACGGGACAGGTACGGTCGTGGGCAATACGACACCGTCTACTGCCTTGATGACCTAGACAAAAAAATAGGGATGTTATAAATTTTTCAATTCTCCAATTTTTATTAGGCATAACCTGGGATTCGAGCCCGCACTATCGCCCTACATGCATTCCCCGATACACTTTGCATTCATACTGATTCTTCCAAGTTGCTTCACGTTATGATCTTGCGTTTGACAGCCCTATTTGAATATTGTGGCCAGCTGTCTTTGATGGTACGGTACGGGACAGATACGGGATAGCGCCAGGCGTGACACAAACAAACAAACAAAATAAACACCAAATTAAAGCTGTGTGGACCCTGGCTAGCGCCAGACGTTACTGAAGTAACGTCTTCTGCATAGCTACGGGAATAAATAGAATTGTACTGGGCTCCGTATAATACAGAGCAAAAGGAAGTGACGGGGAATGAGGATTGATAGTGATGTCTGGTGGCGGAATTCTTTTGAAAAAGAGTGATGGTGTTGTTTCTTTCCCTTACGTCGGGAACTGGAGAATGTGTTTTTGCGTATGTAACTATGCGAGCATGTATTACGCATATAGGTGTGCATGTGTGTGTGCGTGTGTGTGTGTGTGTGTGTGTGTGTGTGTGTTACTGTATGTCTGTAAGAGTGTTTGGATGTATATTTCTTGCATTGTTTTTGTATGCAGGTGGCTGTGTAGAAAGAGGTGGTGTGTTGGACATAGCATTCATACTGGATGCTTCAGGTAGCGTTGGTGATGGCAATTTTGCTAAGATGGTGAGCTTCACAAAGAAGATGATGGATCGATTTTCGGTGGCAACAAATCGTGGAGAAGACGGGCGGTCTGCATGGAGGCGACAGCAGCTGAGCAACATGAGCAGTAGTGGCAGCAGTGACAGCGGCGGCGGTGGCAGCAGCAGCAGCAACAATTGGAGAAACGACAGCTCTGGTACTGGCGCTGTGGGTCAGAGTCAAAGCCGGTTTGGAGTACTTCGCTACAACAATAGTGCTAATGTTGTGTTCGGCTTTGATATGTACTTGAATCTAAGTTCAGTGCTGTCAGCTATGGATGGGATGGCCAAGGTGACAAAAGGCTGTACCAACACAAGTGGTGCTCTAGAAGTAGCAGGGATTGACTTATTTGGCTTGTCAATGAGCTGCACATCTCTGGGTTGTCACCGCAATTCTTCGTGCAGGTCTTATTGCGGGAGTGCATCCGGCAGCAGCGGAAGCAGCAGCAGCCGTGGCAGTGGAGGTGGAAGTAGTAGTCAGAATGGCAGAGGAAGCAGCGGAAGCAGCAGTGGCAGCAGCAGCAGCAGCAGCAGCAGCAGTAGCGGCCGTGGCAGCAGCAGCAGCAGCAGCAGCAGCAGCAGCCGTGGTAGCGGCGGCAGCAGCAGCAGCAGCTCAGGGTCGTCATCTTCTGGTGATCGAGGACGAGGAAGAAGGAGCAGCTCAAGCGGTGGCAGAAGACGAGAAGTTATTGTGCTGTTGAGTGACGGAAACTCCAATGTTGGTGGCAATCCTTCGGCCTGCGCTTCTGAGCTGCGTGCTAAGAACATCGAGGTGTTTGCAGTGGGCATCGGTAACGGAATAGACCGGTCAGAGTTGGAAAGCATCGCAAGCCTGCCATATCCTAAGCATGTGTTATCGGTGCAGAGTTTTGATGCATTGGAGGAGACTGTGCTGAAGAAACTGGAGCAATTTGTGTGCCCAGGTGAGCAAGAGCATGGTCAGCGAGAACAGTCTTGCATGACTCAGACTGCTATACAAGTAATATGTTTTGTTGAATTGAAATGGTACTGTACTTGCCACGTGTCCTGTACATGCTAACAGTTCAGTTCTGTATGAAGAAGCCAACAGGCAGCTAGTATGCACGGAGGATGTTGGTGTTTGGTGTGTCGTGTTTTCATGTGCGTGTGTGCGTTGTTGGATGTGTTTAGTTCGTGGCTGGGATGTATGGAGTAGCTGGTCGCAGTGCAGTTCCAGCTGTGGCGGCGGGATACAGAGAAGAAGTCGAGAATGCGGAAGCAATGAGAGCAGTCTGTGTGTGGGAGAGAGCAGGCAACAGCGCAAGTGTGGCAGCGTAGCTTGTCCATCAACTCGTAAGGAAGGTGAGTTTGACACAGAGACAGAGGCAGATACAGACAGAGAGAGAGAGAGAGAGAGAGAGAAATGAGAGAGAGAACTTGATAAAACGAGAGAACGTGAGAGAAATAGAAGTTATATTTCTCGTCGGCCGGACGCAGGGGAGATAGACAAGAAATGCAATCTTGCGCAACATTCTTTTTCTCTTTTTCTGCTTCAAATATGGCATCAATGCTTTTCTTTATTGATGCTTCTTTCCCTGGTTCCTCAGTCTGTTTTTGAGTCTGACCAGTGTCTGTGCGCTCCCACGCTTCAGCTCTGTGCACCCCAAACTTGTTTTTAAAAGCAAGTTTGCTTTGATGTGCTTTGAAATACTTGCGTGATGTCATATCGTCACTGGCATCACACACCGGGTTATTTCCCTCACTGCTGCGTCCGTCGGTGCGAGGGTTTTTTCCCGGCTGGCTCGGTCCATGTAAATTAATCTGACGGTCCTAAATGGTTGTTGATCATGGCTCATTTCTGGATCCGTGTGAACATCGTAGATCATTTGAGATACTCTGATCAATCAGGCTGCGACCACCTACCCTTCAATCTGTGTCCAGTTGTCCTTGTTTTTTATGTCTCTCTGTATGACATTAGATGTGGACTGAAAAAAGAAAGAATACTAATATGATGTTAAAAAAAGAGAAGAAAACACATGAGACCGAGTTATGCAGCAACTATCCACGACTGTAAGAAGATGATAAACAGTCAGAAAGAGCTTCGTTAATAGTATAACATGACGTTGTTTCTGTGTTTGTGTGTGTATTTCGTGCATTGTCTTTGTGTACAGGAGGCTGTGTAGAAAGAGGTGGTGTGTTGGACGTAGCATTCATACTGGATGCTTCAGGTAGCGTTGGTGATGGCAATTTTGCTAAGATGGTGAGCTTCACAAAGAAGATGATGGATCGATTTTCGGTGGCAACAAATCGTGGAGAAGACGGGCGGTCTGCATGGAGGCGACAGCAGCCGAGCAACATAAGCAGTAGTGGCAGCAGTGACAGCGGCGGCGGTGGCAGCAGCAGCAGCAGCAGGAGCAGCAACAATTGGAGAAACGACAGCTCTGGTACTGGCGCTGTGGGTCAGAGTCAAAGCCGGTTTGGAGTACTTCGCTACAACAATAGTGCGAATGTTGTGTTCGGCTTTGATATGTACTTGAATCTAAGTTCAGTGCTGTCAGCTATGGATGGGATGGCCAAGGTGACAAAAGGCTGTACCAACACAAGTGGTGCTCTAGAAGTAGCAGGGATTGACTTATTTGGCTTGTCAATGAGCTGCACATCTCTGGGTTGTCACCGCAATTCTTCGTGCAGGTCTTATTGCGGGAGTGCATCCGGCAGCAGCGGAAGCAGCAGCAGCCGTGGCAGTGGAGGTGGAAGTAGTAGTCAGAATGGCAGAGGAAGCAGCGGAAGCAGCAGTGGCAGCAGCAGCAGTAGCGGCCGTGGCAGTAGCAGCAGCAGCAGCAGCCGTGGTAGCGGCAGCAGCAGCAGCAGCTCAGGGTCGTCATCTTCTGGTGATCGAGGACGAGGAAGAAGGAGCAGCTCAAGCGGTGGCAGAAGACGAGAAGTTATTGTGCTGTTGAGTGACGGAAACTCCAATGTTGGTGGTAATCCTTCGGCCTGCGCTTCTGAGCTGCGTGCTAAGAACATCGAGATGTTTGCAGTGGGCATCGGTAACGGAATAGACCGGTCAGAGTTGGAAAGCATCGCAAGCCTGCCATATCCTAAGCATGTGTTATCGGTGCAGAGTTTTGATGCATTGGAGGAGACTGTGCTGAAGAAACTGGAGCAATTTGTGTGCCCAGGTGAGCAAGAGCATGGTCAGCGAGAACAGTCTTGCATGACTCAGACTGCTATACATGTAATATGTTTTGTTGAATTGAAAAGGTACTGTACTTGCCGCGTGTACTGTAGATCATAACGGTTCAGTTCTGTATGAAGAAGCCAACAGGCAGCTAGTATGCACGGAGGATGTTGGTGTTTGATGCGTCGTGTTTTCATATGCGTGTGTGCGTTGTTGGATGTGTTTAGTTCGTGGCTGGGATGTATGGAGTAGCTGGTCGCAGTGCAGTTCCAGCTGTGGCGGCGGGATACAGAGAAGAAGTCGAGAATGCGGAAGCAATGAGAGCAGTCTGTGTGTGGGAGAGAGCAGGCAACAGCGCAAGTGTGGCAGCATAGCTTGTCCATCAACTCGTAAGGAAGGTGAGTGTGATATCCGTACTAGTGAGCTACCTCACGTGATAGATCATTATCTTTCTACACCTCTACTCTAAGTTGTATCAGCTGCGCATGCTTTTCCGTTGTGCTGCGGAGCTTCTCTGTCGTTCTAGTTCGGCGTTCTAGCTTTGATCTTGAAGTCAACAGTTCCCCTTTTGTCTTGTCCTGAACTGCTCTGGTGTGATCATAATATTTGGCGACGAAGTCCTTGATTCAGCTGCCACGATGAGCACAGTATAATCATTGAACCCGTTTGCTCTGGAACCGCCTGAGTCGGTTGGCCCTCGTTGGGAGAAATGGCTGGCCAGTTTCGATAATTATTTGATTGCAGCAAACATCACGGAAGACGAGCCCAGCTCTTGCACGGTGGCGGTGAGGACGTGTTTGACGTCTACCTCACCTTTGACAGCAGTAGCATTACAAGTTACGACGACTTGAAGGATGCTCTGACGGCTCACTTCAGTCCGAAGCGCAACAGGGAATACGAGGTCTACTTGTTCCGTCGTGAGAAACAATCTCAGTCGGAGACCCTTGATAGCTACGTAACTCGTCTTAGGCGTTTGGGCAAGCACTGTCAATTTGCAGATATGGACACAGAGCTAAAGTCTCAGGTCGTACAGCACTGTGTGTCGTCGAAGGTACGTGAAAAGGCTTTCATGGAGAGCAGCATGTCGTTGGCAGACCTTACTTATGCACGTTCAGTGAAAGTCACGATGTCGTCTGTGGCAGCCATGGTCGGGGCCAGCAGCTTCAGCAAGCCTGAACATCCCCAAGTCCATAAAGTGGAGAGGCGACACCCATCAAGTCGTGACCAGCCCAGTCCTTCCAGTAAGGCCGTTCGCAAATGTAGCGGATGCGGGGGGAAATGGCACGACAACCGCTCGGATTGCCCAGCATGGGGCAAGACGTGCAAGTCCTGCAGTAGGTCGAATCATTTCGCAAAGGTATGCCGGTCGAAGGCTGTACATCAGCTTTCAGAGCAGAGAGCCCCGGAGTTCGCATCACCTGACCAGACGGCGGAATACAGCGCGGAGCTGCACCACACCAGTTGCTCTGGTCATGTGCGTTCCAACGTGGATCCTTATATGTGTAGTGTGAGTCTGGCTGGCACCCCTGTTGTGTTTGAGATAGACACCGGAGCGGCAGTAACAATAATCAACAAAGCGGAGTACCAGACACTGGCGTCGAAAGATACCAAGCAGCAACTCCCCAGTCTGGAGACCAATGACCTGCCGAGCCTTAGGTCGTATGCTGGCACGATCATACCAGTTATTGGTCGTCTCATCTGCAATGCCCGTCATGCGAAGAACTCGGCTCAGCTGACCATGTTTGTCGTCGAGGGTTCCGGTCCGAATCTGTTGGGTAGAGACGCGCTGCAGACGCTAAAGCTCAACTGGAACCGAGTCTTCAATGTCACCGGAGATCTGAGCAGTGACCTCCTGAGCAAGCATCCTGATGTTTTCCGGACTAGGCACCTGGAAGCACGGCAGTGTCAAGCTTGCAGTCGACCGCAATGCTAGACCTCGCTTCCTGAAAGCTCGCTCTGTGCCTTATGCTCTACAGTCTGCCGTGGAGAAGGAGCTGGACAAACTAGTCGACAACAATGTCATTCAGCCAGTCGAATTCGCTGAGTGGGCAGCACCGATTGTGCCAGTTCTCAAGAGCAATGGCCAAGTCCGCATCTGTGGTGATTACAGGTGCACTGTTAACCAGGCAGCCAAGACAGATAAGTACCCATTGCCGAACATAGAGGATTTGTACGTGAAACTTGCTAATGGCTGTTGCTTCACCAAGCTGGACCTCAGTCAAGCTTATCTCCAATTACCACTGGATGAACAGTCTAAACTTCTTACCACCATCAACACCACGAAGGGACTGTTTGTGTACAACCGACTGCCTTTTGGTGTGTCTTCGGCCCCGAGCATATTTCAACGTACGCTCGACCAATTGCTAGCTGGAATACCAATGGTCGTGATCTACTTGGATGACATCCTTGTCTCTGGCACAACTCTTGAAGAACACGACAAACATCTGAACATGGTTCTGGAACCTCTCAACGCAGCTGGATTGCGTTTGAACCGCACCAAATGTTCATTTGCAAGGTCCTCTGTGACATTCTTAGGTCACATCATCGATGCATCTGGAATTAAGCCAACCAAGGAGAAAGTGCAAGATGTCATTGATGCAAGGGCTCCTACCGACGTGCAAGAGCTGAGAGGCTACCTCGGACTAATCAACTACTACCACAAGTTCATTCCTAACCTGAGCTCAGTACTTGCTCCGTTGTATGAACTATTGTCTTCCAAGAGTTGGGACTGGTCTCATCGTCAACAGTCCGCATTCGAGAGTAGCAAGAAGCTGCTCATTGACTCACCCGTCCGTGTGCATTACGACCCTAAACTACCAATTATTGTGAGCTGTGATGCCTCACCGTACGGCATTGGTGCAGTTTTGTCGCATGTTGTCAATGGCGAGGAGCATCCGGTAATCTTCGCATCGCGTACCCTGTCGTCAGCAGAACGAAACTACGCACAGATTGAGAAGGAAGGCCTCGCCATGGTTTTCGCTGTCAAGCGATTCCACAAGTACCTGTATGGCCAATCATTCACTCTTCAAACAGACCACAAACCTCTGCTGGGTTTGTTCAGCGAGTGTCGGCCCGTTCCTGCTATGGCCAGCGGTCGTATTCAGCGTTGGGCGCTGATGTTAGCCAACTATGACTATGAGCTACAGTACAAGCCCGGAAAATCGAATGGAAACGCTGATGGTCTCAGTCGTCTGCCGGCACCAACGCCAGAATTCCAGGTTCCCGTGCCGGCTGAAACAGTTTTGTCAATGACTGTTTTGGACGGAACTCCCGTGACATCATCGAGCGTTGCGCAATGGTCTCGCCGTGATCCAGTGCTTCCATTAGTTCTTAAGTACGTCCAGGAAGGCTGGCCTAACGACGTGCATAGTGATTACCAAGTGTACTACCGTCGTTGAAGTGAACTCTCCATCATCGATGGGTGCTTACTGTTGGGGTCTCGCGTTGTCATTCCGCCCCAAGGCCGAGAAAAGTTACTGGAAGAGTTACATTTCAGCCATCCCAGCATAACCAAAATGAAGTCGCTCGCCCGCAGCTACGTCTGGTGGCCATCGATCGATGCCGAAATTGAACTCAAGGTCCGCAGCTGTGAGCCATGTCAAGCAACCCAGAAGTCTCCAGCACTACAGCCATTGCATCCCTGGGAGTGGCCAGGCAAACCCTGGACCCGACTGCACATTGATTATGCAGGCCCTGTGGAAGGCAAGATGCTACTTGTGATCGTCGACAGCCACAGCAAGTACATCGACGTGCACGCCGTTCCATCTGCTACGTCGACAGCTACCATTGGCAAGCTTCGTGAGTGTTTCGCTACACATGGTCTTCCGCAACAGCTTGTCTCGGATAATGGCTCAGTGTTCACCAGCTCGGAGTTTCAACAATTTTGCTCAAGTAACGGTATCAAGCATACCTTGGTTTCACCCTACCACCCAGCAAGCAACGGTCTTGCTGAACGAGCAGTTCAAACAGTCAAATCCGGCTTGAAGAAATTGTCAGGTGCTGGTGGAGACCTAGCGTCACGGTTACACCGCTTTCTGTTTCATTATCGCTTAACGCCTCAGTCAACAACAGGCCAGTCACCATTTCAGCTGCTTATGAACCGCACGCCACGTTCTCGTCTTGACCTGACGTTTCCAGATACATCAGCACGTGTCTTGAACAGGCAAGGTGCTGCTGTTGACCGTCGCACGGCTCGGGCGTCGGATCTCTGTTGTGGTGATGCTGTTTGGGTGATTAACTTCACATCGACGCCTAAATGGATGCCTGGTGTGCTGAAAGAATGTCTTGGTCCAGCCACGTTTACTGTACGTCTGGATGATGGTCGCATATGGAAGCGCCATGCTGATCACATTAGACGCCGTCTTCCGTCCGAGGGAGGAGAAATGCCACCCGAGAGTGCAGGCATATCCGACCGGTCATCACCGCCATCAACTTCAACTTTGGCAACTGCACAGCCGCCGTCACATGTAGATGCCGAATCACCACAGCCGTCACAGCCAGAGGTTGCCGCCAGCCGCCAGGATGTGGAATCAACATCGCTATCCTCTTCTGCATCTGCTGCACCTTCCGCTGAATCTTCTACTCAGTCTTCTGCTATCTCTGTTAATTCTCCTAGCTCTAATCTGCGCAGGTCTACACGCTCAAGGAAGTCCCCTGATCGTATGAACTTGTAACTGCAGACCTGCTGGGTTTTGCGTTCAGCTCTCTGTTGATATTTGCAGTTCCTTAGTGTGTTACATTGAACTCGCTTCTCGTATCAGCAACAAATTATAGTGAACTCATTTCTCATACTATTGCTTATGTGTTCCTCATCTAATGGTGGAGGGATGTGATATCCGTACTAGTGAGCTACCTCACGTGATAGATCATTATCTTTCTACTCCTCTACTCTAAGTTGTATCAGCCGCGCATGCTTTTCCGTTGTGCTGCTGAGCTTCTCTGTCGTTCTAGTTCGGCGTTCTAGCTTTGATCTTGAAGTCAACAGTTCCCCTTTTGTCTTGTCCTGAACTGCTCTGGTGTGATCATAATAGTGAGTTTGACACAAAGACAGAGGCAGAGACAGACAGACAGAGAGAGAGAGAGAGAGAGAGAGAGAGAGAGAGAGAGAGAGAGAGAGAGAGAGAGAGAGAGAGAGAGAGAGAGAGAGAGAGAGAGAGAGAGAGAGAGAGAGAGAGAGAGAGAGAGAGAGAGAGAGAGAGAGAGAGAGAGAGAGAGAGAAAGATAGAGAGAGAGAGAGAGAGGGAGAGAGAAAGAATGAGAGAGAGAGAAATTGATAAAACGGGAGATCGTGAGAGAAATAGAAGTTCTATTTCTCGTCGGCCGGACGCAGGGGAGATAGACAAGAAATGCAATCTTGCGCAACATTCTTCTTCTCTTTTTCTGCTTCAAATAGCACATTAGAGCTTGCGGTAATGTAGGTTAACACATTGCACAAGCCACCACTTCACATGCGCTCCAGCGGCTTCCAAAGAGCCCGCAGATCCCACGCTATTCATTGATGCATGTCAAGTAACACGCACATGCACGCTGCGGTGGCATGTAACATGCGTACGCCGGAACTCACCTGAACTCGCCAGCCAACCAGCCATATGCGGCTGCAGCACACATCGGAGCTTGAACCCGTAACGCATACACCATACTTCGCGCTGGCCACATTGCTACTTCGTATTTGCTTTGCTTGCGCCGTGAGAAGAACACCGTTTTTGATATTACAATGAGAGTGAATAATCAACGGCTTGTCCACCAACTCTTTAACACCGGTTTGTTCCTTTCTCACCCACCCACCTCTTCCCATCTATGAATAATATTGATATCCTTGATTCAACACAGGTATCATAATTCATACAAGACGAAAATAAATAGGAGTGCTGGGCCAGCTATCTCCTCTCATCTGGCAATTATCACGGCCTTCGGCCATCACACTCATACTCCCACACTCCTGCCTCCTAACGGGCATTGCACTTCGTGCGTGGGCCGTCCACACTCCGTCCATTTCATGGGCGCCCATCTCATGGGCTGCACTTTGTGCGTGGACATACATACACACTATCATACAGGCTGTCCACACTCCGCCCAGTTCATGGGTGCCCATTTCATGGGCTGCACCTCGTGCGTGGACTATCCTACATGATTATCACATGCCAGATTCGGTTGCCCAGCACTCCATGAATCCTCCATATGATGTGTGCTCTCCATTGGTCTGCAATAGCGAGTGCATGCGTGTTAATATGGTATCAATGCAGCTCTGTGCACCCCAAACTTGTTTTTAAAAGCAAGTTTGCTTTGATGTGCTTTGAAATGCTTGCGTGATGTCATATCGTCACTGGAATCATACACCGGGTTATTTCCCTCACTGCTGCGTCCGTCGGTGCGAGGGTATTTTCCCGGCTGGCTCGGTCCATGTAAATTAATCTGACGGTCCTAAATGGTTGTTGATCATGGCTCATTTCTGGATCCGTATGAACATCGTAGATCATTTGAGATACTCTGATCAATCAGGCTGCGACCACCTACCCCTCAATCTGTGTCCAGTTGTCCTTGTTTTTTATGTCTCTCTGTATGACATTAGATGTGGACTGAAAAAAGAAAGAATACTAATATGATGTTAAAAAAAGAGAAGAAAACACATGAGAACGAGTTATGCAGCAACTATCCACGACTGTAAGAAGATGATAAACAGTCAGAAATAGATGCGTTAATAGTATAACATGACGTTGTTTCTGTGTTTGTGTGTGTATTTCGTGCATTGTCTTTGTATGCAGGAGGCTGTGTAGAAAGAGGTGGTGTGTTGGACGTAGCATTCATACTGGATGCTTCAGGTAGCGTTGGTGATGGCAATTTTGCTAAGATGGTGAGCTTCACAAAGAAGATGATGGATCGATTTTCGGTGGCAACAAATCGTGGAGAAGACGGGCGGTCTGCATGGAGGCGACAGCAGCTGAGCAACATAAGCAGTAGTGGCAGCAGTGACAGCGGCGGCGGTGGCAGAAGCAGCAGCAGCAGCAGCAGCAGTAACAATTGGAGAAACGACAGCTCTGGTACTGGCGCTGTGGGTCAGAGTCAAAGCCGGTTTGGAGTACTTCGCTACAACAATAGTGCGAATGTTGTGTTCAGCTTTGATATGTACTTGAATCTAAGTTCAGTGCTGTCAGCTATGGATGGGATGGCCAAGGTGACAAAAGGCTGTACCAACACAAGTGGTGCTCTAGAAGTAGCAGGGATTGACTTATTTGGCTTGTCAATGAGCTGCACATCTCTGGGTTGTCACCGCAATTCTTCGTGCAGGTCTTATTGCGGGAGTGCATCCGGCAGCAGCGGAAGCAGCAGCAGCCGTGGCAGTGGAGGTGGAAGTAGTAGTCAGAATGGCAGAGGAAGCAGCGGAAGCAGCAGTGGCAGCAGCAGCAGTGGCAGCAGCAGCAGTAGCGGCCGTGGCAGCAGCAGCAGCAGCAGCAGCAGCAGCAGCCGTGGTAGCGGCAGCAGCAGCAGCAGCTCAGGGTCGTCATCTTCTGGTGATCGAGGACGAGGACGAGGAAGAAGGAGCAGCTCAAGCGGTGTCAGAAGACGAGAAGTTATTGTGCTGTTGAGTGACGGAAACTCCAATGTTGGTGGCAATCCTTCGGCCTGCGCTTCAGAGCTGCGTGCTGAGAACATCGAGGTGTTTGCAGTGGGCATCGGTAACGGAATAGACCGGTCAGAGTTGGAAAGCATCGCAAGCCTGCCATATCCTAAGCATGTGTTATCGGTGCAGAGTTTTGATGCATTGGAGGAGACTGTGCTGAAGAAACTGGAGCAATTTGTGTGCCCAGGTGAGCAAGAGCATGGTCAGCGAGAACAGTCTTGCATGACTCAGACTGCTATACATGTAATATGTTTTGTTGAATTGAAATGTACTGTCCTTGCCGCGTGTACTGTACATGCTAACAGTTCAGTTCTGTATGAAGAAGCCAACAGGCAGCTAGTATGCACGGAGGATGTTGGTGTTTGATGCGTCTTGTTTTCATGTGCGTGTGTGCGTTGTTGGATGTGCTTAGTTCGTGGCTGGGATGTATGGAGTAGCTGGTCGCAGTGCAGTTCCAGCTGTGGCGGCGGGATACAGAGAAGAAGTCGAGAATGCGGAAGCAATGAGAGCAGTCTGTGTGTGGGAGAGAGCAGGCAACAGCGCAAGTGTGGCAGCGTAGCTTGTCCATCAACTCGTAAGGAAGGTGAGTTTGACACAGAGACAGGCAGAGAGAGAGAGAGAGAGAGAGAGAGAGAGAGAGAGAGAGAGAGAGAGAGAGAGAGAGAGAGAGAGAGAGAGAGAGAGAGAGAGAGAGAGAGAGAGAGAGAATGAGAGAGAGAGAACTTGATAAAACGAGAGATCGTGAGAGAAATAGAAGTTTTATTTCTCGTCGGCCGGACGCAGGGGAGATAGACAAGAAATGCAATCTTGCGCAGCATTATTTTTCTGTTTTTCCGCTTCAAATATGGCATCAATGCTTTTCTTTATTGATGCTTCTTTCCCTGGTTCCTCAGTCTGTTTTTGAGTCTGACCAGTGTCTGTGCGCTCCCACGCTTCAGCTCTGTGCACCCCAAACTTGTTTTTAAAAGCAAGTTTGCTTTGATGTGCTTTGAAATGCTTGCATGATGTCATATCGTCACTGGAATCATACACCGGGTTATTTCCCTCACTGCTGCGTCCGTCGGTGCGAGGGTTTTTTCCCGGCTGGCTCGGTCCATGTAAATTAATCTGACCGTCCTAAATGGTTGTTGATCATGGCTCATTTCTGGATCCGTGTGAACATCGTAGATCATTTGAGATACTCTGATAAATCAGGCTGCGACCACCTACCCTTCAATCTGTGTCCAGTTGTCCTTGTTTTTTATGTCTCTCTGTATGACATTAGATGTGGACTGAAAAAAGAAAGAATACTATTATGATGTTAAAAATAGAGAAGAAAACACATGAGACCGAGTTATGCAGCAACTATCCACGACTGTAAGAAGATGATAAACAGTCAGAAAGAGCTGCGTTAATAGTATAACATGACGTTGTTTCTGTGTTTGTGTGTGTATTTCGTGCATTGTCTTTGTATGCAGGAGGCTGTGTAGAAAGAGGTGGTGTGTTGGACGTAGCATTCATACTGGATGCTTCAGGTAGCGTTGGTGATGGCAATTTTGCTAAGATGGTGAGCTTCACAAAGAAGATGATGGATCGATTTTCGGTGGCAACAAATCGTGGAGAAGACGGGCGGTCTGCATGGAGGCGACAGCAGCTGAGCAACATAAGCAGTAGTGGCAGCAGTGACAGCGGCGGCGGTGGCAGAAGCAGCAGCAGCAGCAGCAGCAGCAGCAACAATTGGAGAAACGACAGCTCTGGTACTGGCGCTGTGGGTCAGAGTCAAAGCCGGTTTGGAGTACTTCGCTACAACAATAGTGCGAATGTTGTGTTCGGCTTTGATATGTACTTGAATCTAAGTTCAGTGCTGTCAGCTATGGATGGGATGGCCAAGGTGACAAAAGGCTGTACCAACACAAGTGGTGCTCTAGAAGTAGCAGGGATTGACTTATTTGGCTTGTCAATGAGCTGCACATCTCTGGGTTGTCACCGCAATTCTTCGTGCAGGTCTTATTGCGGGAGTGCATCCGGCAGCAGCGGAAGCAGCAGCAGCCGTGGCAGTGGAGGTGGAAGTAGTAGTCAGAATGGCAGAGGAAGCAGCGGAAGCAGCAGTGGCAGCAGTGGCAGCAGTGGCAGCAGCGGCAGCAGCAGCAGCAGCGGCAGCAGCAGCAGTAGCGGCCGTGGCAGCAGCAGCAGCAGCCGTGGTAGCGGCAGCAGCAGCAGCAGCTCAGGGTCGTCATCTTCTGGTGATCGAGGACGAGGAAGAAGGAGCAGCTCAAGCGGTGGCAGAAGACGAGAAGTTATTGTGCTGTTGAGTGACGGAAACTCCAATGTTGGTGGCAATCCTTCGGCCTGCGCTTCTGAGCTGCGTGCTAAGAACATCGAGATGTTTGCAGTGGGCATCGGTAACGGAATAGACCGGTCAGAGTTGGAAAGCATCGCAAGCCTGCCATATCCTAAGCACGTGTTATCAGTGCAGAGTTTTGATGCATTGGAGGAGACTGTGCTGAAGAAACTGGAGCAATTTGTGTGCCCAGGTGAGCAAGAGCATGGGCAGCGAGAACAGTCTTGCATGACTCAGACTGCTATACATGTAATATGTTTTGTTGAATTGAAAAGGTACTGTACTTGCCGCGTGTACTGTACATGCTAACAGTTCAGTTCTGTATGAAGAAGCCAACAGGCAGCTAGTATGCACGGAGGATGTTGGTGTTTGGTGTGTCGTGTTTTCATGTGCGTGTGTGCGTTGTTGGATGTGTTTAGTTCGTGGCTGGGATGTATGGAGTAGCTGGTCGCAGTGTAGTTCCAGCTGTGGCGGCGGGATACAGAGAAGAAGTCGAGAATGCGGAAGCAATGAGAGCAGTCTGTGTGTGGGAGAGAGCAGGCAACAGCGCAAGTGTGGCAGCGTAGCTTGTCCATCAACTCGTAAGGAAGGTGAGTTTGACACAGAGACAGAGGCAGAGACAGAGAGAGAGAGAGAGAGAGAGAGAGAAATGAGAGAGAGAACTTGATAAAACGAGAGATCGTGAGAGAAATAGAAGTTTTTTTCTCGTCGGCCGGACGCAGGGGAGATAGACAAGAAATGCGATCTTGCGCAACATTCTTTTTCTGGTTTTCTGCTTCAAATATGGCATCAATGCTTTTCTTTATTGATGCTTCTTTCCCTGGTTCCTCAGTCTGGTTTTGAGTCTGACCAGTGTCTGTGCGCTCCCACGCTTCAGCTCTGTGCACCCCAAACTTGTTTTTAAAAGCAAGTTTGCTTTGATGTGCTTTGAAATGCTTGCGTGATGTCAATTCGTCACTGGCATCATACACCGGGTTATTTCCCTCACTGCTGCGTCTGTCGGTGCGAGGGTTTTTTCCCGGCTGGCTCGGTCCATGTAAATTAATCTGACGGTCCTAAATGGTTGTTGATCATGGTTTATTACTGGATCCGTGTGAACATCGTAGATCATTTGAGACACTCTGATCGATCAGGCTGCGACCACCTTCCCCTCAATCTGTGTCCAGTTGTCCTTGTTTTTATGTCTCTCTGTATGACAGGCTGTCGGTTATCGCTACGGAAATGTTTTTAAGCTAGGTGTCAGGATGTCGAATGTCTCAGTACTCTTGTCAGTTTTGTGCGTAGTTATTGCACTTTCTGACTGTATATAGTATCCAGTTACAGTGATGGAGAGTTACTCTTAACTCGTATCCATATGTCCTTGGACAGGAGACTGCACTCTTGAACATTATCCTTTCGAATTGTCACATGTTGTCACATGTTGCACGTTGATACTATTAGTGAATTGTAGTTACGAATAGTGTACAGAACTGTCACATGCTGCAAGGGCAGTATTGTCAAGACATGCTAGGTCGCTTGCAATATTGGTGCGGTGCGTATTACTGCTATGTATTTCGCGAGTGTAATATTTATTTGTTCGTCTGTTAGAATTACATCATGAGTGCATATCTGTTACGTCTACATCGAGACACATTTTATGATACAGTAATTGATACAGTAATTGCTATGCGTGTTCGTACCACGACATGTTCACGAGCGGAATATTTTATGAATTGTGCTAATTTATTATATAAGGCCACACTGAAGAAGGTCTGTGGTTCGACTCACCCGACCGACCGTTCATTTTTCAGCCCGACCGTAACTTTTTTTCGGCGGGCTGTCGTGTGACTGACGTAGACTACGTGGACTGAACACGTCCACGTCTACGTGCTGTGCAGCGTGAGTCTGCGGACGCAGGCGGCTCCTTTTGGACTTGACTTGTAGTTGTACTGCAGTGCAGTGCAGTGAGTGGTAGATTCTACGACTGCTACCTTGTCCTTGTGCTGGTAGTAGAGTCTACTCGATACGACCACCGGCAGACTGGCGAGACTTATTTTGAAGTGACTGTCCGGTTGAGAGTGATTGCCTCGTTCCAGATTAAGGACGGCCTTCTGTTTTGGGATGAAGGACAGACGAGATTGCACTTTCCTCGTGTATTGGGAACGATATTTCACCTGTACCGGTAAGTTGCTGCTCCATGTGTGCAAGCACAGGAAGCGTCGATGGAAAAAGCCCATGTATTCGTGCACGCCGACACCAAACTAGCAATACATGTACCGGTACATTGTACAATTTGTACTTCGAAGTAGTTCCCGAACTTACTTTCAACTCGCATCGTTCTTCATTTGCTTGATGATTTGGACAGTCAGAGTCACCGCTTGAAGTTATTCTCTTCTCGTTCCAGAGCTACACAATGTTTCAAAGTATTAGCCAGTGGTCCCTTTATACAACATGTATGGCATAACACTGCGTAATAATGCCGATGTACTGGGTGTCTAAAGGCAGTACAGTGTATTTCACCAGACCTCTAGTCGAGCAGCTCCTTCGACAGGAGGAATCCATCGAGGAAGTTGTTGCTGCCACCAAGGCAGCCAAGGCGGCCCAACGCACAGCTAATCGCCAAGATCAGGCAATGGCCCTCTCCTCCCTCAGGGATACCCTGAGTGACGACCACAGACGGACTCTGGATCTAGCCGCAGAGAAAGGTGCCTCCAGTTGGCTCACTAGTCGGCCATCTCGCCGGTTCCAGTTTACCATCCACAAGGCTGGCTTCCGGGATGCCCTATGTCTGCGCTACGGCTGGACCCCTCCCCGGTTGCCGTCTCACTGCACCTGTGGAAAGCCCTTCGACACCACCCATGCCCTATCATGTGCCATCGGAGGATTCACTGGGATGCGCCACAACGAGCTCCGGGATCTAACCGCTAATCTGTTGCGTGAGGTTGCGCATGATGTCAGCGTGGAGCCAGAGTTGGAACCCCTCTCTGGTGAAACATTCCCTCTCCGGTCGGCCAACACGGAGGCTCATGCTCGTCTTGATGTGGCAGCACGTGGAGTGTATGGGAGTAGGTTAGAGAGGACAATATTTGATGTTCGGGTGTTTAACCCTTTTGTCCCCTCCAACCGAAACCTTACTCTCCCGTCTGTCTACAGAAAGCACGAGCAGGAGAAGAGGCGTAAGTATGAGCGGCGAGTCCTGGAGGTGGAGCATTCCTCGTTTGTTCCCGTGGTTTTTGCAACCACTGGCGGCCAGGGAAAGCTGCTTCGGCCCTCTTCGCCAGGATTGCCAGCAAGCTGTGTGAAAAGCGCCGTGAGCCTTTCCCGGTTATGATGGCTTTTGTACGGGCGAAGATCTCCTTTTGCCTTGTTCGGGCAATGATTGCCAGTCTACGTGGTCACCGTCGGAACCCGCCTCGACATCTGTCTGGTTCGGCTGTGCTGGCGGCTGCTGAATGTGCCCTGGTGCCATAAACGGTGTACATGATACAGTACAGTTTCTTTGGTAATGGTGTTTCATTTACTTTTGTATTTTCAGCTCGTTTTCTTTGTATTTAACTCCTCATTGTTTTGTTTTCTACCAGGCGTGGGCCATCCCCTGACTTCATAGGTGCCACACATTAAATTTTTACGTTTACTGTTTACCAGGAGAAAAAAAAAAAAAAAGTGTATTTACATGTACTAAAAATATATATTTAAAAAAAAAATCCGCCCGCCCGCCCGTAAAAAAAATGTCCATGTTAGTCGAACCACACACCTTCTTTAGTTTGGCCTAAGTAGAATTGTTGACACACTAATTGGTTGCAATGTACTTACTAGTACTTGATCCGTTGCATTATCGCCATCCGCGGCAACTCCGCTACGATCTACTTGGCGAAACTTACTCTCGCTGACAGGGTGTGCTGTCACCCTGTCGCTGGGTGCAAGCACCCCTTGAAAGACACTGTTTTCACCTCCGTAATCAACAATTCTTTATTCTTTCACTTCAGCAGATTGCGAGTTTCTGTTTGTTCTGCATTCAAATTATTGCCTTTCTTTTTCGTTGCACCTAGTACCTGCACTCCGCGCAGTCGCCATATTTAGTATCTCTATGGCTACGATGATTCATGCATTTTCTGTACGCTGCATTTTCTCTCTATGCCACGTCGTTGTGTGCATGCATGCAGCGCAAGCCAAATGCACGCACGCTGCACGTTTTGCTCAGGACAGCGATTTGGCGATATCGCGATCGTTGTTCGGTGTGTTCTTTGGTGTTCTTGTTGAAACGAGTGGTAATGTCGATTAAAGCAGTTTCTGGGTTTTTGTGGTCTGCCTGACGATGGTTAGTTGCGGGACCAAGTCGCACCGCAACATTTGGTAGCAGAGGATGGTTATCGAAGCTGTAGTATAGTAGTCACGTGTAGGCAGTAGTACTAGTAGTAAGACTAAGAGACTCAGTAACTGAAGCAAGAATGCCAGAAATCACAAAGAAGGAAAGGACACTGGCAAAGGCCCAGTTCACCAACAGCAGAAGAGCGCTGCTGGTAGAGATAAACAAGGATGAAGCAGATAAGAAGAACATACTAGGGGCACTGGATGACCTCAGTGCTCTTGCCACATCCACCATCGCCTGTTGTGTGGAAGGTGATGCCTCAGACTGGTACGAGGAAGTCCAGCTGTTGGAACAGCAATATGCCGAAGCGGTATCGAGAGCAGGGGATGTGCTGGAGCAGCTGAGAACAGAAAGGCCCAGCAAAGCCACCAGCATCAGCCACAGCCCCGCAACCAGAGAACGTGCGGCAAAAATCAGAGAAGTAAGGTCGTTGCTGAAGGAGAAACTGTGCGACGAAGAAGATGAAGAAGAAGAGGAGGTACCAAGTGTGGATGTAAGTGAGAGTGCAGGTGTCTACCAGAGTAAAGTAAAAAGCAATGCACCTGTAAAGCGTACATGTATTTCTGACAAGCCCACAACGTCAACCCAGGGAAGGGTCACGTCATTGCTGTCGGCGGTTACTATGGAAACGGCGTCGCCAGAGCCGAAGGCATCTGAGCTTAGCCAAGCCAGAATGAAACAAGAGCCATTAGCAGCCAGAACTGTGGCACCGAGCAGCACGGGTTCACAACGGGTACCCATGGCAACGGGTTTGGTGACTATGGCCACTGCCAATACTGGCACAGCAGCCATACAGAGTACACCAAGTACATCAGCGACCACTAGGGACTTCACCCGGCATATAGGTGCGCCATTGGCATTGAGCCAGCAGTACACGGCACCGAATCCGGCGTACACGGCACCGAATCCGGCGTACACTGCACCGAATCCGGCGTACACTGCACCGAATCCGGCGTACACAGCACCGAATCCGACGTACACTGCACCGAATCCAACGTACACGGCACTGAATCCGGCGTACACTGCACCGAATCCGGCGTACACTGCACCGAATCCGGCGTACACTGCACCGAATCTGGCGTACACTGCACCAAATCCGGCGTACACTGCACCGAATCCGGGGTACACTGCACCGAATCCGGCACCGCAGCAGCAGTCACAGTATGCACCGCAGCAGCAGTCCCAGGCCGCATACACGTACACTCCGCAACAGCAGCAGTCTCAGCCGTCATACACGTACACGTCGCAACAGTACCTACCGCAGCAGCAACAGCTGCCATCGACGTACATGCCACAATATCAGCCGCAGAACGTGCAACAGCCACAGTATCTGCGAACAAGTCAGCCACAGACAGACATCACCACGTGGCACATGAAGAAAGTTTCTATTGCCACATTTGCCGGCGACAAACGGGAATACGAGGTTTGGAAGGCGGCTTTTGATGTATCCATTGATCAGCAGGCAACTTCAACAGAAATGAAGATGCTGCAACTTAGGCAGTACCTGTCTGGCGAAGCTCTGGCGGTCGTACAAACCCTGGGTTTCACGCCATCAGCATATAGTGCGGCACGCAGACGGCTTGAGAAGAGGTACGGCGGACAGCGGAGGATGGTGGCCGTCCATATGCAAGAACTAGAGGACTTCCCTGCAGTAAAAATCAGGGCAGCAGACTTTGAGAAGTTTGCAGATTTGCTAGAGGTGGCGGTGGTAAAAATGACGGATGCCGGCATGACCAGTGAACTCGGCACGGGTACTTTGTATACACGTATGCAGAAGAAGCTTGCAACGGAAAACCTCGTCCAGTATCATCGCTGGGTGCAGGAGACCAATGCCAATGAATCTGTGACGACTCTTCTAGATTGGGTGAATCGAGAAGCCGAAATAATGGCTACTGCATCGGAAACCATTGACGGCATCGCCAGTACTGCCAGCAGCAGACAGCGACGTGGTGGTTTCAATGACCGGAAACCGAGAAACGCAGAGTCGTCCGGAAGAGTCTTCCTAGCAGAAAAGAAGAGCGAGAGCTGTGCCGCTTGCAGCGAGCAGCACCCCGTCTGGAAATGTCCGTCTTTCAAGGCAAAGACCGTGGATGAACGATAGGACCTGGCAAAAGAGAAAAGGCTATGCTATCGATGCCTTGGGTCAGGTCACTGTGGAGCGCAGTGTCCCAGAACCAGACAATGCGGTGTGGATAAGTGCAGCGATACACACAATTGGTTGCTGCATCGTAAACCGAAGTTTGACAAAGTACACAGCGAACCGGATCGC
Source organism: Sycon ciliatum (assembly GCF_964019385.1). Taxonomy (NCBI): domain Eukaryota; kingdom Metazoa; phylum Porifera; class Calcarea; order Leucosolenida; family Sycettidae; genus Sycon; species Sycon ciliatum. Next base: position 25,004,876 of record NC_088643.1, read on the forward strand.
AGCACTGAAGGGGAGCGACCTTCAAGGCACAACGTCGGCAACGTTATGTCAGCGAGTAACGTCAGCGCAGCACCAGGGTCACTGCGCACTGTGCCAGTGTTGTTGAGCAACAACGAGCGGACCATGCGGGTCAACGCGTTCCTGGACGACGGCGCGACGCAGACGCTGATCAGCGCAAGTGCCGCAGGTGCACTTGGTCTCCGCGGAGAGACGAAGAAGATTACGATGTCTACTCTGAATGGGCACCAAGAAACGTTTCAGAGTATGCCAGTCACCGTCACACTGTCTGACTTGACCAAGAAGACAAGCGTGGACATCTGTGCTAACACTGTACCAGCAGTATCTCGGTCGCTAACATAAGTAGACTGGGAGATTGTCAAGAAGAGCTGGCCACACTTGGAGAATGTCAACTTGGTTCCCGAAGCTCAGTGATTGGTCGACAGTTGACCTTCTGATTGGTATTGACAACAGCAGCCTGCATGTATCGCTAGAAGAAGTCATCGGTGGTCCAGGTGAGCCAAGTGCCCGGAGAACACCACTCGGCTGGACATGTGTGGGTCCTATCAGTCAAACGGCAGGAGACTCCCGGGTATCGGCCAGCGTGCACCATTGTCTGATGACTCAGTCAGACGCCGACCTCACTCAGCTGGTGAGGAAGTTCTGGGAAGTGGACAGTCAGCCCGCGGCAGATGGAGCGGCACTTCTAACCCCAGATGAGCGACATGCACAGGAGACGGTCGCAAAGTCGATGAAGCATATTGGAAGCCAATACAGTGTTGGCATTCCATGGAAGGATCACCCGCCTGGAGCTAATGCTAGCTACCACACTGCTCTGAAGCGTTTGGCCAACACAGAGCAGCGGCTGAGGCGAGACGCAACAGTCGGAGAAGTCTACGCCGCTACGGTAGCGGAACACATCAGCCAGGGCTATGTGCGCCGGGTTGACGCCGCAGACGTCAACGACGGAAACGCATGGTACTTGCCCCACTTCCCGATAGTCAAGCCGGACAAGACTACAACAAAAGTACGCATCGTGTTCGACGCCGCAGCGAAGTCGAACGGCAAGTCATTGAACGACTTCATCTTGCCCGGCCCCAAATTACAGCAAGACCTGGTGAATGTACTGGTTGGTTTCCGTCGTGAGCCGATAGCACTGGTCTGCGATATTGCCCAGATGTACCTCCGTATCAGCCTAAATCCAGACGACCGGCGCTACCATCGATTTCTGTGGCGCACAGACCCAAGTAAGCCACCAGAAGTGTACGAATTCTGCAGCGTGGTGTTCGGAGTCAATGCTTCGCCATTCCTAGCGCAGTGCGTGTCGCAGCAGCATGCCAGATCGCTCAGCTCAGAGATGCCGCAAGCCGCTAGTGTCGTGCTGGACTCCACATACATGGATGATAGCATGACGTCAGCACCTGATGTTCCAGCAGCCAAGTCCTTATACGCGGATTTGTCGGCTCTCTGGGGCCAAGCGAATATGCACGCGCGGAAGTGGCTCTCTAACTCGGCGGAGGTTCTGGCTGAGATCCCACAAGCGGATCGGGCAAGTCAACTCGAGCTCACGGACGAACAGCTGCCGGACATCAAGACGCTCGGCGTCCTCTGGCAGGTCGAGATCGACATGTTTACATTTCAGTACAAGGTGCCAGATTTTGCACGTCTGACGAAGTGGCAATTTCTGCGTATTCTGGCAACCATATTTGATCCGCTCGGCTTTCTAGCCCCGTACATCGTCCGAGCCAAAGTCCTGTTCCAATCCATGTGGATCGAAGGCTTCGATTGGGATGCAGACTTGCCAGATGATCTCGTCAGTGCAGCTGAAGTGTGGTGCGCCGAGCTACCGGATTTGAAAAGAGTTCAAATTCCGAGGTGCCTGCGACAATCAGCAGCGACAACAGCAACTAGCAGCTTGGAAGTGTTTGTGGATGCCTCCGAAAAGGCGTTCGGCGCAGTCGTCTACATCCGGCAGCAGTTCAACGATGGCAGCGACTCAATGCGTCTCGTCGCGTCGAAGATGAAAGTCGCCCCGCTTGCTGTCCACAGTATTCCTAGGGTGGAATTGATGGCCGCAGTTCTGGGTTTGCAGCTAGTGAAGTCTCTTCTACCTCCGCTTGATCTCACGATGAGTACTGTCACGTTCTGGTCTGACAGTGCTGATGTCCTCTACTGGATTCGTGGACAGAGCCGAAAGTACAAGCCGTTCGTTGCCCACAGAGTCGGCACGATTCAGACAGCGAGTGATCCTGACCAGTGGAAGCATGTAGCTACTAGCCGCAACCCAGCCGACCTGTTGACGCATGGTATGTCTGCAAGTCAGCTCGCAGATTCCCAGTTCTGGTGGTGTGGTCCAGACATGTCCGGGTTACACACACCGTTCCCAGGAAAGGCATTGTCAGCAACAGCGGCGGCAGAGCTGAAGAAGCCTGCAGTTGAGATAGCTCATTTCAGTTATCTGGCGATCGCCGCCTTACCCGCATTAGATCCAGAGCGCTACAGCAGCCTCCTCAAGCTGGCCCGGGTCATTGCCTGGATCAATCACTTCTCCAGCAACGCAAGACGCCTGAACACTGAGCAAGTGTCAGGTCCCCTGTCCGTAGATTAGATCCGCAGCGCCGAGTATGTCATCATACATCAGTGCCAGCAGTCAGCCTTCCCAGAGGAAATCAGTGCTCTACAGCGGGGAAAGCTTATCTCTCCTAAGAGTGTGCTGAGCAGCTTACAGCTGCAGCTCGACGAAGATGGTGTTCTGAGGTGTGGTGGTCGGTTGCGCTATGCAGAGCATATTTTGGATGATGCCAGGTGCCTGATCATTCTGCCCCGCTCGAGCAGAGTAACCACTTTGATAGTGAAACGAGCACACGTCCGCCTGTTTCACGTCGGTGGAACCAATCAGACCTTGGCAGCGCTCAGCCAACGGTTTTGGATAGTTTCGGCCAGAGAAGCTATTCGTGAGTATGAGCAGCAGTGTCAAGCGTGTCGACGGCAGAAGGCAAAGACCTTGCAGCAGGTCATGGCTCCTCTACCGAGTCACCGTACGAAGCCGTCATTGAGTGCGTTCGCTACAATCGCGGTTGATTTCTGCGGACCATTCTTCACGAAGCAGGGTCGAGGACGAGCCCAGTGTAAGCGGTACATGGCTGTCTTTACTTGCACCGCTACGCGAGCAGTTCATCTCGAGCTGGTGAACGACCTCACCACCGATGGATTTCTCAACTGCTTGAGTCGGTTTGTCAGTCGTCGTGGAACGCCTACAGATATCATCTCGGATAACGGCACCAACTTCGTCGGCGCAGTCAATGAACTGCAACAGTTGGTCGGCGAAGTCAACCAGCAGCGAGTAGCCAACAAATTGTCTGCTATTGGAGTGACTTGGCACTTTAACCCACCAGCAGCACCTCACTTCGGAGGAATTCATGAGTCCATGGCCAAGAGCGCCAAGAGAGCAGCCTACGCCATATTCACGCGAGCAGATATCACTGATGAAGAGCTAGCAACGTGCTTTGCCTCAGCTGAAAGCATGCTCAACTCGCATCCCCTAACGTATCAGTCAGCTCACCCGTCGGACGACATTCCATTGACGCCAAACCACTTCCTCATCGGCCAAGTCGGTGGTCAGTTCGCACCAGCTTGCAGCGAAAGTAGCTTCAGCCCGCGCAGGCGCTGGCGCGCTGTGCAGCATCTGATTGGTTAAGTGTGGACTCGCTGGATGAGAGAGTGGGTGCCTCTTCTCAACCCGGCCAAGAAATGGAGACAAGAGCTGCCAGACCTGAAGGTCAACGACGTGGTTGTAGTGGCATCTAACGAAACACCACGTGGGCAATGGCCGTTAGCACGAGTAATGGAAGTCTATCCCGGTAAGGATAACCATGTACGAGTGGTGAAGCTGCGTCTAGCAACCGGTAAGAGCCTTGTGCGGCCTATTGCTAAGCTATGTCCGTTGTGTTGAAGCCCCCGCGGTTCATCAAGGTGGGGAGAATGGACAGGAGACTGCACTCTTGAACATTATCCTTTCGAATTGTCACATGTTGTCACATGTTGCACGTTGATACTATTAGTGTATTGTAGTTACGAATTGTGTACAGAACTGTCACATGCTGCAAGGGCAGTATTGTCAAGACATGCTAGATCGCTTGCAATATTGGTGCGGTGCGTATTACTGCTATGTATTTCGCGAGTGTAATATTTATTTGTTCGTCTGTTAGAATTACATCACGAGTGCATATCTGTTACGTCTACATCGAGACACATTTTATGATACAGTAATTGCTATGGGTGTTCGTACCACGACATGTTCACGAGCGGAATATCTTGTGAATTGTGCTAATTTATTATATAAGTAGAATTGTTGACACACTAATTGGTTGCAATGTACTTACTAGTACTTGATCCGTTGCATTATCGCCATCCGCGGCAACTCCACTACGATCTACTTGGCGAAACTTACTCTCGCTGACAGGGTGTGCTGTCACCCTGTCGCTGGGTGCAAGCACCCCTTGACAGACACTGTTTTCACTTCCGTAATCAACAATTCTTTATTCTTTCACTTCAGCAGATTGCGAGTTTCTGTTTGTTCTGCATTCAAATTATTGCCTTTCTTTTTCGTTGCACCTAGTACCTGCACTCCGCGCAGTCGCCATATTTAGTATCTCTATGGCTACGATGATTCATGCATTTTCTGTACGCTGCATTTTCTCTCTATGCCACGTCGTTGTGTGCATGCATGCAGCGCAAGCCAAATGCACGCACGCTGCACGTTTTGCTCAGGACAGCGATTTGGCGATATCGCGATCGTTGTTCGGTGTGTTCTTTGGTGTTCTTGTTGAAACGAGTGGTAATGTCGATTAAAGCAGTTTCTGGGTTTTTGTGGTCTGCCTGACGATGGTTAGTTGCGGGACCAAGTCGCACCGCAACAGTCCTTTTCCTTTCTACATTTATTTATGCCTCAACATCCAAATTACTAATATGGTGTTAAAAAGAGAAGAAAACACATGAGAACGAGTTATGCAGCAACTATCCACGATTGTAAGAACATGATAAACAGTCAGAAAGAGCTGCGTTAATAATATAACATGACGTTGTTTCTGTGTTTGTGTGTGTATTTCGTGCATTGTCTCTGTATGCAGGAGGCTGTGTAGAAAGAGGTGGTGTGTTAGACGTAGCATTCATACTGGATGCTTCAGGTAGCGTTGGTGATGGCAATTTTGCTAAGATGGTGAGCTTCACAAAGAAGATGATGGATCGATTTTCGGTGGCAACAAATCGTGGAGAAGACGGGCGGTCTGCATGGAGGCGACAGCAGCTGAGCAACATAAGCAGTAGTGGCAGCAGTGACAGCGGCGGCGGTGGCAGCAGCAGCAGGAGCAGCAGCAGTAACAATTGGAGAAACGACAGCTCTGGTACTGGCGCTGTGGGTCAGAGTCAAAGCCGGTTTGGAGTACTTCGCTACAACAATAGTGCGAATGTTGTGTTCGGCTTTGATATGTACTTGAATCTAAGTTCAGTGCTGTCAGCTATGGATGGGATGGCCAAGGTGACAAAAGGCTGTACCAACACAAGTGGTGCTCTAGAAGTAGCAGGAATTGACTTATTTGGCTTGTCAATGAGCTGCACATCTCTGGGTTGTCACCGCAATTCTTCGTGCAGGTCTTATTGCGGGAGTGCATCCGGCAGCAGCGCCAGCAGCAGCAGCCGTGGCAGTGGAGGTGGAAGTAGTAGTCAGAATGGCAGAGGAAGCAGCGGAAGCAGCAGTGGCAGCAGCAGCAGCAGCAGCAGCAGCGGCAGCAGCAGCAGTAGCGGCCGTGGCAGCAGCAGCAGCAGCAGCCGTGGTAGCGGCAGCAGCAGCAGCAGCAGCAGCTCAGGGTCGTCATCTTCTGGTGATCGAGGACGAGGACGAGGAAGAAGGAGCAGCTCAAGCGGTGTCAGAAGACGAGAAGTTATTGTGCTGTTGAGTGACGGAAACTCCAATGTTGGTGGCAATCCTTCGGCCTGCGCTTCTGAGCTGCGTGCTAAGAACATCGAGGTGTTTGCAGTGGGCATCGGTAACGGAATAGACCGGTCAGAGTTGGAAAGCATCGCAAGCCTGCCATATCCTAAGCACGTGTTATCGGTGCAGAGTTTTGATGCATTGGAGGAGACTGTGCTGAAGAAACTGGAGCAATTTGTGTGCCCAGGTGAGCAAGAGCATGGTCAGCGAGAACAGTCTTGCATGACTCAGACTGCTATACATGTAATATGTTTTGTTGAATTGAAAATGTACTGTACTTGCCGCGTGTACTGTACATGCTAACAGTTCAGTTCTGTATGAAGAAGCCAACAGGCAGCTAGTATGCACGGAGGATGTTGGTGTTTGGTGTGTCGTGTTTTCATGTGCGTGTGTGCGTTGTTGGATGTGTTTAGTTCGTGGCTGGGATGTATGGAGTAGCTGGTCGCAGTGCAGTTCCAGCTGTGGCGGCGGGATACAGAGAAGAAGTCGAGAATGCGGAAGCAATGAGAGCAGTCTGTGTGTGGGAGAGAGCAGGCAGCAGCGCAAGTGTGGCAGCGTAGCTTGTCCATCAACTCGTAAGGAAGGTGAGTTTGACACAGAGACAGAGAAAGAGAAAGAGAGAGAAAGAGAGAATGAGAGAGAGAGAACTTGATAAAACGAGAGATCGAGAGAGAAATGGAAGTTTTATTTCTCGTTGGCCGGACGCAGGGGAGATAGACAAGAAAAGCAATCTTGCGCAACACTCTTTTTTCTGTTTTTATGCTTCAAATATGGCATCAATGCTTTTCTTTATTGTTGCTTCTTTTCCTGGTTCCTCAGTCAGTTCTTGAGTCTCAGCAGTGTCTGTGCGCTCCCACGCTCCGGATCTGTGCCCCCAAATTTGTTTTCAAAAGCAAGTTTGCTTCGATGTGCTTTGAAATGCTTGAATGATGTCATATCGTCACTGGAATCATACACCGGGTTATTTCCCTCGCTGCTGCATCCGTCGGTGCGAGGGTTCTTTCCCGGCTGGCTCGGTCCATGTAAATTAATCTGACGGTCCTAAATGGTTTTTGATCATGGCTTATTTCTGGATCCGTTTGAACATCGTAGATCATTTGAGTCACTATGATCGATCAGGCTGCGACCACCTACCCCTCAATCTGTGTCCAGTTTTCCTTGTTTTTTATGTCTCTCTGTATGACAGTAGATGTGGACTGAAAAAAGAAAGAATAATAATAATTATGATGTTAAAAAAGAGAAGAAAACACATGAGAAGGAGCTATGCAGCAACTATGCACGACTGTAAGAAGATGATAAACAGTCAGAAAGAGCCGCGTTAATAGTATAACATGTTGTTGTTTCTGTGTTTGTGTGTGTATTTCGTGCATTGTCTTTGTGTGCAGGAGGCTGTGTAGAAAGAGGTGGTGTGTTGGACGTAGCATTCATACTGGATGCTTCAGGTAGCGTTGGTGATGGCAATTTTGCTAAGATGGTGAGCTTCACAAAGAAGATGATGGATCGATTTTCGGTGGCAACAAATCGTGGAGAAGACGGGCGGTCTGCATGGAGGCGACAGCAGCTGAGCAACATAAGCAGTAGTGGCAGCAGTGACAGCGGCGGCGGCAGCAGCAGCAGCAGGAGCAGCAGCAGTAACAATTGGAGAGACGCCAGCTCTGGTACTGGCGCTGTGGGTCGGAGTCAAAGCCGATTTGGAGTACTTCGCTACAACAATAGTGCGAATGTTGTGTTCGGCTTTGATATGTACTTGAATCTAAGTTCAGTGCTGTCAGCTATGGATGGGATGGCCAAGGTGACAAAAGGCTGTACCAACACAAGTGGTGCTCTAGAAGTAGCAGGAATTGACTTATTTGGCTTGTCAATGAGCTGCACATCTCTGGGTTGTCACCGCAATTCTTCGTGCAGGTCTTATTGCGGAAGTGCATCCGGCAGCAGCGGAAGCAGCAGCCGTGGCAGTGGAGGCGGAAGTAGTAGTCAGAATGGCAGAGGAAGCAGCGGAAGCAGCAGTGGCAGCAGCAGCAGCAGTGGCAGCAGCAGCAGTAGCGGCCGTGGCAGCAGCAGCAGCAGCAGCCGTGGTAGCGGCAGCAGCAGCAGCAGCAGCAGCTCAGGGTCGTCATCTTCTGGTGATCGAGGACGAGGACGAGGAAGAAGGAGCAGCTCAAGCGGTGTCAGAAGACGAGAAGTTATTGTGCTGTTGAGTGACGGAAACTCCAATGTTGGTGGCAATCCTTCGGCCTGCGCTTCTGAGCTGCGTGCTAAGAACATCGAGGTGTTTGCAGTGGGCATTGGTAACGGAATAGACCGGTCAGAGTTGGAAAGCATCGCAAGCCTGCCATATCCTAAGCACGTGTTATCAGTGCAGAGTTTTGATGCATTGGAGGAGACTGTGCTGAAGAAACTGGAGCAATTTGTGTGCCCAGGTGAGCAAGAGCATGGTCAGCGAGAACAGTCTTGCATGACTCAGACTGCTATACATGTAATATGTTTTGTTGAATTGAAAAGGTACTGTACTTGCCGCGTGTACTGTAGATCATAACGGTTCAGTTCTGTATGAAGAAGCCAACAGGCAGCTAGTATGCACGGAGGATGTTGGTGTTTGGTGTGTCGTGTTTTCATGTGCGTGTGTGCGTTGTTGGATGTGTTTAGTTCGTGGCTGGGATGTATGGAGTAGCTGGTCGCAGTGCAGTTCCAGCTGTGGCGGCGGGATACAGAGAAGAAGTCGAGAATGCGGAAGCAATGAGAGCAGTCTGTGTGTGGGAGAGAGCAGGCAACAGCGCAAGTGTGGCAGCGTAGCTTGTCCATCAACCCGTAAGGAAGGTGAGTTTGACACAGAGACAGAGACAGAGACAGAGAAAGAGAAAGAGAGAGAGAGAATGAGAGAGAGAAAGAACTTGATAAAACGAGAGATCGAGAGAGAAATGGAAGTTTTATTTCTCGTTGGCCGGACGCAGGGGAGATAGACAAGAAATGCAATCTTGCGCAACACTCCTTTTTCTGTTTTTATGCTTCAAATATGGCATCAATGCTTTTCTTTATTGTTCCTTCTTTTCCTGGTTCCTCAGTCAGTTCTTGAGTCTCAGCAGTGTCTGTGCGCTCCCACGCTTCAGTTCTGTGCCCCCAAATTTGTTTTCAAAAGCAAGTTTGCTTCGATGTGCTTTGAAATGCTTGCATGATGTCATATCGTCACTGGAATCATACACCGGGTTATTTCCCTCACTGCTGCGACCGTCGGTGCGAGGGTTCTTTCCCGGCTGGCTCGGTCCATGTAAATTAATCTGACGGTCCTAAATATTTTTTGATCATGGCTTATTTCTGGATCCGTTTGAACATCGTAGATCATTTGAGACACTCTGATCGATCAGGCTGTGACCACCTTCCCTTCAATCTGTGTCCAGTTGTCCTTGTTTTTTTTCATGTCTCTCTGTATGACAGTAGATGTGGACTGAAAAAAGAAAGAATACTAATAATTATAAAATGGCAATAAATAAGGTAAATTGTGCACTCATAACAACAGCAAAAATGAAGAAAGTCAAGTTCCATAACGTTTTCTTGTGACTGTCATCAGTGGAACGCCGTCACATAAAAATGTAATAACTAAAACACACACTTATATACATGTAGCTAATATGGTTTCAGGTAGAAATACAGCAGCTAACAAGTACAAAAAGCGAAGTTTGCACCTTTGCAATGTGTGAATATAGTGTATGTGAGAAAGGTAGTGGCAGATGAATGTGATACTGTGTGAATGAATGTAATGGTGCGTGTGTATTACTTGAAGAGTGTGAGTGATACAACGTTTTCTTTCTGTTTACATAGCACAGGGTCACGAGTACGAATATACACAGCTTCCAACACCTGCAATTGCTTGAAGAAACGTGCGCAACGAATAACACTAAACCAGGAATCGTCAAACACCTTACGACATTCTGGACTGGACACCAAATGCTTGTACACTGCAGACTTCCTCTTGTCAACATCAAACTCCTCCTCATCACTACTCTCATCCTCCACCTCCATTCCAATGCCGCCGTCCATCCCATCGCACTCGTATTCGTCGTCATCAGTCTCCATCTCCTCGCGACACCGCTTCCCTCTCCTTGATTCGTTCTGTGCCGTGCCTGTGCTTCCTCCTGCGTCTCCTTGCCTTGTGTTCTCCACTTGTCTCAGTCGTGCCTCTGCTAGTCTCTTGCTTCTCCTCGGTTCGAGTGGCTTCGAAAGAAGCGCTTTGGTGCCATAACAATTGATACCAACACGATAATTAACCTGGCGAACATTCCACTTACCACTGTCCAACAAGAGCTACTATCTAGAGGCATAGATTTCGGCATACCACCAACATCGAACATGAAGGAGCAAGTACTTTGCGATTTTGAATTATTTTATCGCAAACTGCGTGATTTTGCACCAGTTTCTGAATCAAAGAAAATGGTGTGCGCAGCCACACTCCGTGCTGCGGCGGAAGAACATGCCGAGCAGGCCGCAGAACGACGGACATTTTCTCTCTCCCGCGAACACATGAAAGCTCGTGCAGAGCTAAAAAAGAACAATAGTATCATCATCACCCGACCGGATAAAGGTTGTGCAACCGTTATTATGACACGAGTTGACTACAATACTAAAATGGCTACAATACTAGAGGACGGGTCGAAATTTGTGAAACTCGGTTCGGTCTCAACACATGATAGAACATTGGTTAGGGAGAAAGAACTAGTGACATATCTTAAGAACCTCCGACATGCGAAAGACATATCAGAATCGGAGTTTTTTCGAATGAAGCCAATCGGTTCGGTGCGCCCTAGGATGTACGGCTTGCCGAAGATACACAAACCATCCTGCCCGCTCCGACCCATACTCTCCATGATAGGCTCGCCCCAGTACGCCATATCAAAGTGGCTGTGCGGCATGATACAGCCGGTAGTAGATTACTATTGTAAGCATAATGTCAAGGACACTTTCCAGTTTGTGGAAATCCTTCGTGAAAATCCGATTCCACCCACAGCCCATATGTGTTCTTTCGACGTTGTAAGCCTGTTTGCAAATGTTCCACTAGACGAGACGATCGATATCTGTGCGCAGACACTCTACCATAATGATGATGACGTCGATGTCCCTTGGTTACCTGAGTCAGCGTTTCGACGTTTGATGTTGATGGTTACGAGTGGTGTCGAGTTTTCGTTCGGTGACGTGATGTACAAGCAAACGGACGGGGTGGCAATGGGGTCGCCGCTGGGTCCGGCACTAGCCAACGTCTTCGTTGGATATTGCGAGTCGAGAATGGATAAAGTAAAGTGGCCTCAGTTGTACGTTCGATTTGTGGACGACTCATTTACCTATTTCGAATCAAGACGTGACAGTGAAGCCTTTCTAACTGAATTGAATGATGTCCATCCTGCGCTGCGCTTCACGTGTGAACACGAAGAATCCAGAAAATTGTCGTTTTTGGATGTCTTAGTCGAAAGGACGTGTGATGGTGTTGTCACATCGGTTTATCGTAAGCCTACGTTTACAGGACAATATATAATGTATGACTCACATTGCTCGGCCCAGTACAAGATCAATTTAGTCCGGAACTTGGTGGATAGGGCAAGACGCATTTGCTCTGACAGTAAATTACAACCTGAACTCGATTTCCTGCGCTCAGTTTTCCTGAAAAATGGATATCCATCATCACTCTTAGCAAAACTGCTCACGAGCAAAGAGCCGCGGAAGGAACACAAAATCGGGCCAACACCGTGTCGGGTGTTCTTATGCCTGCCTTGGAAAGGCTCTGAATCAACAAAAGTCAGTCGTGCAGTGAAATCGATCGTGCAAAAGACATACTATGCAGTGAATGTAGTTACTGTCTTTACAACGGTGCGTTCGTTCACAGTGTTGAAGGACGTCCTGCCAACCCACCATTTGAGCCATCTCATTTATCAATTTGAATGCCGACAATGTGGTAGTCGGTATGTTGGCAGGACGCTTCAACACTTGTCCGAACGCATCAAGCAGCACGTCCCATTATCATTGTTGTCCCAGGCTGCCAGGTTAAGCAGGCCGAAGCGTGGGAGACCACGAAAACATCCGCTGCCTATTTCTACACCTAACACGGCTCACAATTCGGAAACAGAAACACTGACTACTTCCATGGAGAACGAGCAGACTAATCTGGTTCCCCCCTCGGAAACCGGACCACGGCAAGGGAGGCCGCCGGACGGTCGCTCCTCGACAAACCATGTTGCTACAACGGTAAGAGCGGAAGGGGAACAACTTGAAAACAGAGCAGAACCGAGGAGAAGCAAGAGACTAGCAGAGGCACGACTGAGACAAGTGGAGAACACAAGGCAAGGAGACGCAGGAGGAAGCACAGGCACGGCACAGAACGAATCAAGGAGAGAGAAGCGGTGTCGCGAGGAGATGGAGACTGATGACGACGAATACGAGTGCGATGGGATGGACGGCGGCATTGGAATGGAGGTGGAGGATGAGAGTAGTGATGAGGAGGAGTTTGATGTTGACAAGAGGAAGTCTGCAGTGTACAAGCATTTGGTGTCCAGTCCAGAATGTCGTAAGGTGTTTGACGATTCCTGGTTTAGTGTTATTCGTTGCGCACGTTTCTTCAAGCAATTGCAGGTGTTGGAAGCTGTGTATATTCGTACTCGTGACCCTGTGCTATGTAAACAGAAAGAAAACGTTGTATCACTCACACTCTTCAAGTAATACACACGCACCATTACATTCATTCACACAGTATCACATTCATCTGCCACTACCTTTCTCACATACACTATATTCACACATTGCAAAGGTGCAAACTTCGCTTTTTGTACTTGTTAGCTGCTGTATTTCTACCTGAAACCATATTAGCTACATGTATATAAGTGTCCACAAAGGACGAAACAGTTCTGTCCGCAGATTGTGTATATAAGTGTGTGTTTTAGTTATTACATTTTTATGTGACGGCGTTCCACTGATGACAGTCACAAGAAAACGTTATGGAACTTGACTTTCTTCATTTTTGCTGTTGTTATGAGTGCACAATTTATCTTATTTATTGCCATTTTACGACTATTGTCTCCTCGTCGATTGTTTAAACTAATAATTATGATGTTAAAAAAGAGAAGAAAACACATGAGAACGAGTTATGCAGCAACTATCCACGACTGTAAGAAGATGATAAACAGTCAGAAAGAGCCGCGTTAATAGTATAACATGATGTTGTTTCTGTGCTTGTGTGTGTATTTCGTGCATTGTCTTTGTGTGCAGGAGGCTGTGTAGAAAGAGGTGGTGTGTTGGACGTAGCATTCATACTGGATGCTTCAGGTAGCGTTGGTGATGGCAATTTTGCTAAGATGGTGAGCTTCACAAAGAAGATGATGGATCGATTTTCGGTGGCAACAAATCGTGGAGAAGACGGGCGGTCTGCATGGAGGCGACAGCAGCTGAGCAACATGAGCAGTAGTGGCAGCAGTGACAGCGGTGGCGGCAGCAGCAGCAGCAGCAGGAGCAGCAGCAGTAACAATTGGAGAAACGACAGCTCTGGTACTGGCGCTGTGGGTCGGAGTCAAAGCCGATTTGGAGTACTTCGCTACAACAATAGTGCGAATGTTGTGTTCGGCTTTGATATGTACTTGAATCTAAGTTCAGTGCTGTCAGCTATGGATGGGATGGCCAAGGTGACAAAAGGCTGTACCAACACAAGTGGTGCTCTAGAAGTAGCAGGAATTGACTTATTTGGCTTGTCAATGAGCTGCACATCTCTGGGTTGTCACCGCAATTCTTCGTGCAGGTCTTATTGCGGGAGTGCATCCGGCAGCAGCGGAAGCAGCAGCAGCCGTGGCAGTGGAGGTGGAAGTAGTAGTCAGAATGGCAGAGGAAGCAGCGGAAGCAGCAGTGGCAGCAGCAGCAGCGGCAGCAGCAGCAGCGGCAGCAGCAGCAGTAGCGGCCGTGGCAGCAGCAGCAGCAGCCGTGGTAGCGGCAGCAGCAGCAGCAGCTCACGGTCGTCATCTTCTGGTGATCGAGGACGAGGACGAGGAAGAAGGAGCAGCTCAAGCGGTGTCAGAAGACGAGACGTTATTGTGCTGTTGAGTGACGGAAACTCCAATGTTGGTGGCAATCCTTCGGCCTGCGCTTCTGAGCTGCGTGCTAAGAACATCGAGGTGTTTGCAGTGGGCATCGGTAACGGAATAGACCGGTCAGAGTTGGAAAGCATCGCAAGCCTGCCATATCCTAAGCACGTGTTATCGGTGCAGAGTTTTGATGCATTGGAGGAGACTGTGCTGAAGAAACTGGAGCAATTTGTGTGCCCAGGTGAGCAAGAGCATGGTCAGCGAGAACAGTCTTGCATGACTCAGACTGCTATACATGTAATATGTTTTGTTGAATTGAAAAGGTACTGTACTTGCCGCGTGTACTGTACATGCTAACAGTTCAGTTCTGTATGAAGAAGCCAACAGGCAGCTAGTATGCACGGAGGATGTTGGTGTTTGGTGTGTCGTGTTTTCATGTGCGTGTGTGCGTTGTTGGATGTGTTTAGTTCGTGGCTGGGATGTATGGAGTAGCTGGTCGCAGTGCAGTTCCAGCTGTGGCGGCGGGATACAGAGAAGAAATCGAGAATGCGGAAGCAATGAGAGCAGTCTGTGTGTGGGAGAGAGCAGGCAACAGCGCAAGTGTGGCAGCGTCGCTTGTCCATCAACTCGTAAGGAAGGTGAGTTTGACACAGAGACAGAGACAGAGACAGAGACAGAGAAAGGGAGAGAGAGAGAGAGAGAATGAGAGAGAGAAAGAACTTGATAAAACGAGAGATCGAGAGAGAAATGGAAGTATTATTTCTCGTTGGCCGGACGCAGGGGAGATAGACAAGAAATGAAATCTTGCGCAACACTCTTTTTTCTTTTTTTCTGCTTCAAATATGGCATCAATGCTTTTCTTTATTTTTGCTTCTTTTCCTGGTTCCTCAGTCAGTTCGTGAGTCTCAGCAGTGTCTGTGCGCTCCCACGCTTCAGTTCTGTGCCCCCAAATTTGTTTTCAAAAGCAAGTTTGCTTAGATGTGCTTTGAAATGCTTGCATGATGTCATATCGTCACTGGAATCATACACCGGGTTATTTCCCTCGCTGCTGCGACCGTCGGTGCGAGGGTTCTTTCCCGGCAGGCTCGGTCCATGTAAATTAATCTGACGGTCCTAAATGGTTTTTGATCATGGCTTATTTCTGGATCCGTGTGAACATCGTAGATCATTTGAGACACTCTGATCGATCAGGCTGCGACCACCTTCCCCTCAATCTGTGTTCAGTTGTCCTTGTTTTTTTTATGTCTCTCTGTATGACAGTAGATGTGGACTGAAAAAAGAAAGAATACTAATAATTATGTAAACAGTTTCCTCTGAGACAAAAATGCGATAATACTCATAAAAAGGACACACTTCAGGCTCATTACAAACATCTTGAAAGTTTTTGTCTTCACAAGTATACTTTCAAGCCTTCTCATCAGGTGAAATACCTGAAATACTAATAATTATGATGTTAAAAAAGAGAAGAAAACACATGAGAACGAGTTCTGCAGCAACTATCCACGACTGTAAGAAGATGATAAACAGTCAGAAAGAGCCGCGTTAATAGTATAACATGATGTTGTTTCTGTGTTTGTGTGTGTATTTCGTGCATTGTCTTTGTGTGCAGGAGGCTGTGTAGAAAGAGGTGGTGTGTTGGACGTAGCATTCATACTGGATGCTTCAGGTAGCGTTGGTGATGGCAATTTTGCTAAGATGGTGAGCTTCACAAAGAAGATGATGGATCGATTTTCGGTGGCAACAAATCGTGGAGAAGACGGGCGGTCTGCATGGAGGCGACAGCAGCTGAGCAACATGAGCAGTAGTGGCAGCAGTGACAGCGGCGGCGGCGGCAGCAGCAGCAGCAGTAACAATTGGAGAAACGACAGCTCTGGTACTGGCGCTGTGGGTCGGAGTCAAAGCCGATTTGGAGTACTTCGCTACAACAATAGTGCGAATGTTGTGTTCGGCTTTGATATGTACTTGAATCTAAGTTCAGTGCTGTCAGCTATGGATGGGATGGCCAAGGTGACAAAAGGCTGTACCAACACAAGTGGTGCTCTAGAAGTAGCAGGAATTGACTTATTTGGCTTGTCAATGAGCTGCACATCTCTGGGTTGTCACCGCAATTCTTCGTGCAGGTCTTATTGCGGGAGTGCATCCGGCAGCAGCGGAAGCAGCAGCAGCCGTGGCAGTGGAGGTGGAAGTAGTAGTCAGAATGGCAGAGGAAGCAGCGGAAGCAGCAGTGGCAGCAGCAGCA
The DNA here is from genome assembly GCF_964019385.1 of Sycon ciliatum. NCBI lineage: Eukaryota > Metazoa > Porifera > Calcarea > Leucosolenida > Sycettidae > Sycon > Sycon ciliatum. The sequence continues at coordinate 25,021,149 of NC_088643.1, forward strand.
GCAGTGGCAGCAGCAGCAGCAGTAGCGGCCGTGGCAGCAGCAGCAGCAGCAGCCGTGGTAGCGGCAGCAGCAGCAGCAGCTCAGGGTCGTCATCTTCTGGTGATCGAGGACGAGGACGAGGAAGAAGGAGCAGCTCAAGCGGTGTCAGAAGACGAGAAGTTATTGTGCTGTTGAGTGACGGAAACTCCAATGTTGGTGGCAATCCTTCGGCCTGCGCTTCTGAGCTGCGTGCTAAGAACATCGAGGTGTTTGCAGTGGGCATCGGTAACGGAATAGACCGGTCAGAGTTGGAAAGCATCGCAAGCCTGCCATATCCTAAGCACGTGTTATCGGTGCAGAGTTTTGATGCATTGGAGGAGACTGTGCTGAAGAAACTGGAGCAATTTGTGTGCCCAGGTGAGCAAGAGCATGGTCAGCGAGAACAGTCTTGCATGACTCAGACTGCTATACATGTAATATGTTTTGTTGAATTGAAAAGGTACTGTACTTGCCGCGTGTACTGTAGATCATAACGGTTCAGTTCTGTATGAAGAAGCCAACAGGCAGCTAGTATGCACGGAGGATGTTGGTGTTTGGTGTGTCGTGTTTTCATGTGCGTGTGTGCGTTGTTGGATGTGTTTAGTTCGTGGCTGGGATGTATGGAGTAGCTGGTCGCAGTGCAGTTCCAGCTGTGGCGGCGGGATACAGAGAAGAAGTCGAGAATGCGGAAGCAATGAGAGCAGTCTGTGTGTGGGAGAGAGCAGGCAACAGCGCAAGTGTGGCAGCGTAGCTTGTCCATCAACTCGTAAGGAAGGTGAGTTTGACACAGAGACAGAGACAGAGACAGAGAGAGAGAGAATGAGAGAGAGAACTTGATAAAATGAGAGATCAAGAGAGAAATGGAAGTTTTATTTCTCGTCGGCCGGACGCAGGGGAGATAGACAAGAAATGCAATCTTGCGCAACACTCTTTTTTCTGTTTTTATGCTTCAAATATGGCATCAATGCTTTTCTTTATTGTTCCTTCTTTTCCTGGTTCCTCAGTCAGTTCTTGAGTCTCAGCAGTGTCTGTGCGCTCCCACGCTCCGGATCTGTGCCCCCAAATTTGTTTTAAAAAGCAAGTTTGCTTCGATGTGCTTTGAAATGCTTGCATGATGTCATATCGTCACTGGAATCATACACCGGGTTATTTCCCTCGCTGCTGCGACCGTCGGTGCGAGGGTTCTTTCCCGGCTGGCTCGGTCCATGTAAATTAATCTGACGGTCCTAAATGGTTTTTGATCGTGGCTTATTTCTGGATCCGTTTGAACATCGTAGATCATTTGAGTCCCTATGATCGATCAGGCTGCGACCACCTACCCCTCAATCTGTGTCCAGTTTTCCTTGTTTTTTTTATGTCTCTCTGTATGACAGTAGATGTGGACTGAAAAAAGAAAGAATACTAATAATTATGATGTTAAAAAAGAGAAGAAAACACATGAGAACGAGTTATGCAGCAACTATCCACGACTGTAATAAGATGATGAACAGTCAGAAAGAGCCGCGTTAATAGTATAACATGATGTTGTTTCTGTGTTTGTGTGTGTATTTCGTGCATTGTCTTTGTGTGCAGGAGGCTGTGTAGAAAGAGGTGGTGTGTTGGACGTAGCATTCATACTGGATGCTTCAGGTAGCGTTGGTGATGGCAATTTTGCTAAGATGGTGAGCTTCACAAAGAAGATGATGGATCGATTTTCGGTGGCAACAAATCGTGGAGAAGACGGGCGGTCTGCATGGAGGCGACAGCAGCTGAGCAACATGAGCAGTAGTGGCAGCAGTGACAGCGGTGGCGGCAGCAGCAGCAGCAGCAGGAGCAGCAGCAGTAACAATTGGAGAAACGACAGCTCTGGTACTGGCGCTGTGGGTCGGAGTCAAAGCCGATTTGGAGTACTTCGCTACAACAATAGTGCGAATGTTGTGTTCGGCTTTGATATGTACTTGAATCTAAGTTCAGTGCTGTCAGCTATGGATGGGATGGCCAAGGTGACAAAAGGCTGTACCAACACAAGTGGTGCTCTAGAAGTAGCAGGAATTGACTTATTTGGCTTGTCAATGAGCTGCACATCTCTGGGTTGTCACCGCAATTCTTCGTGCAGGTCTTATTGCGGGAGTGCATCCGGCAGCAGCGGAAGCAGCAGCAGCCGTGGCAGTGGAGGTGGAAGTAGTAGTCAGAATGGCAGAGGAAGCAGCGGAAGCAGCAGTGGCAGCAGCAGCAGCAGTGGCAGCAGCAGCAGCAGTAGCGGCCGTGGCAGCAGCAGCAGCAGCAGCAGCAGCCGTGGTAGCGGCAGCAGCAGCAGCAGCTCAGTGTCGTCATCTTCTGGTGATCGAGGACGAGGACGAGGAAGAAGGAGCAGCTCAAGCGGTGTCAGAAGACGAGAAGTTATTGTGCTGTTGAGTGACGGAAACTCCAATGTTGGTGGCAATCCTTCGGCCTGCGCTTCTGAGCTGCGTGCTAAGAACATCGAGGTGTTTGCAGTGGGCATCGGTAACGGAATAGACCGGTCAGAGTTGGAAAGCATCGCAAGCCTGCCATATCCTAAGCACGTGTTATCGGTGCAGAGTTTTGATGCATTGGAGGAGACTGTGCTGAAGAAACTGGAGCAATTTGTGTGCCCAGGTGAGCAAGAGCATGGTCAGCGAGAACAGTCTTGCATGACTCAGACTGCTATACATGTAATATATTTTGTTGAATTGAAAAGGTACTGTACTTGCCACGTGTACTGTACATGCTAACAGTTCAGTTCTGTATGAAGAAGCCAACAGGCAGCTAGTATGCACGGAGGATGTTGGTGTTTGGTGTGTCGTGTTTTCATGTGCGTGTGTGCGTTGTTGGATGTGTTTAGTTCGTGGCTGGGATGTATGGAGTAGCTGGTCGCAGTGCAGTTCCAGCTGTGGCGGCGGGATACAGAGAAGAAGTCGAGAATGCGGAAGCAATGAGAGCAGTCTGTGTGTGGGAGAGAGCAGGCAACAGCGCAAGTGTGGCAGCGTAGCTTGTCCATCAACTCGTAAGGAAGGTGAGTTTGACACAGAGACAGAGACAGAGACAGAGACAGAGAAAGGGAGAGAGAGAGAGAGAATGAGAGAGAGAAAGAACTTGATAAAACGAGAGATCGAGAGAGAAATGGAAGTTTTATTTCTCGTTGGCCGGACGCAGGGGAGATAGACAAGAAATGCAATCTTGCGCAACACTCTTTTTTCTGTTTTTATGCTTCAAATATGGCATCAATGCTTTTCTTTATTTTTGCTTCTTTTCCTGGTTCCTCAGTCAGTTCTTGAGTCACAGCAGTGTCTGTGCGCTCCCATGCTTCAGTTCTGTGCCCCCAAATTTGTTTTCAAAAGCAAGTTTGTTTCGATGTGCTTTGAAATGCTTGCATGATGTCATATCGTCACTGGAATCATACACCGGGTTATTTCCCTCGCTGCTGCGACCGTCGGTGCAAGGGTTCTTTCCCGGCTGGCTCGGTCCATGTAAATTAATCTGACGGTCCTAAATGGTTTTTGATCATGGCTTATTTCTGGATCCGTTTGAACATCGTAGATCATTTGAGACACTCTGATCGATCAGGCTGCGACCACCTTCCCCTCAATCTGTGTCCAGTTGTCCTTGTTTTTTTGTTGTTGTCTCTCTGTATGACAGTAGATGTGGACTGAAAAAAGAAAGAATACTAATAATTATGATGTTAAAAAAGAGAAGAAAACACATGAGAACGAGTTCTGCAGCAACTATCCACGACTGTAAGAAGATGATAAACAGTCAGAAAGAGCCGCGTTAATAGTATAACATGATGTTGTTTCTGTGTTTGTGTGTGTTTTTCGTGCATTGTCTTTGTGTGCAGGAGGCTGTGTAGAAAGAGGTGGTGTGTTGGACGTAGCATTCATACTGGATGCTTCAGGTAGCGTTGGTGATGGCAATTTTGCTAAGATGGTGAGCTTCACAAAGAAGATGATGGATCGATTTTCGGTGGCAACAAATCGTGGAGAAGACGGGCGGTCTGCATGGAGGCGACAGCAGCTGAGCAACATGAGCAGTAGTGGCAGCAGTGACAGCGGCGGCGGCGGCAGCAGCAGCAGCAGTAACAATTGGAGAAACGACAGCTCTGGTACTGGCGCTGTGGGTCGGAGTCAAAGCCGATTTGGAGTACTTCGCTACAACAATAGTGCGAATGTTGTGTTCGGCTTTGATATGTACTTGAATCTAAGTTCAGTGCTGTCAGCTATGGATGGGATGGCCAAGGTGACAAAAGGCTGTACCAACACAAGTGGTGCTCTAGAAGTAGCAGGAATTGACTTATTTGGCTTGTCAATGAGCTGCACATCTCTGGGTTGTCACCGCAATTCTTCGTGCAGGTCTTATTGCGGGAGTGCATCCGGCAGCAGCGGAAGCAGCAGCAGCCGTGGCAGTGGAGGTGGAAGTAGTAGTCAGAATGGCAGAGGAAGCAGCGGAAGCAGCAGTGGCAGCAGCAGCAGCAGCGGCAGCAGCAGCAGTAGCGGCCGTGGCAGCAGCAGCAGCAGCAGCCGTGGTAGCGGCAGCAGCAGCAGCTCAGGGTCGTCATCTTCTGGTGACCGAGGACGAGGAAAAAGGAGCAGCTCAAGCGGTGTCAGAAGACGAGAAGTTATTGTGCTGTTGAGTGACGGAAACTCCAATGTTGGTGGCAATCCTTCGGCCTGCGCTTCTGAGCTGCGTGCTAAGAACATCGAGGTGTTTGCAGTGGGCATCGGTAACGGAATAGACCGGTCAGAGTTGGAAAGCATCGCAAGCCTGCCATATCCTAAGCACGTGTTATCGGTGCAGAGTTTTGATGCATTGGAGGAGACTGTGCTGAAGAAACTGGAGCAATTTGTGTGCCCAGGTGAGCAAGAGCATGGTCAGCGAGAACAGTCTCGCATGACTCAGACTGCTATACATGTAATATGTTTTGTTGAATTGAAAAGGTACTGTACTTGCCGCGTGTACTGTACATGCTAACAGTTCAGTTCTGTATGAAGAAGCCAACAGGCAGCTAGTATGCACGGAGGATGTTGGTGTTTGGTGTGTCGTGTTTTCATGTGCGTGTGTGCGTTGTTGGATGTGTTTAGTTCGTGGCTGGGATGTATGGAGTAGCTGGTCGCAGTGCAGTTCCAGCTGTGGCGGTGGGATACAGAGAAGAAGTCGAGAATGCGGAAGCAATGAGAGCAGTCTGTGTGTGGGAGAGAGCAGGCAACAGCGCAAGTGTGGCAGCGTAGCTTGTCCATCAACTCGTAAGGAAGGTGAGTTTGACACAGAGACAGAGACAGAGACAGAGACAGAGACAGAGAGAGAGAGAGAGAGAGAGAGAGAGAGAGAGAGAGAGTATGAGAGAGAGAAAGAACTTGATAAAACGAGAGATCGAGAGAGAAATGGAAGTTTTATTTCTCGTTGGCCGGACGCAGGGGAGATAGACAAGAAATGCAATCTTGCGCACCACTCTTTTTTCTGTTTTTATGCTTCAAATATGGCATCAATGCTTTTCTTTATTGTTGCTTCTTTTCCTGGTTCCTCAGTCAGTTCTTGAGTCTCAGCAGTGTCTGTGCGCTCCCACGCTCCGGATCTGTGCCCCCAAATTTGTTTTCAAAAGCAAGTTTGCTTCGATGTGCTTTGAAATGCTTGCATGATGTCATATCGTCACTGGACTCATACACCGGGTTATTTCCATCGCTGCTGCGACCGTCGGTGCGAGGGTTCTTTCCCGGCTGGCTCGGTCCATGTAAATTAATCTGACGGTCCTAAATGGTTTTTGATCGTGGCTTATTTCTGGATCCATTTGAACATCGTAGATCATTTGAGACACTCTGATCGATCAGGCTGCGACCACCTTCCCCTCAATCTGTGTCCAGTTGTCCTTGTTTTTTTGTTGTTGTTGTCTCTCTGTATGACAGTAGATGTGGACTGAAAAAAGAAAGAATACTAATAATTATGATGTTAAAAAAGAGAAGAAAACACATGAGAACGAGTTCTGCAGCAACTATCCACGACTGTAAGAAGATGATAAACAGTCAGAAAGAGCCGCGTTAATAGTATAACATGATGTTGTTTCTGTGTTTGTGTGTGTATTTCGTGCATTGTCTTTGTGTGCAGGAGGCTGTGTAGAAAGAGGTGGTGTGTTGGACGTAGCATTCATACTGGATGCTTCAGGTAGCGTTGGTGATGGCAATTTTGCTAAGATGGTGAGCTTCACAAAGAAGATGATGGATCGATTTTCGGTGGCAACAAATCGTGGAGAAGATGGGCGGTCTGCATGGAGGCGACAGCAGCTGAACAACATGAGCAGTAGTGGCAGCAGTGACAGCGGCGGCGGCAGCAGCAGCAGCAGCAGGAGCAGCAGCAGTAACAATTGGAGAAACGACAGCTCTGGTACTGGCGCTGTGGGTCGGAGTCAAAGCCGATTTGGAGTACTTCGCTACAACAATAGTGCGAATGTTGTGTTCGGCTTTGATATGTACTTGAATCTAAGTTCAGTGCTGTCAGCTATGGATGGGATGGCCAAGGTGACAAAAGGCTGTACCAACACAAGTGGTGCTCTAGAAGTAGCAGGAATTGACTTATTTGGCTTGTCAATGAGCTGCACATCTCTGGGTTGTCACCGCAATTCTTCGTGCAGGTCTTATTGCGGGAGTGCATCCGGCAGCAGCGGAAGCAGCAGCAGCCGTGGCAGTGGAGGTGGAAGTAGTAGTCAGAATGGCAGAGGAAGCAGCGGAAGCAGCAGTGGCAGCAGCAGCAGCAGCGGCAGCAGCAGCAGTAGCGGCCGTGGCAGCAGCAGCAGCAGCAGCCGTGGTAGCGGCAGCAGCAGCAGCTCAGGGTCGTCATCTTCTGGTGACCGAGGACGAGGAAAAAGGAGCAGCTCAAGCGGTGTCAGAAGACGAGAAGTTATTGTGCTGTTGAGTGACGGAAACTCCAATGTTGGTGGCAATCCTTCGGCCTGCGCTTCTGAGCTGCGTGCTAAGAACATCGAGGTGTTTGCAGTGGGCATCGGTAACGGAATAGACCGGTCAGAGTTGGAAAGCATCGCAAGCCTGCCATATCCTAAGCACGTGTTATCGGTGCAGAGTTTTGATGCATTGGAGGAGACTGTGCTGAAGAAACTGGAGCAATTTGTGTGCCCAGGTGAGCAAGAGCATGGTCAGCGAGAACAGTCTTGCATGACTCAGACTGCTATACATGTAATATGTTTTGTTGAATTGAAAAGGTACTGTACTTGCCGCGTGTACTGTAGATCATAACGGTTCAGTTCTGTATGAAGAAGCCAACAGGCAGCTAGTATGCACGGAGGATGTTGGTGTTTGGTGTGTCGTGTTTTCATGTGCGTGTGTGCGTTGTTGGATGTGTTTAGTTCGTGGCTGGGATGTATGGAGTAGCTGGTCGCAGTGCAGTTCCAGCTGTGGCGGCGGGATACAGAGAAGAAGTCGAGAATGCGGAAGCAATGAGAGCAGTCTGTGTGTGGGGGAGAGCAGGCAACAGCGCAAGTGTGGCAGCGTAGCTTGTCCATCAACTCGTAAGGAAGGTGAGTTTGACACAGAGACAGAGACAGAGACAGAGACAGAGAGAGAGACAGAGAGAGAGAGAGAGAGAGAGAGAGAGAGAGAATGAGAGAGAGAAAGAACTTGATAAAACGAGAGATCGAGAGAGAAATAGAAGGTTTATTTCTCGTTGGCCGGACGTAGGGGAGATAGACAAGAAATGCAATCTTGCGCAACACTCTTTTTTCTGTTTTTATGCTTCAAATATGGCATCAATGCTTTTCTTTATTGTTCCTTCTTTTCCTGGTTCCTCAGTCAGTTCTTGAGTCTCAGCAGTGTCTGTGCGCTCCCACGCTTCAGTTCTGTGCCCCCAAATTTGTTTTCAAAAGCAAGTTTGCTTCGATGTGCTTTGAAATGCTTGCATGATGTCATATCGGCACTGGAATCATACACCGGGTTATTTCCCTCGCTGCTGCGACCGTCGGTGTTATGGAGGATCACGAGATCCGCCGAATCCGCTATCGGCAATCCACAACAACAAGGCCTCGGAGTGATGGAGAACGCCCCTTCTATTCAGTTTCGAACTGCTAATAATGTCCCTGTAGACACTCATACAACACACGCCTTTCGATAGGTGGTGTTCTTCGATCTTTTCACACAAGTACAAGAAATAAACGTAACACCGACTCTAGCAACAACTGCAAGAATCTGAATGCTTCATTGCATCATCATCTGATGGAATAATGGGAGCGCAGCGATTCTTATGGTAGGTTGAAAGCACACAGCCAGCATATCAGGAGCCAAACACAGACGAAAGGAAACAATTGGAATAAACAATACAGTGAACAATTCCGCTGCATGGTTAACAAAGAATAACCGCAGATAACCGCTCAGACAAATCACCGGGTGGTCGCCGTCTGAGGCACGTCAATGCACAAAGGTAAAAACGGCCAATATTGCAGAAGTATTCAATATGGCAGGAAACTACTAACAAACTCTCCGTCCGTGTCCAAACACCTACATTTAGAAGCTACCTGGAATACTGTGGCTGTGCTATTATTAGAATACATACTGGATGACAATGCACAACAGAAACTAGCAGTGTCCTCCTGAACATCCTCCCCCTCGCCATATGCTCCCAGAGTAGCATGTGGCAACTACTGATTTGCTATGCCAAAAATGCATATACAGCGTAACAAATGTGCACCGAGAATAATGTGCAGCAGCACCGCATGCTGCAACGAAAGAGTATGAATAGCTATTTCATGTTTTCAGCAAGGCACACAGCTTGCACAGTGTTCCTCTTGGTATGATACATTCAGTGTATCGGCTACTGACTGTAGCGGTACCTCACTAGATGACTTCAGCATTCCAGTGGGCACACGGGAGATAGGCCATTTGTATTGCTGATTACCGGCCTGCAGCTGGCTGTGTGCAGCTGCAGCTTCACAACTCGCACATGCCCGTCTGGACCCGGGTAAACTTCAATCCATGGTGTCTTCCATGTACGTCGATGCCAGGATTGCACCCGCTGCCAGAGGGTGCGTAACTGCATGCTCTCGCGCCGTTTGCTGCGCCACATATTGAGCTAGGAACGGCGATGCATTGATCCCGAAGACGAGGCGTTTGAACTCGTAGTGCTGCACATCAGCGTCTGGCCTGTCCCGCCACAGAAAGCGATGATACAGCTTGTCTTCCGCTGCTAATGCCACGTGCAGGTACATCTCAGAGATGTCGCATCCGATTGCAACTGGTTTTCTTCTAAACCTTGTCAGGACGTCACAGAGGTCTCGTTGCAGCCTTGGCCCCGGGTTGATTGCATCATTCAGACTCAGTCCACGGTAGTTAGCTGCTGCGTCGAATACTATGCGAACTTTTGTTGTGGTCTTCTGTGGCCTTACGATTGTGAAGTGTGGCAGATACCAGCACTGATCTTGTTCCGTTTCTGCTGCACCAAGCTCCCGGATGTAGCCTTTGTCCTCGTAGCTCTTCAGCACATCTCGGTAGGCCGCTGTAACTGTGCTATCTTTTTGCAGGCGGCGTTCTGTGCTTGTCAGTCGTTTCCTGGCCATCACAATGTTATTCGTGAGCTCAACTTTCCTGCTGTTCCATGGTATGCAAACCTGGTATCGTCCATCCACCATCTGTATAGCCCGCTGCACTGTCTTGAGCGCGCTCTCATCCTCGGCTGATCGTATGCCAGACTCCTGGAGTCCATCACTCATGCCGTAGCGCTCTACCTCCCAGAAACGCTGTAGCGTTGCCTCAAGTGATGTCACAGATGGGCCGCCGTAACACAGGAAAGACTGGCCGTGGAAGGCCTCTTGGTGCGAGTCTGTGTCCGCTGCATGTACTTTGCCGACGCATGTCCATCCCAGCGGTGTTTGACGTGCTATCGGTTGTCCGGGAGCGCCACTAATGTCTCGACGGGACATCATTAGCTCTGCATTGTCGCTTCCAATCAACAGTTCGATGACGTTGGGCTTGCTCAGTGCCGGGAAGGGAATATCCCGGAGGTGACCATACTTCTCAGCCTCGTGCGACCAGTCCACAGGTTGTAGGTCTCCGGTTACGTTCGTTGTGGTGAACGCTGTCACCGATTGCTGATACGAGTTATCCATACTAGCGATGGTAAAGCTGACCGGTGCTGTCATGAAGGTCTCCTCCTTCCCATTCAATGTACTGACTGTCGACCGTCGCAAAGTTCCACTGATGCCGAGCTGGCCAGCCACGGCTGCGTTGATGTAGCTGGTTGTACTAGCATCGTCCAGTAAGGCATTCACCGTGACTTCCTGTGGGCCGTTGCGTAGCATCACTGGCACAATCCGTAGTGCCACCTTGCTATACGAGTGAGCTGCCATTGTCGCTCCAGCTGTTAGCTCCCCCTCGGTAACAGCCTGCACTGCGTGACAAGAACCATCTAATTCGCCTGTCCGGTTCTTACTCTCGGCATTACTGGGTGTAACCTTGGCTTGGCCACTAGACGGCGTGCCTTTCTGCGCACCACCCTTCGTAGCGTGGAGGAGACGATGATGATTATCCTGGCAGCCGTTTACTCCACATGTCCAACCACGCTTGCATTCACCACCTCGGTGTCCAAATGCCAAGCAGCGATAGCAGAGATTTGCTCGCCGGGCCTCAGTCCATCTCTGTACGTTGTCCATCTCCAGGAATGCCATGCACCGCCAGATACCATGCTCTCCTTCGCAAGTGGGGCACTTCGGCGACTTCTGCGGTTTCTGCGGGGTTGAGCTGGTGCTGAAACTGGCATAGGTCCTGGCCTTTTCACTGTTGCCGCTGGCATTCGTGGTCGGCTTGCTCCATCTGGGTTGCTGGGACCGCGTCATCCCTCGTACTGTCTCCGTTGCCGTAACGAGGAACTCCGCCTCTTGGGTAGCCCACTCTAGCAGAGCGAGAACCGACTCTTGCTTCCGTTGCTCAAATAGCCACCGCTGATATTGGGCGACGAGTTTCTCAGACAGCTTCCGTAGCAGGTTCATGTAGAATGTCCCAGCCTGAAGCTCAGCGAAATGACCAGCATCTTCCAGATTCACTGCGGCGACTTCCAGTAAATCTGCAAAGCGTTCAAGCTCCCTGGGGTCGTCTCCGGAGATGCCGGTAAACCGAGCCAGCTCCTCCACATACATTGCGACTTGACGGCGCTTGCCGCCGAACTTCTTCTCTAGCCGTGCCTTGGCTGTATCATAGCCTCTCTGCGTGTAGCCTAGATTGGCGACGGCTTGCAACGCGTCCCCGCCCAGAAACTGCTTCATCTGGAGGAACTTGTACTCTGGAGTAGCCGGTGACGAATCGACACAGGCAATGAAGGACCCCTTCCACTCTTCATACTTCCTCTTGTCGCCTGTGAAAGTTTCTATCGATACTCTCTTCATCTGCGTCCATGGCTCATGTCCAGGCGGTGGAGCAAACGCTGGTGGCGGTGGTCTTGCCCTGGGCATGGCAGCCTGAAAGTGCTGATGGCCTCCAAACTGCGAACTAGACGCTGCAGGCTGTAGGACTGGAGCGTTACCTGCATAGGGTTGACTAGTACTAGTACTGGCACTGACTGCTGTCACCGGTGCACGTAGGCTGTGGCCTGTCCAAGACGCAGCCGCGGGTACGCTCGTTCGACTACTAGTACTTGGAAGGTTCGGAACTGACGCTGGCGCGCTGTCTGTGGTCAGTGTAGGCGCTCTAGCACTGATGCTAGTGGCTGTGATCGATGGCGATCTTCCGGAAGCGAGTACCGTGGTTGTCGAACTATTGACTATGTTTGCAGCACTCACCGTTGAGGGCACTGACGCTGCTGATGCAGCTGCTTCGCTAGCCTTCGAAGCTAGCAGTGATGTTTGGTTCGCGATGTTCGTTGCTCCTTGGCTGTAGCTGGCGAAACCCTGGTGTTGTTCAAGTGACTCGGCGCGCGTGTCTCGAGTCTCCGAGTCGGGGGAGTCCGAGTGCGCTGCGAATGACTGACGCATCCATGGATCTTCTTCCTGTAACGCAGCTAGTGGTCTCTCCCGATATCTGTACCCAGGCCACGAGGCCACGGGCATCTGTCTTCCTCGCACTCCGCCAAAGGCTCCGAAGCCTCCGATACCGCTGAGAAAGCTGGCCTCCTCAGGTTCAGTGCTCTGCTGCCAATCACCTAGAGCGCTCATCGCGAGTCCTCCGCCAGTACTAGATTCCGGCGCGTATCTAGGACTGGTTGCACTGGCCGAGTCCCAGGGCCAGGTCCGTGTGTGACCTCTACGACTACGAGTAGATCTACCACTCTCAGTAAATCCTCGCTGGCTGGATACTGCATCACTTCCTCGTTGCGCCTGAGTGACTTCCTGATCGCCTCCGGTCCCGTACGAAGGCACAGGCAGATCCTCAACTGCGGCACTGTACTCGGCTTGTAGCGTTTCTAGTTCTGCTATCAGCAGTAGCTTCTCCTTGACATCGCTGGTGATGTTCAATAATTCGTCGATGACTGCCGCGACCTCCTCCATGCAGCCTTGTAGACGCGACTGTTCCGCTTCTACGTCCTCAATCTGCCCATTGTGTGCGCCTACTAACAGCGCCCTCCTTGCATTTGTGAAGTGTCCCTTTGCTTGCGCCTTCCGTTTGCGCAACACTACGATGCTCTCATCTCTCGCCACAGAATCCGATTGCTGAGGCGTACCGCCGCGCTGTTGCGACTCTCCTACCGCGTCTTCCGCGCTACTCTCGACTCTTGTGTCAACGTCCTCCATCTTCGATATCGAAACTCACTACAACTGTCTACTCACTTTGACACTACTGGAAAACCATCCTCTGCTACCATGCGACCATGTTATGGAGGATCACGAGATCCGCCGAATCCGCTATCGGCAATCCACAACAACAAGGCCTCGGAGTGATGGAGAACGCCCCTTCTATTCAGTTTCGAACTGCTAATAATGTCCCTGTAGACACTCATACAACACACGCCTTTCGATAGGTGGTGTTCTTCGATCTTTTCACACAAGTACAAGAAATAAACGTAACACCGACTCTAGCAACAACTGCAAGAATCTGAATGCTTCATTGCATCATCATCTGATGGAATAATGGGAGCGCAGCGATTCTTATGGTAGGTTGAAAGCACACAGCCAGCATATCAGGAGCCAAACACAGACGAAAGGAAACAATTGGAATAAACAATACAGTGAACAATTCCGCTGCATGGTTAACAAAGAATAACCGCAGATAACCGCTCAGACAAATCACCGGGTGGTCGCCGTCTGAGGCACGTCAATGCACAAAGGTAAAAACGGCCAATATTGCAGAAGTATTCAATATGGCAGGAAACTACTAACAAACTCTCCGTCCGTGTCCAAACACCTACATTTAGAAGCTACCTGGAATACTGTGGCTGTGCTATTATTAGAATACATACTGGATGACAATGCACAACAGAAACTAGCAGTGTCCTCCTGAACAGTCGGTGCGAGGGTTCTTTCCCGGCTGGCTCGGTCCATGTAAATTAATCTGACGGTCCTAAATGGTTTTTGATCATGGCTTATTTCTGGATCAGTTTGAACATCGTAGATCATTTGAGACACTCTGATCGATCAGGCTGCGACCACCTTCCCCTCAATCTGTGTCCAGTTGTCCTTTTTTTTTTATGTCTCTCTGTATGACAGTAGATGTGGACTGAAAAAAGAAAGAATAATAATAATTATGATGTTAAAAAAGAGAAGAAAACACATGAGAACGAGTTATGCAGCAACTATCCACGACTGTAAGAAGATGATAAACAGTCAGAAAGAGCCGCGTTAATAGTATAACATGATGTTGTTTCTGTGTTTGTGTGTGTATTTCGTGCATTGTCTTTGTGTGCAGCAGGCTGTGTAGAAAGAGGTGGTGTGTTGGACGTAGCATTCATACTGGATGCTTCAGGTAGCGTTGGTGATGGCAATTTTGCTAAGATGGTGAGCTTCACAAAGAAGATGATGGATCGATTTTCGGTGGCAACAAATCGTGGAGAAGACAGGCGGTCTGCATGGAGGCGACAGCAGCTGAGCAACATGAGCAGTAGTGGCAGCAGTGACAGCGGCGGCGGCAGCAGCAGCAGGAGCAGCAGCAGCAGCAGCAGCAGCAGGAGCAGCAGCAGTAACAATTGGAGAAACGACAGCTCTGGTACTGGCGTTGTGGGTCGGAGTCAAAGCCGATTTGGAGTACTTCGCTACAACAATAGTGCGAATGTTGTGTTCGGCTTTGATATGTACTTGAATCTAAGTTCAGTGCTGTCAGCTATGGATGGGATGGCCAAGGTGACAAAAGGCTGTACCAACACAAGTGGTGCTCTAGAAGTAGCAGGAATTGACTTATTTGGCTTGTCAATGAGCTGCACATCTCTGGGTTGTCACCGCAATTCTTCGTGCAGGTCTTATTGCGGGAGTGCATCCGGCAGCAGCGCAAGCAGCAGCAGCCGTGGCAGTGGAGGTGGAAGTAGTAGTCAGAATGGCAGAGGAAGCAGCGGAAGCAGCAGTGGCAGCAGCAGCAGCAGCAGTGGCAGCAGCAGCAGTAGCGGCCGTGGCAGCAGCAGCAGCAGCAGCAGCAGCAGCCGTGGTAGCGGCAGCAGCAGCAGCAGCTCAGGGTCGTCATCTTCTGGTGATCGAGGACGAGGACGAGGAAGAAGGAGCAGCTCAAGCGGTGTCAGAAGACGAGAAGTTATTGTGCTGTTGAGTGACGGAAACTCCAATGTTGGTGGCAATCCTTCGGCCTGCGCTTCTGAGCTGCGTGCTAAGAACATCGAGGTGTTTGCAGTGGGCATCGGTAACGGAATAGACCGGTCAGAGTTGGAAAGCATCGCAAGCCTGCCATATCCTAAGCACGTGTTATCGGTGCAGAGTTTTGATGCATTGGAGGAGACTGTGCTGAAGAAACTGGAGCAATTTGTGTGCCCAGGTGAGCAAGAGCATGGGCAGCGAGAACAGTCTTGCATGACTCAGACTGCTATACATGTAATATGTTTTGTTGAATTGAAAAGGTACTGTACTTGCCGCGTGTACTGTACATGCTAACAGTTCAGTTCTGTATGAAGAAGCCAACAGGCAGCTAGTATGCACGGAGGATGTTGGTGTTTGGTGTGTCGTGTTTTCATGTGCGTGTGTGCGTTGTTGGATGTGTTTAGTTCGTGGCTGGGATGTATGGAGTAGCTGGACGCAGTGCAGTTCCAGCTGTGGCGGCGGGATACAGAGAAGAAGTCGAGAATGCGGAAGCAATGAGAGCAGTCTGTGTGTGGGAGAGAGCAGGCAACAGCGCAAGTGTGGCAGCGTAGCTTGTCCATCAACTCGTAAGGAAGGTGAGTTTGACACAGAGACAGAGACAGAGAAAGAGAGAGAGAGAGAGAGAGAGAGAGAGAGAGAGAGAGAGAGAGAGAGAATGAGAGAGAGAAAGAACTTGATAAAACGAGAGATCGAGATTGAAATGGAAGTTTTATTTCTCGTTGGCCGGACGGAGGGGAGATAGACAAGAAATGCAATCTTGCGCAACACTCTTTTTTCTGTTTTTATGCTTCAAATATGGCATCAATGCTTTTCTTTATTGTTCCTTCTTTTCCTGGTTCCTCAGTCAGTTCTTGAGTCTGAGCAGTGTCTGTGCGCTCCCACGCTTCAGTTCTGTGCCCCCAAATTTGTTTTCAAAAGCAAGTTTGCTTCGATGTGCTTTGAAATGCTTGCATGATGTCATATCGTCACTGGAATCATACACCGGGTTATTTCCCTCGCTGCTGCGACCGTCGGTGCGAGGGTTCTTTCCCGGCTGGCTCGGTCCATGTAAATTAATCTGACGGTCCTAAATGGTTTTTGATCATGGCTTATTTCTGGATCAGTTTGAACATCGTAGATCATTTGAGACACTCTGATCAATCAGGCTGCGACCACCTTCCCCTCAATCTGTGTCCAGTTGTCCTTGGTTTTTTTTATGTCTCTCTGTATGACAGTAGATGTGGACTGAAAAAAGAAAGAATACTAATAATTATGATGTGAAAAAAGAGAAGAAAACACATGAGAACGAGTTCTGCAGCAACTATCCACGACTGTAAGAAGATGATAAACAGTCAGAAAGAGCCACGTTTATAGTATAACATGATGTTGTTTCTGTGTTTGTGTGTGTATTTCGTGCATTGTCTTTGTGTGCAGGAGGCTGTGTAGAAAGAGGTGGTGTGTTGGACGTAGCATTCATACTGGATGCTTCAGGTAGCGTTGGTGATGGCAATTTTGCTAAGATGGTGAGCTTCACAAAGAAGATGATGGATCGATTTTCGGTGGCAACAAATCGTGGAGAAGACGGGCGGTCTGCATGGAGGCGACAGCAGCTGAGCAACATGAGCAGTAGTGGCAGCAGTGACAGCGGTGGCCGCAGCAGCAGCAGCAGCAGGAGCAGCAGCAGTAACAATTGGAGAAACGACAGCTCTGGTACTGGCGCTGTGGGTCGGAGTCAAAGCCGATTTGGAGTACTTCGCTACAACAATAGTGCGAATGTTGTGTTCGGCTTTGATATGTACTTGAATCTAAGTTCAGTGCTGTCAGCTATGGATGGGATGGCCAAGGTGACAAAAGGCTGTACCAACACAAGTGGTGCTCTAGAAGTAGCAGGAATTGACTTATTTGGCTTGTCAATGAGCTGCACATCTCTGGGTTGTCACCGCAATTCTTCGTGCAGGTCTTATTGCGGGAGTGCATCCGGCAGCAGCGCAAGCAGCAGCAGCCGTGGCAGTGGAGGTGGAAGTAGTAGTCAGAATGGCAGAGGAAGCAGCGGAAGCAGCAGTGGCAGCAGCAGCAGCAGCGGCAGCAGCAGCAGTAGCGGCCGTGGCAGCAGCAGCAGCAGCAGCAGCCGTGGTAGCGGCAGCAGCAGCAGCTCAGGGTCGTCATCTTCTGGTGACCGAGGACGAGGAAAAAGGAGCAGCTCAAGCGGTGTCAGAAGACGAGAAGTTATTGTGCTGTTGAGTGACGGAAACTCCAATGTTGGTGGCAATCCTTCGGCCTGCGCTTCTGAGCTGCGTGCTAAGAACATCGAGGTGTTTGCAGTGGGCATCGGTAACGGAATAGACCGGTCAGAGTTGGAAAGCATCGCAAGCCTGCCATATCCTAAGCACGTGTTATCGGTGCAGAGTTTTGATGCATTGGAGGAGACTGTGCTGAAGAAACTGGAGCAATTTGTGTGCCCAGGTGAGCAAGAGCATGGGCAGCGAGAACAGTCTTGCATGACTCAGACTGCTATACATGTAATATGTTTTGTTGAATTGAAAAGGTACTGTACTTGCCGCGTGTACTGTAGATCATAACGGTTCAGTTCTGTATGAAGAAGCCAACAGGCAGCTAGTATGCACGGAGGATGTTGGTGTTTGGTGTGTCGTGTTTTCATGTGCGTGTGTGCGTTGTTGGATGTGTTTAGTTCGTGGCTGGGATGTATGGAGTAGCTGGTCGCAGTGCAGTTCCAGCTGTGGCGGCGGGATACAGAGAAGAAGTCGAGAATGCGGAAGCAATGAGAGCAGTCTGTGTGTGGGAGAGAGCAGGCAACAGCGCAAGTGTGGCAGCGTAGCTTGTCCATCAACTCGTAAGGAAGGTGAGTTTGACACAGAGACAGAGACAGAGAAAGAGAGAGAGAGAGAGAGAGAGAGAGAATGAGAGAGAATGAGAGAGAGAAAGAACTTGATAAAACGAGAGATCGAGATTGAAATGGAAGTTTTATTTCTCGTTGGCCGGACGCAGGGGAGATAGACAAGAAATGCAATCTTGCGCACCACTCTTTTTTCTGTTTTTATGCTTCAAATATGGCATCAATGCTTTTCTTTATTGTTCCTTCTTTTCCTGGTTCCTCAGTCAGTTCTTGAGTCCCAGCAGTGTCTGTGCGCTCCCACGCTTCAGTTCTGTGCCCCCAAATTTGTTTTCAAAAGCAAGTTTGCTTCGATGTGCTTTGAAATGCTTGCATGATGTCATATCGTCACTGGAATCATACACCGGGTTATTTCCCTCGCTGCTGCGACCGTCGGTGCGAGGGTTCTTTCCCGGCTGGCTCGGTCCATGTAAATTAATCTGACGGTCCTAAATGGTTTTTGATCGTGGCTTATTTCTGGATCCGTTTGAACATCGTAGATCATTTGAGACACTCTGATCGATCAGGCTGCGACCACCTTCCCCTCAATCTGTGTCCAGTTGTCCTTGTTTTTTTGTTGTTGTCTCTCTGTATGACAGTAGATGTGGACTGAAAAAAGAAAGAATACTAATAATTATGATGTTAAAAAAGAGAAGAAAACACATGAGAACGAGTTCTGCAGCAACTATCCACGACTGTAAGAAGATGATAAACAGTCAGAAAGAGCCGCGTTAATAGTATAACATGATGTTGTTTCTGTGTTTGTGTGTGTATTTCGTGCATTGTCTTTGTGTGCAGGAGGCTGTGTAGAAAGAGGTGGTGTGTTGGACGTAGCATTCATACTGGATGCTTCAGGTAGCGTTGGTGATGGCAATTTTGCTAAGATGGTGAGCTTCACAAAGAAGATGATGGATCGATTTTCGGTGGCAACAAATCGTGGAGAAGACGGGCGGTCTGCATGGAGGCGACAGCAGCTGAACAACATGAGCAGCAGTGGCAGCAGTGACAGCGGCGGCGGCAGCAGCAGCAGCAGCAGGAGCAGCAGCAGTAACAATTGGAGAAACGACAGCTCTGGTACTGGCGCTGTGGGTCGGAGTCAAAGCCGATTTGGAGTACTTCGCTACAACAATAGTGCGAATGTTGTGTTCGGCTTTGATATGTACTTGAATCTAAGTTCAGTGCTGTCAGCTATGGATGGGATGGCCAAGGTGACAAAAGGCTGTACCAACACAAGTGGTGCTCTAGAAGTAGCAGGAATTGACTTATTTGGCTTGTCAATGAGCTGCACATCTCTGGGTTGTCACCGCAATTCTTCGTGCAGGTCTTATTGCGGGAGTGCATCCGGCAGCAGCGGAAGCAGCAGCAGCCGTGGCAGTGGAGGTGGAAGTAGTAGTCAGAATGGCAGAGGAAGCAGCGGAAGCAGCAGTGGCAGCAGCAGCAGCAGTGGCAGCAGCAGCAGCAGTAGCGGCCGTGGCAGCAGCAGCAGCAGCAGCAGCAGCCGTGGTAGCGGCAGCAGCAGCAGCAGCTCAGGGTCGTCATCTTCTGGTGATCGAGGACGAGGACGAGGAAGAAGGAGCAGCTCAAGCGGTGTCAGAAGACGAGAAGTTATTGTGCTGTTGAGTGACGGAAACTCCAATGTTGGTGGCAATCCTTCGGCCTGCGCTTCTGAGCTGCGTGCTAAGAACATCGAGGTGTTTGCAGTGGGCATCGGTAACGGAATAGACCGGTCAGAGTTGGAAAGCATCGCAAGCCTGCCATATCCTAAGCACGTGTTATCGGTGCAGAGTTTTGATGCATTGGAGGAGACTGTGCTGAAGAAACTGGAGCAATTTGTGTGCCCAGGTGAGCAAGAGCATGGTCAGCGAGAACAGTCTTGCATGACTCAGACTGCTATACATGTAATATGTTTTGTTGAATTGAAAAGGTACTGTACTTGCCGCGTGTACTGTAGATCATAACGGTTCAGTTCTGTATGAAGAAGCCAACAGGCAGCTAGTATGCACGGAGGATGTTGGTGTTTGGTGTGTCGTGTTTTCATGTGCGTGTGTGCGTTGTTGGATGTGTTTAGTTCGTGGCTGGGATGTATGGAGTAGCTGGTCGCAGTGCAGTTCCAGCTGTGGCGGCGGGATACAGAGAAGAAGTCGAGAATGCGGAAGCAATGAGAGCAGTCTGTGTGTGGGAGAGAGCAGGCAACAGCGCAAGTGTGGCAGCGTAGCTTGTCCATCAACTCGTAAGGAAGGTGAGTTTAACACAGAGACAGAGACAGAGAAAGAAAGAGAGAGAGAGAGAATGAGAGAGAGAAAGAACTTGATAAAACGAGAGATCGAGAGAGAAATGGAAGTTTTATTTCTCGTTGGCCGGACGCAGGGGAGATAGACAAGAAATGCAATCTTGCGCAACACTCTTTTTTCTGTTTTTATGCTTCAAATATGGCATCAATGCTTTTCTTTATTGTTCCTTCTTTCCCTGGTTCCTCAGTCAGTTCTTGAGTCTCAGCAGTGTCTGTGCGCTCCCACGCTTAAGTTCTGTGCCCCAAATTTGTTTTCAAAAGCAAGTTTGCTTCGATGTGCTTTGAAATGCTTGCATGATGTCATATCGTCACTGGAATCATACACCGGGTTATTTCCCTCGCTGCTGCGACCGTCGGTGCGAGGGTTCTTTCCCGGCTGGCTCGGTCCATGTAAATTAATCTGACGGTCCTAAATGGTTTTTGATCATAGCTTATTTCTGGATCAGTTTGAACATCGTACATCATTTGAGACACTCTGATCGATCAGGCTGCGACCACCTTCCCCTCAATCTGTGTCCAGTTGTCCTTGTTTTTTTTTATGTCTCTCTGTATGACAGTAGATGTGGACTGATAAAAGAAAGAATACTAATAATTATGATGTTAAAAAAGAGAAGAAAACACATGAGAACGAGTTATGCAGCAACTATCCACGACTGTAAGAAGATGATAAACAGTCAGAAAGAGCCGCGTTAAAATCGGTTGTGGCGACAAACGCGATTAGGCCGGCTGCAGGGACGCCGTAATGTCGCACTCGCCCCAGCACCATTCAAACAGTTCCCTTTGGCAGTTCACGGCACGAACTTCAACAAAGCCCCGTGAATGCGTACTAGGGGAAGGCTAGACAGCATGTCTCTAGACATCAATAGGCATCGTATGAAAAGCCAGTCAATAGCACTAAAGAGCGAAAGCCTTTGTCACGGTTCGGTTTCACTCGCGCACCGGGCCCGAGCTGCCAGCGCAAACAAATGCCGGGCGCGAGCTGGCAGCACGAACAAACACCGTACTCACACGAGACCGCTGGGCCAACGGATGGCCACAGCCATCAAAAACAGGAACAAACCCATCCACGGCTCTTTCTCTTGCTAGCTGTGCTGCTGCGTGCATCCAACTGTTTTGCAATTTCTTTCTTCCTTGTTGCAATTACTCGGCGAGATTTGAAATTTCTAAAGTTCCGCAGTCGCAGGAGATCCTGAGCCGTCACCATGAGCTCCGTGCCATCACTTTCTGATCTCCGCCAACTCAAAGTCGACGGAGTTGAAACTCGACTGCGAGAACTGGGGCTTTCTCGCTCAGGCAATTTTAGAGCCCAGGTGAGCCGTCTGCATGAGCATTTGTCGGCCCAGGCAAGAAACAAAGCTAAGTCTACGATCCAGGTCGCAAAAAAGACCACGCGTCGGCGGGCTAGTCCTGCAGTCCCGGCCACTCAAAGCCCCGCGGCCGCGACCCAGCCTGACTCGTCGCCCGCGTTCACGTCGCAGCAATCTGCCGAGATCTCTCGGGTCGTGCAAGATGCAGTGGCGTCCTGCATGACGTCATTGACAACTTCGATGGGTCTACCGGTGGTACCTCCACATGCACAGCCAACTGTAGCAGCAGCAACAGCAGCACAGCGGGCTGGTCCAGTCTCTGGTGATGTTGAGGTGCCTGACTCTGAGCCTGAATATGTCCAGCCTTCACTGGCTTCAGCACTAAGACCAGACCAGGAGAGTCTCTTCCTGGACGGCGATTTGCTCGCCCCAGAGCGTCCACCATCCATCCCATTACCTGCCCTCAGCGACCATCTCACGGACAAGATTATCAAACGTGAGTACGTTGATTTTGGTAGGGTACTGGGAGAGCTGGCTTTTGATACGAGCATGGGTCCGGACAGTGGGTTCACCCTGCAGGGGACGGGGGACCACATCACCCTTGTGCCATCTGCCATGTCGTCGTCATCCCGTCTAAAGAAAGTTGTAGACTTGACATCGTGGTTGGAGGCGTTCTCAGCCTTCGCCCAAGTAGCCCTCCACCACGACCCCGGCAGAGGTCCGGAATTATTCAAGTACCAAAGCACAATCGTGAAAGCGGCCGCACGCTATACATTCGGTGCGTGGTCTGGCTTCGACATGTCGTTCCGTGCAAGAGCTGCACGCAGCAAATCTAGCCTTGCCACGTCAGATCCGGAACTCTGGTCGGAGTGGTTTACAAACTCCATCCTGCCTCCCTGCCGTCACTGCAACCGGCAAGGTCATTTAACAGTTCGCTGCCCCCGCGCCCGTAGCCTAGCTTCACTGTCTGACGGGCCAGCAGCCAAACGCCCCTTTCCGGCACAGCGGTCAGGGGCTACCGCTCACCCAAACGCCCCAGCTGTCTGCCGCGACTACAACCAAGGCCGCTGCCAACGCGCAGCCTGTCGCTACGGCCACCAGTGCAGCACATGCTTTGGCAGCCACCCCGCCAAGTCATGCCCAGGAAAGCCAGCCGCCGCCAGCCGCGACCAATAGCTCGCAGTTGCCCAGCTTGGAGACTCGGTCACTCCAGTCACTCACCGGTAACTCTACACTCACCCAGGCCAATAGCACTCACACACTCTGCCCAGCTGCTCACATCTCTCCTACACGCACCCTCGCTCACGAGCCAATCCATTTGCACACGCCTGTAACCCCCATTAACGTTTCTTACAAACTCCATCCTGCCTCCCTGCCGTCACTGCAACCGGCAAGGTCATTTAACAGTTCGCTGCCCCCGCGCCCGTAGCCTAGCTTCACTGTCTGACGGGCCAGCAGCCAAACGCCCCTTTCCGGCACAGCGGTCAGGGGCTACCGCTCACCCAAACGCCCCAGCTGTCTGCCGCGACTACAACCAAGGCCGCTGCCAACGCGCAGCCTGTCGCTACGGCCACCAGTGCAGCACATGCTTTGGCAGCCACCCCGCCAAGTCATGCCCAGGAAAGCCAGCCGCCGCCAGCCGCGACCAATAGCTCGCAGTTGCCCAGCTTGGAGACTCGGTCACTCCAGTCACTCACCGGTAACTCTACACTCACCCAGGCCAATAGCACTCACACACTCTGCCCAGCTGCTCACATCTCTCCTACACGCACCCTCGCTCACGAGCCAATCCATTTGCACACGCCTGTAACCCCCATTAACGTTTCTTACCTGCAGGACGCTTTGTGTCAGCATCCTGATCCGGCTTTTGCCTCATTCGTAATACATTCTTTGTCTTACGGGTTCGATATTGGGTTTGCTGGTCCCCGTACCTTCCGAGTCTCTCGTAATCTCAAATCAGCGATTGAGCACCCTGACATTGTCGATGCTGCCATCGGTCGTGAAATTGCCGCAGGTCGCATGGCCGGTCCCTACCAAGAGCCCCCCTTCACACTTACACAGGTCTCCGGTTTGGGTGTGGTTCCCAAGAAGTCACGGTCGGTGCAAAAATGGCGCTTGATTATGCATCTGTCAGCACCACAGGGCCACTCAGTGAACGATGGTATCCCTGTCGACAAATTCTCTGTACAGTACTGTTCGGTCGACGACGGCGTAAATCTCGCACGGTCCCTAGGCCGTGGCTGCCATCTGTGGAAGGTCGACCTCCAAGACGCATTTCGCATTTGTCCAGTACGGAAAGAGGACTGGGAACTATTATGCCTGTTCTGGCGCGGGCAATATTACGTGGACAAATGCCTACCCTTCGGCCTTCGCTCATCACCGTCGCTGTTTAACAAAGTCGCAGACGCCCTCCAGTGGGTCATGTCGCACAACTTCGACGTAGCCCCAGTCATCCACTACTTAGACGACTACCTTGGTGGAGCGACGGACTCTATCGGCGCACAGCACCAGCTCGACCGTGCCCTGGTAGCCTGCCACGACTTAGGCTTCCCGGTCAATCCAAAAAAGGTGGAAGGCCCTAGTACAACCCTGACATTCCTCGGTGTCATGCTGGACACAGAGCGCTTCGAAATCCGCCTCCCATCCGACAAGTTAGAAGACCTTCTCATTGCCCTCAAGGCTTGGCAACATACCCGCCCTACCGCCCGCAAGCCTGAATTGTTGTCCCTGATAGGTCACCTCAGCTTTGCCTGCAAGGCGGTCCCTGCGGGCCGCATGTTTCTGCGCCGCCTCATTGATCTCAGCACGACGGTCCCGCATCCACACGATTACATCAGAATCACAGAAGACGCCAAAGCAGACATCCAGTGGTGGCTTGACTTCCTCCCTGCCTGGAATGGCGTCGCCTTCTTCCTAGAACCCACGTGGTCAGCCGCCGCCGATATGGACCTCTACACGGACGCATCTAGAGCCATCGGCTATGGTGCTTTCTTCGCCGGCCGGTGGCTCCAACACCGGTGGCAGAGGCACCAATCCCAGAGATCCATCGCGTGGATGGAGCTCTTTGCCATCGTGGCCGCAGCATCCACATGGGCACCGCAGCTGCATCTGAAGCGCATCCGCTTCCACTGCGACAACCGTAGCGTATGCGACATCTGGCTCCGCTCACGCACAAAGTGCCCCGACTTAATGGCGCTGGTACGCACTTTGTTTGCCATTGCTGCCCGACACAACTTTCACGTCATAGTCTCCCACATCCCCGGCACTGACAATGCGATTGCTGACTCTCTGTCTCGGTTTCAGATGGCCCGATTTCGCCGACTGGCACCCACAGCAGAAGACACGCCATCTCCGGTGCCCGAGAGCACCTACTCCCTCTGATGTTGGAGGGTCAGGCCTACCAGTGGCTAGGCCTGTCAGCGTCCACACGTGCCACATACGCGACAGCCTGGAAACGACTGCACCAATTCTGCCAACTAGTCGGCACCAAGGTGATTACAGACACCATCATGCTGGCGTTTGTAGCCTACCTGGCGCGTCAACATGCCGCGTCAACCGTCCGCCTGTATGTGTCGGCGATCCGGGCAATTGCCAAAGAAAACGGCAAAGATCTCTCGTCGCGAAGAGTGGACCTCGCAGTTCAAGGAGTGGCACGTGCACAGGCCAACCGAACTAAAAACGCCAGTAAGCCAATCCTCCTGCCCCACATGGCAGCTATGCGCAGGGCCCTGATACGGTCTAACCTCAACGCGACCGACCGAGCCATGGTATGGGCAGCTATTTGCCTGGGCTTCTTTGCGTGTCTCCGGGCAAGTGAGTACACTTCCACAACCGCCACGACCATGTCAGACGGTGGCCTCCGAACAGAAGACCTCTCCATCACGCCGCAGGCAATACAGGTCACAATCAAGAAGTCCAAGACCGACCAACTCGGCAATGGTCACTCCGTCCGGCTCACAACCACCAACTCAACGGTTTGCCCGGTCAAAGCCATGCATACCTATCTATCAAGACGCCCCAACCTGCCCAATAGACCACTGTTCGTTGACAGCTGTGGCAAGTTCCTAACTGCACCAAGACTCACCCGTCTAATCCGTCAGCTCCTGAGCAGCGCAGGGTACCCACCTATCCAGTATTCACTGCACGGCCTCAGAGCCGGAGCCGCAACCACAGGAGCAATGAGCGGCTTCACCGAATCCGAGATCATGAAACTCGGCAGATGGCGAAGTGCCTGCTACAAGAACTATGTACGCTGTGGAAAGTAACTGTTCGCCGTCCGCAGGCGCGCAAGCGCGCACAGCCACACCCACATACACGCACCCGCAGACACATACACACGCACGCACACACACCCACGCATGCACACACACATGCATGCACGCGTACACGCACCCACAGTCTGACACCGCACAAGCATGCATGCAGGTACACACGCTGCGCACACGCTGGTACGCCCATTCGCGGACGTATGCACTCACGTTCTAGCACTGACTGTGCACGCACGCCTCTGATACTTATGATAAGTTATCTGCACCACTCTGTTGCTGTGCTATAGCTCCCACCTAGCGGTGTGGGACACCCCATGCTATGGCGGTGTGGGACACCCCAGACCATGGCGGTGTGGGACACCCCATGCCATGGCGGTGTGGGACACCCCATGCCATGGCGGTGTGGGACACCCCATGCCATGGCGGTGTGGGACACCCCATGTGTGCACGCACGCTCCGACTACATGCGATTCAAACCCTTCTCGGTGTCACTAAGGGAAAACAAACATGCGAAGGGCACGCATTTGAACTACGTACATGTAGCTGAAGCGCTTGAATACCACACTAAGGTCATTCGGCTGACCAACGCGGAATTTGGGGGCATTCGGCGGCTTGGTCTGATTCCTAGCTTGTTGGTAACCGGCTTGAGGTTTCCAAGGTTGCTATGACAACGTGCAGTCATGCGCAGGGCCACCCAACATGCGTTGGGGGCCCAGGAAAGACAGAAACGCGTTGCTAGGCAACAGCAAAAGCGCTCAGCGAGTATCACGCTACTCATGCAGCACGCACGCTGGCTTAGGGTATCACGCTACCCTTGCGCTGCGGGGTACCACATTGCCCCTCGCTGGAATCAGACCCGCGCCCCGGATACCTTGCGCTGGCCTCCTGACGGCCAAACTCAACCAACTTGCGCGCTGTGACTGGGGTTGTGCATGCCTTAGCAACATAATGTGGCCCAGGTCGGCAGACTTTCAATTAGCCAAGCGAGCTACCCAGGCCAGGGCGCATGATCACTATTCGCAGCACTTATCGTCCATGCAGCAGTCGGGATAAAATCGGTTGTGGCGACAAACGCGATTAGGCCGGCTGCAGGGACGCCGTAATGTCGCACTCGCCCCAGCACCATTCAAACAGTTCCCTTTGGCAGTTCACGGCACGAACTTCAACAAAGCCCCGTGAATGCGTACTAGGGGAAGGCTAGACAGCATGTCTCTAGACATCAATAGGCATCGTATGAAAAGCCAGTCAATAGCACTAAAGAGCGAAAGCCTTTGTCACGGTTCGGTTTCACTCGCGCACCGGGCCCGAGCTGCCAGCGCAAACAAATGCCGGGCGCGAGCTGGCAGCACGAACAAACACCGTACTCACACGAGACCGCTGGGCCAACGGATGGCCACAGCCATCAAAAACAGGAACAAACCCATCCACGGCTCTTTCTCTTGCTAGCTGTGCTGCTGCGTGCATCCAACTGTTTTGCAATTTCTCCCTCCCACCCACGCCTCTTGATCTGTCCTAGCTCACTATTCTGGACAAATATTAATTCAATTGCAATGAAGCGCCGGGGGCCGGCGGGGGCATTCGGCGGCTTGGTCTGATTCCTAGCTTGTTGGTAACCGGCTTGAGGTTTCCAAGGTTGCTATGACAACGTGCAGTCATGCGCAGGGCCACCCAACATGCGTTGGGGGCCCAGGAAAGACAGAAACGCGTTGCTAGGCAACAGCAAAAGCGCTCAGCGAGTATCACGCTACTCATGCAGCACGCACGCTGGCTTAGGGTATCACGCTACCCTTGCGCTGCGGGGTACCACATTGCCCCTCGCTGGAATCAGACCCGCGCCCCGGATACCTTGCGCTGGCCTCCTGACGGCCAAACTCAACCAACTTGCGCGCTGTGACTGGGGTTGTGCATGCCTTAGCAACATAATGTGGCCCAGGTCGGCAGACTTTCAATTAGCCAAGCGAGCTACCCAGGCCAGGGCGCATGATCACTATTCGCAGCACTTATCGTCCATGCAGCAGTCGGGTTAATAGTATAACATGATGTTGTTTCTGTGTTTGTGTGTGTATTTCGTGCATTGTCTTTGTGTGCAGGAGGCTGTGTAGAAAGAGGTGGTGTGTTGGACGTAGCATTCATACTGGATGCTTCAGGTAGCGTTGGTGATGGCAATCTTGCTAAGATGGTGAGCTTCACAAAGAAGATGATGGATCGATTTTCGGTGGCAACAAATCGTGGAGAAGACGGGCGGTCTGCATGGAGGCGACAGCAGCTGAGCAACATGAGCAGTAGTGGCAGCAGTGACAGCGGCGGCGGCAGCAGCAGCAGCAGGAGCAGCAGCAGTAACAATTGGAGAAACGACAGCTCTGGTACTGGCGCTGTGGGTCGGAGTCAAAGCCGATTTGGAGTACTTCGCTACAACAATAGTGCGAATGTTGTGTTCGGCTTTGATATGTACTTGAATCTAAGTTCAGTGCTGTCAGCTATGGATGGGATGGCCAAGGTGACAAAAGGCTGTACCAACACAAGTGGTGCTCTAGAAGTAGCAGGAATTGACTTATTTGGCTTGTCAATGAGCTGCACATCTCTGGGTTGTCACCGCAATTCTTCGTGCAGGTCTTATTGCGGGAGTGCATCCGGCAGCAGCGGAAGCAGCAGCAGCAGCCGTGGCAGTGGAGGTGGAAGTAGTAGTCAGAATGGCAGAGGAAGCAGCGGAAGCAGCAGTGGCAGCAGCAGCAGCAGTGGCAGCAGCAGCAGTAGCGGCCGTGGCAGCAGCAGCAGCAGCAGCAGCAGCCGTGGTAGCGGCAGCAGCAGCAGCAGCTCAGGGTCGTCATCTTCTGGTGATCGAGGACGAGGACGAGGAAGAAGGAGCAGCTCAAGCGGTGTCAGAAGACGAGAAGTTATTGTGCTGTTGAGTGACGGAAACTCCAATGTTGGTGGCAATCCTTCGGCCTGCGCTTCTGAGCTGCGTGCTAAGAACATCGAGGTGTTTGCAGTGGGCATCGGTAACGGAATAGACCGGTCAGAGTTGGAAAGCATCGCAAGCCTGCCATATCCTAAGCACGTGTTATCGGTGCAGAGTTTTGATGCATTGGAGGAGACTGTGCTGAAGAAACTGGAGCAATTTGTGTGCCCAGGTGAGCAAGAGCATGGTCAGCGAGAACAGTCTTGCATGACTCAGACTGCTATACATGTAATATGTTTTGTTGAATTGAAAAGGTACTGTACTTGCCGCGTGTACTGTACATGCTAACAGTTCAGTTCTGTATGAAGAAGCCAACAGGCAGCTAGTATGCACGGAGGATGTTGGTGTTTGGTGAGTCGTGTTTTCATGTGCGTGTGTGCGTTGTTGGATGTGTTTAGTTCGTGGCTGGGATGCATGGAGTAGCTGGTCGCAGTGCAGTTCCAGCTGTGGCGGCGGGATACAGAGAAGAAGTCGAGAATGCGGAAGCAATGAGAGCAGTCTGTGTGTGGGGGAGAGCAGGCAACAGCGCAAGTGTGGCAGCGTAGCTTGTCCATCAACTCGTAAGGAAGGTGAGTTTGACACAGAGACAGAGACAGAGACAGAGAGAGAGAGAATGAGAGAGAGAACTTGATAAAATGAGAGATCAAGAGAGAAATGGAAGTTTTATTTCTCGTCGGCCGGACGCAGGGGAGATAGACAAGAAATGCAATCTTGCGCAACACTCTTTTTTCTGTTTTTATGCTTCAAATATGGCATCAATGCTTTTCTTTATTGTTCCTTCTTTTCCTGGTTCCTCAGTCAGTTCTTGAGTCTCAGCAGTGTCTGTGCGCTCCCACGCTTCAGTTCTGTGCCCCCAAATTTGTTTTCAAAAGCAAGTTTGCTTCGATGTGCTTTGAAATGCTTGCATGATGTCATATCGTCACTGGAATCATACACCGGGTTATTTCCCTCGCTGCTGCGTCCGTCGGTGCGAGGGTTCTTTCCCGGCTGGCTCGGTCCATGTAAATTAATCTGACGGTCCTAAATGGTTGTTCAGTGATCATGGCTTATTTCTGGATCCGTTTGAACATCGTAGATCATTTGAGTCCCTATGATCGATCAGGCTGCGACCACCTACCCCTCAATCTGTGTCCAGTTTTCCTTGTTTTTTTTTATGTCTCTCTGTATGACAGTAGATGTGGACTGAAAAAAGAAAGAATACTAATAATTATGATGTTAAAAAAGAGAAGAAAACACATGAGAACGAGTTATGCAGCAACTATCCACGACTGTAATAAGATGATGAACAGTCAGAAAGAGCCGCGTTAATAGTATAACATGATGTTGTTTCTGTGTTTGTGTGTGTATTTCGTGCATTGTCTTTGTGTGCAGGAGGCTGTGTAGAAGGAGGTGGTGTGTTGGACGTAGCATTCATACTGGATGCTTCAGGTAGCGTTGGTGATGGCAATTTTGCTAAGATGGTGAGCTTCACAAAGAAGATGATGGATCGATTTTCGGTGGCAACAAATCGTGGAGAAGACGGGCGGTCTGCATGGAGGCGACAGCAGCTGAGCAACATGAGCAGTAGTGGCAGCAGTGACAGCGGTGGCGGCAGCAGCAGCAGCAGCAGCAGGAGCAGCAGCAGTAACAATTGGAGAAACGACAGCTCTGGTACTGGCGCTGTGGGTCGGAGTCAAAGCCGATTTGGAGTACTTCGCTACAACAATAGTGCGAACGTTGTGTTCGGCTTTGATATGTACTTGAATCTAAGTTCAGTGCTGTCAGCTATGGATGGGATGGCCAAGGTGACAAAAGGCTGTACCAACACAAGTGGTGCTCTAGAAGTAGCAGGAATTGACTTATTTGGCTTGTCAATGAGCTGCACATCTCTGGGTTGTCACCGCAATTCTTCGTGCAGGTCTTATTGCGGGAGTGCATCCGGCAGCAGCGGAAGCAGCAGCAGCCGTGGCAGTGGAGGTGGAAGTAGTAGTCAGAATGGCAGAGGAAGCAGCGGAAGCAGCAGTGGCAGCAGCAGCAGCAGTGGCAGCAGCAGCAGCAGTAGCGGCCGTGGCAGCAGCAGCAGCAGCAGCAGCAGCAGCCGTGGTAGCGGCAGCAGCAGCAGCAGCTCAGGGTCGTCATCTTCTGGTGATCGAGGACGAGGACGAGGAAGAAGGAGCAGCTCAAGCGGTGTCAGAAGACGAGAAGTTATTGTGCTGTTGAGTGACGGAAACTCCAATGTTGGTGGCAATCCTTCGGCCTGCGCTTCTGAGCTGCGTGCTAAGAACATCGAGGTGTTTGCAGTGGGCATCGGTAACGGAATAGACCGGTCAGAGTTGGAAAGCATCGCAAGCCTGCCATATCCTAAGCACGTGTTATCGGTGCAGAGTTTTGATGCATTGGAGGAGACTGTGCTGAAGAAACTGGAGCAATTTGTGTGCCCAGGTGAGCAAGAGCATGGTCAGCGAGAACAGTCTTGCATGACTCAGACTGCTATACATGTAATATGTTTTGTTGAATTGAAAAGGTACTGTACTTGCCACGTGTACTGTAGATCATAACGGTTCAGTTCTGTATGAAGAAGCCAACAGGCAGCTAGTATGCACGGAGGATGTTGGTGTTTGGTGTGTCGTGTTTTCATGTGCGTGTGTGCGTTGTTGGATGTGTTTAGTTCGTGGCTGGGATGTATGGAGTAGCTGGTCGCAGTGCAGTTCCAGCTGTGGCGGCGGGATACAGAGAAGAAGTCGAGAATGCGGAAGCAATGAGAGCAGTCTGTGTGTGGGAGAGAGCAGGCAACAGCGCAAGTGTGGCAGCGTAGCTTGTCCATCAACTCGTAAGGAAGGTGAGTTTGACACAGAGACAGAGACAGAGAGAGAGAGAGAGAGAATGAGAGAGAGAATGAGAGAGAGAGAGACAGAGAGAGAGAGAACTTGATAAAACGAGAGATCGAGGGAGAAATAGAAGTTTTATTTCTCGTCGGCCGGACGCAGGGGAGATAGACAAGAAATACATTCTTGCGCAACACTCTTTTTCTGTTTTTCTGCTTCAAATATGGCATCAATACTTTTCTTTATCGTTGCTTCTTTTCCTGGTTCCTCAGTCAGTTCTTGAGTCTCACCAGTGTCTGTGCGCTCCCACGCTTCAGTTCTGTGCACCCCAAATTTGTTTTTAAAAGCAAGTTTGCTTTGCTGTGCTTTGAAATGCTTGCATGATGTCATATCGTCACTGGCATCATACACCGGGTTATTTCCCTCACTGCTGCGTCCGTCGGTGTGAGGGTTCTTTCCCGGCTGGCTCGGTCAATGTAAATTAATCTGACGGTCCTAAATGGTTGTTCAGTGATCATGGCTTATTTCTGGATCCGTGTGAACATCGTTGATCATTTGAGACACTCTGATCGATCAGCCTGCGACCACCTACCCCTCAATCTGTGTCCAGTTGTCCTTGTTTTATTTGTCTCTCTGTAGGACAGTAGATGTGGACTGAAAAAAGAAAGAAAACTAATATGATGTTAAAAAAGAGAAGAAAACACACGAGACTGAGTTATGCAGCAACTATCCACGACTGTAAGAAGATGATAAACAGTCAGAAAGAGCGTTAATAGTACAACATGATGTTGTTTCTGTGTTTGTGTGTGTATTTCGTGCATTGTCTTTGTATGCAGGAGGCTGTGTAGAAAGAGGTGGTGTGTTGGACGTAGCATTCATACTGGATGCTTCAGGTAGCGTTGGTGATGGCAATTTTGCTAAGATGGTGAGCTTCACAAAGAAGATGATGGATCGATTTTCGGTGGCAACAAATCGTGGAGAAGACGGGCGGTCTGCATGGAGGCGACAGCAGCTGAGCAACATAAGCAGTAGTGGCAGCAGTGACAGCGGCGGTGGCGGCAGCAGCAGTAGCAGCAGCAGCAGCAGCAGTAACAATTGGAGAAACGACAGCTCTGGTACTGGCACTGTGGGTCGGAGTCAAAGCCGATTTGGAGTACTTCGCTACAACAATAGTGCGAATGTTGTGTTCGGCTTTGATATGTACTTGAATCTAAGTTCAGTGCTGTCAGCTATGGATGGGATGGCCAAGGTGACAAAAGGCTGTACCAACACAAGTGGTGCTCTAGAAGTAGCAGGAATTGACTTATTTGGCTTGTCAATGAGCTGCACATCTCTGGGTTGTCACCGCAATTCTTCGTGCAGGTCTTATTGCGGGAGTGCATCCGGCAGCAGCGGAAGCAGCAGCAGCCGTGGCAGTGGAGGTGGAAGTAGTAGTCAGAATGGCAGAGGAAGCGGCGGAAGCAGCAGTGGCAGCAGCAGCAGCAGTAGCGGCCGTGGCAGCAGCAGCAGCAGCAGCCGTGGTAGCAGCAGCAGCAGCAGCCATGGAAGCAGCAGCAGCAGCAGCAGCTCAGGGTCGTCATCTTCTGGTGATCGAGGACGAGGACGAGGAAGAAGGAGCAGCTCAAGCGGTGGCAGAAGACGAGAAGTTATTGTGGTGTTGAGTGACGGAAACTCCAATGTTGGTGGCAATCCTTCGGCCTGCGCTTCTGAGCTGCGTGCTAAGAACATCGAGGTGTTTGCAGTGGGCATCGGTAACGGAATAGACCGGTCAGAGTTGGAAAGTATCGCAAGCCTGCCATATCCTAAGCACGTGTTATCGGTGCAGAGTTTTGATGCATTGGAGGAGACTGTGCTGAAGAAACTGGAGCAATTTGTGTGCCCAGGTGAGCAAGAGCATGGTCAGCGAGAACAGTCTTGCATGACTCA
This sequence comes from Sycon ciliatum, assembly GCF_964019385.1. Lineage (NCBI taxonomy): Eukaryota > Metazoa > Porifera > Calcarea > Leucosolenida > Sycettidae > Sycon > Sycon ciliatum. The sequence goes on from NC_088643.1 coordinate 25,054,297, forward strand.
GACTGCTATACATGTAATATGTTTTGTTGAATTGAAAAGGTACTGTACTTGCCACGTGTACTGTACATGCTAACAGTTCAGTTCTGTATGAAGAAGCCAACAGGCAGCTAGTATGCACGGAGGATGTTGGTGTTTGGTGTGTCGTGTTTTCATGTGCGTGTGTGCGTTGTTGGATGTGTTTAGTTCGTGGCTGGGATGTATGGAGTAGCTGGTCGCAGTGCAGTTCCAGCTGTGGCGGCGGGATACAGAGAAGAAGTCGAGAATGCGGAAGCAATGAGAGCAGTCTGTGTGTGGGAGAGAGCAGGCAACAGCGCAAGTGTGGCAGCGTAGCTTGTCCATCAACTCGTAAGGAAGGTGAGTTTGACACAGAGACAGAGACAGAGAGAGAGAGAGAGAGAATGAGAGAGAGAATGAGAGAGAGAGAGAGAGAGAACTTGATAAAACGAGAGATCGAGGGAGAAATAGAAGTTTTATTTCTCGTCGGCCGGACGCAGGGGAGATAGACAAGAAATGAAATCTTGCGCAACACTCTTTTTCTGTTTTTCTGCTTCAAATATGGCATCAATGCTTTTCTTTATCGTTGCTTCTTTTCCTGGTTCCTCAGTCAGTTCTTGAGTCTCACCAGTGTCTGTGCGCTCCCACGCTTCAGTTCTGTGCACACCAAATTTGTTTTTAAAAGCAAGTTTGCTTTGATGTGCTTTGAAATGCTTGCATGATGTCATATCGTCACTGGCATCATACACCGGGTTATTTCCCTCACTGCTGCGTCCGTCGGTGTGAGGGTTCTTTCCCGGCTGGCTCGGTCAATGTAAATTAATCTGACGGTCCTAAATGGTTGTTCAGTGATCATGGCTTATTTCTGGATCCGTGTGAACATCGTTGATCATTTGAGACACTCTGATCGATCAGCCTGCGACCACCTACCCCTCAATCTGTGTCCAGTTGTCCTTGTTTTTTATGTCTCTCTGTATGACAGTAGACGTGGACTGAAAAAAGAAAGAATACTAATAATTATGATTTGAAACTCGCATGTTGAGCCATAAATAAATGTAGAAAGGCAAAGGACATATGGATACAATAATTTCTACAATAATTATGATGTTAAAAAAAGAGAAGAACACACATGAGAACGAGTTATGCAGCAACTATCCACGACTGTAAGAAGATGATAAATAGTCAGAAAGAGCGTTAATAGTACAACATGATGTTGTTTTTGTGTTTGTGTGTGTATTTCGTGCATTTACTTTGTATGCAGGAGGCTGTGTAGAAAGAGGTGGTGTGTTGGACGTAGCATTCATACTGGATGCTTCAGGTAGCGTTGGTGATGGCAATTTTGCTAAGATGGTGAGCTTCACAAAGAAGATGATGGATCGATTTTCGGTGGCTACAAATCGTGGAGAAGACGGGCGGTCTGCATGGAGGCGACAGCAGCTGAGCAACATAAGCAGTAGTGGCAGCAGTGACAGCGGCGGTGGCGGCGGCAGCAGCAGCAGCGGCAGTAACAATTGGAGAAACGACAGCTCTGGTACTGGCGCTGTGGGTCGGAGTCAAAGCCGATTTGGAGTACTTCGCTACAACAATAGTGCGAATGTTGTGTTCGGCTTTGATATGTACTTCAATCTAAGTTCAGTGCTGTCAGCTATGGATGGGATGGCAAAGGTGACAAAAGGCTGTACCAACACAAGTGGTGCTCTAGAAGTAGCAGGAATTGACTTATTTGGCTTGTCAATGAGCTGCACATCTCTGGGTTGTCACCGCAATTCTTCGTGCAGGTCTTATTGCGGGAGCGCATCCGGCAGCAGCGGAAGCAGCAGCCGTGGCAGTGGAGGTGGAAGTAGTAGTCAGAATGGCAGAGGAAGCGGCGGAAGCAGCAGTGGCAGCAGCAGCAGCAGCAGCGGCCGTGGGAGCAGCAGCAGCAGCCGTGGTAGCAGCAGCAGCAGCAGCAGCAGCTCAGGGTCGTCATCTTCTGGTTATCGAGGACGAGGACGAGGAAGAAGGAGCAGCTCAAGCGGTGGCAGAAGACGAGAAGTTTGTGTGGTGTTGAGTGACGGAAACTCCAATGTTGGTGGCAATCCTTCGGCCTGCGCTTCTGAGCTGCGTGCTAACAACATCGAGGTGTTTGCAGTGGGCATCGGTAACGGAATAGACCGGTCAGAGTTGGAAAGCATCGCAAGCCTGCCATATCCTAAGCACGTGTTATCGGTGCAGAGTTTTGATGCATTGGAGGAGACTGTGCTGAAGAAACTGGAGCAATTTGTGTGCCCAGGTGAGCAAGAGCATGGTCAGCGAGAACAGTCTTGCATGACTCAGACTGCTATACATGTAATATGTTTTGTTGAATTGAAAAGGTACTGTACTTGCCGCGTGTACTGTAGATCATAACGGTTCAGTTCTGTATGAAGAAGCCAACAGGCAGCTAGTATGCACGGAGGATGTTGGTGTTTGGTGTGTCGTGTTTTCATGTGCGTGTGTGCGTTGTTGGATGTGTTTAGTTCGTGGCTGGGATGTATGGAGTAGCTGGTCGCAGTGCAGTTCCAGCTGTGGCAGCGGGATACAGAGAAGAAGTCGAGAATGCGGAAGCAATGAGAGCAGTCTGTGTGTGGGAGAGAGCAGGCAACAGCGCAAGTGCGGCAGCGTAGCTTGCCCATCAACTCGTAAGGAAGGTGAGTTTGACACAGAGACAGAGACAGACAGAGAGAGAATGAGAGAGCAAGAGAGAGAACTTGATAAAACAAGAGATCGAGGGAGAAGTAGAAGTTTTATTTCTCGGCGGCCGGACGCAGGGGAGATAGACAAGAAATGAAATCTTGCGCAACACTCTTTTTCTGTTTTTCTGCTTCAAATATGGCATCAATGCTTTTCTTTATTATTGCTTCTTTTCCTGGTTCTTCAGTCAGTTCTTGAGTCTCACCAGTGTCTGTGCGCTCCCACGCTTCAGTTCTGTGCACCCCAAATTTGTTTTTAAAAGCAAGTTTGCTTTGATGTGTTTTGAAATGCTTGCATGATGTCATATCGTCACTGGCATCATACACCGGGTTATTTCCCTCACTGCTGCGTCCGTCGGTGCGAGGGTTCTTTCCCGACTGGCTCGGTCCATGTAAATTAATCTGACGGTCCTAAATGGTTGTTCAGTGATCATGGCTTATTTCTGGATCCGTGTGAACATCGTTGATCATATGAGACACTCTTATCGATCAGGCTGCGACCACCTACCCCTCAATCTGTGTCCAGTTGTCCTTGTTTTTTATGTCTCTCTGTATGACAGTAGACGTGGACTGAAAAAAGAAAGAATACTAATAATAATGATTTGAAACTCGCATGTTGAGCCATAAATAAATGTAGAAAGGAAAAGGACATAATTATGGATACAATAATTTCTCCAATAATTATGATGTTAAAAAAGAGAAGAACACACATGGGAACGAGTTATGCAGCAACTATGCACGACTGTAAGAAGATGATAAACAGTCAGAAAGAGCGTTAATATTATAACATGATGTTGTTTCTGTGTTTGTGTGTGTATTTCGTGCATTGTCTTTGTATGCAGGAGGCTGTGTAGAAAGAGGTGGTGTGTTGGACGTAGCATTCATACTGGATGCTTCAGGTAGCGTTGGTGATGGCAATTTTGCTAAGATGGTGAGCTTCACAAAGAAGATGATGGATCTATTTTCGGTGGCAACAAATCGTGGAGAAGACGGGCGGTCTGCATGGAGGCGACAGCAGCTGAGCAACATAAGCAGTAGTGGCAGCAGTGACAGCGGCGGTGGCGGCGGCAGCAGCAGCAGGAGTAGCAGCAGCAGTAACAATTGGAGACACGACAGCTCTGGTACTGGCGCTGTGGGTCGGAGTCAAAGCCGATTTGGAGTACTTCGCTACAACAATAGTGCGAATGTTGTGTTCGGCTTTGATATGTACTTGAATCTAAGTTCAGTGCTGTCAGCTATGGATGGGATGGCCAAGGTGACAAAAGGCTGTACCAACACAAGTGGTGCTCTAGAAGTAGCAGGAATTGACTTATTTGGCTTGTCAATGAGCTGCACATCTCTGGGTTGTCACCGCAATTCTTCGTGCAGGTCTTATTGCGGGAGTGCATCCGGCAGCAGCGGAAGCAGCAGCAGCCGTGGCAGTGGAGGTGGAAGTAGTAGTCAGAATGGCAGAGGAAGCGGCGGAAGCAGCAGTGGCAGCAGCAGCAGCAGCAGCGGCCGTGGAAGCAGCAGCAGCAGCAGCAGCAGCAGCAGCAGCCGTGGTAGCAGCAGCAGCAGCAGCAGCTCAGGGTCGTCATCTTCTGGTTATCGAGGACGTGGACGAGGAAGAAGGAGCAGCTCAAGCGGTGGCAGAAGACGAGAAGTTATTGTACTGTTGAGTGACGGAAACTCCAATGTTGGTGGCAATCCTTCGGCCTGCGCTTCTGAGCTGCGTGCTAACAACATCGAGGTGTTTGCAGTGGGCATCGGTAACGGAATAGACCGGTCAGAGTTGGAAAGCATCGCAAGCCTGCCATATCCTAAGCACGTGTTATCGGTGCAGAGTTTTGATGCATTAGAGGAGACTGTGCTGAAGAAACTGGAGCAATTTGTGTGCCCAGGTGAGCAAGAGCATGGTCAGCGAGAACAGTCTTGCATGACTCAGACTGCTATACATGTAATATGTTTTGTTGAATTGAAAAGGTACTGTACTTGCCGCGTGTACTGTACATGCTAACAGTTCAGTTCTGTATGAAGAAGCCAACAGGCAGCTAGTATGCACGGAGGATGTTGGTGTTTGGTGTGTCGTGTTTTCATGTGCGTGTGTGCGTTGTTGGATGTGTTTAGTTCGTGGCTGGGATGTATGGAGTAGCTGGTCGCAGTGCAGTTCCAGCTGTGGCGGCGGGATACAGAGAAGAAGTCGAGAATGCGGAAGCAATGAGAGCAGTCTGTGTGTGGGAGAGAGCAGGCAACAGCGCAAGTGCGGCAGCGTAGATTGTCCATCAACTCGTAAGGAAGGTGAGTTTGACACAGAGACAGAGAGAGAGAATGAGAGAGCAAGAGAGAGAACTTGATAAAACGAGAGATCGAGGGAGAAGTAGAAGTTGTATTACTCGTCGGCCGGACGCAAGGGAGATAGACAAGAAATGAAATCTTGCGTAACACTCTTTTTCTGTTTTTCTGCTTCAAATATGTCATCAATGCTTTTCTTTATTGTTGCTTCTTTTCCTGGTTCCTCAGTCAGTTCTTGAGTCTCACCAGTGTCTGTGAGCTCCCACGCTTCAGTTCTGTGCACCCCAAATTTGTTTTTAAAAGCAAGTTTGCTTTGATGTGCTTTGAAATGCTTGCATGATGTCATATCGTCACTGGCATCATACACCGGGTTATTTCCCTCACTGCTGCGTCCGTCGGTGCGAGGGTTCTTTCCCGACTGGCTCGGTCCATGTAAATTAATCTGACGGTCCTAAATGGTTGTTCAGTGATCATGGCTTATTTCTGGATCCGTGTGAACATCGTTGATCATTTGAGACACTCTGATCGATCAGGCTGTGACCACCTACCCCTCAATCTGTGTCCAGTTGTCCTTGTTTTTTATGTCTCTCTGTATGACAGTAGATGTGGACTGAAAAAAGAAAGAATACTAATATGACGTTAAAAAAGAGAAGAAAACACACGAGAACGAGTTATGCAGCAACTATCCACGACTGTAAGAAGTTGATAAACAGTCAGAAAGAGCGTTAATAGTACAACATGATGTTGTTTCTGTGTTTGCGGGTGTATTTCGTGCATTGTCTTTGTATGCAGGAGGCTGTGTTGAAAGAGGTGGTGTGTTGGACGTAGCATTCATACTGGATGCTTCAGGTAGCGTTGGTGATGGCAATTTTGCTAAGATGGTGAGCTTCACAAAGAAGATGATGGATCGATTTTCAGTGGCAACAAATCGTGGAGAAGACGGGCGGTCTGCATGGAGGCGACAGCAGCTGAGCAACATAAGCAGTAGTGGCAGCAGTGACAGCGGCGGTGGCGGCAGCAGCAGTAGCAGCAGCAGCAGCAGCAGCAGTAACAATTGGAGAAACGACAGCTCTGGTACTGGCACTGTGGGTCGGAGTCAAAGCCGATTTGGAGTACTTCGCTACAACAATAGTGCGAATGTTGTGTTCGGCTTTGATATGTACTTGAATCTAAGTTCAGTGCTGTCAGCTATGGATGGGATGGCCAAGGTGACAAAAGGCTGTACCAACACAAGTGGTGCTCTAGAAGTAGCAGGAATTGACTTATTTGGCTTGTCAATGAGCTGCACATCTCTGGGTTGTCACCGCAATTCTTCGTGCAGGTCTTATTGCGGGAGTGCATCCGGCAGCAGCGGAAGCAGCAGCCGTGGCAGTGGAGGTGGAAGTAGTAGTCAGAATGGCAGAGGAAGCGGCGGAAGCAGCAGTGGCAGCAGCAGCAGCAGTAGCGGCCGTGGCAGCAGCAGCAGCAGCAGCAGCCGTGGTAGCAGCAGCAGCAGCAGCCGTGGAAGCAGCAGCAGCAGCAGCAGCTCAGGGTCGTCATCTTCTGGTGATCGAGGACGAGGACGAGGAAGAAGGAGCAGCTCAAGCGGTGGCAGAAGACGAGAAGTTATTGTGGTGTTGAGTGACGGAAACTCCAATGTTGGTGGCAATCCTTCGGCCTGCGCTTCTGAGCTGCGTGCTAACAACATCGAGGTGTTTGCAGTGGGCATCGGTAACGGAATAGACCGGTCAGAGTTGGAAAGCATCGCAAGCCTGCCATATCCTAAGCACGTGTTATCGGTGCAGAGTTTTGATGCATTGGAGGAGACTGTGCTGAAGAAACTGGAGCAATTTGTGTGCCCAGGTGAGCAAGAGCATGGTCAGCGAGAACAGTCTTGCATGACTCAGACTGCTATACATGTAATATGTTTTGTTGAATTGAAAAGGTACTGTACTTGCCGCGTGTACTGTACATGCTAACAGTTCAGTTCTGTATGAAGAAGCCAACAGGCAGCTAGTATGCACGGAGGATGTTGGTGTTTGGTGTGTCGTGTTTTCATGTGCGTGTGTGCGTTGTTGGATGTGTTTAGTTCGTGGCTGGGATGTATGGAGTAGCTGGTCGCAGTGCAGTTCCAGCTGTGGCGGCGGGATACAGAGAAGAAGTCGAGAATGCGGAAGCAATGAGAGCAGTCTGTGTGTGGGAGAGAGCAGGCAACAGCGCAAGTGTGGCAGCGTAGCTTGTCCATCAACTCGTAAGGAAGGTGAGTTTGACACAGAGACAGAGACAGAGAGAGAGAGAGAGAATGAGAGAGAGAGAGAGAGAACTTGATAAAACCAAAGATCGAGGGAGAAATAGAAGTTTTATTTCTCGTCGGCCGGACGCAGGGGAGATAGACAAGAAATACATTCTTGCGCAACACTCTTTTTCTGTTTTTCTGCTTCAAATATGGCATCAATGCTTTTCTTTATCGTTGCTTCTTTTCCTGGTTCCTCAGTCAGTTCTTGAGTCTCACCAGTGTCTGTGCGCTCCCACGCTTCAGTTCTGTGCACCCCAAATTTGTTTTTAAAAGCAAGTTTGCTTTGATGTGCTATGAAATGCTTGCATGATGTCATATCGTCACTGGCATCATACACCGGGTTATTTCCCTCACTGCTGCGTCCGTCGGTGCGAGGGTTCTTTCCCGGCTGGCTCGGTCCATGTAAATTAGTCGGACGGTCCTAAATGGTTGTTCAGTGATCATGGCTTATTTCTGGATCCGTGTGAACATCGTTGATCATTTGAGACACTCTGATCGATCAGGCTGCGACCACCTACCCCTCAATCGGTGTCCAGTTGTCCTTGTTTTTTATGTCTCTCTGTATGACAGTAGATGTGGACTGAAAAAAGAAAGAATACTGATATGATGTTAAAAAAGGGGAAGAAAACACATGAGAACGAGTTATGCAGCAACTATCCACGACTGTAAGAAGATGATAAACAGTCAGAAAGAGCGTTAAGGCCACACCGTTCTTTATCTATGTTTCGCGTCACCCGCGCGCATGTATTTCAGAGCCGGAGTTTAAAAAAATTATAAAAAAATGGAACAAAAAAATGGTTAAAAAATGTTAGCATCCCCCCACCTCACAACAGAGCAACCGAGTTTTGCATTAAGCTGGGAGTGCCGATTCGAGCAACTGGTATAATGGCTCGCAGCTGAGCCAGCAAATGACTCCGCTTGGAGCAGGCGAATGACTCCGCATGGAGCCGGCAAATGACTCCGCATGGAGCCGGCAAATGACTCCGCATGGAGCCGGCAAATGACTCCGCATGGAGCAGGCGAATGACTCCGCATGGAGCCGGCAAATGACTCCGCATGGAGCCGGCGAATGACTCTGCATGGAGCCGGCGAATGACTCCGCATGGAGCCGGCAATTGACTCCGCATGGAGCCAGCGAATGACTCCGCATGGAGCCGCCGAATTACTCCGCATGGAGCTGCGAATTACTCCGCATGGAGCCGCCGAATGACTCCGCATGGAGCCGCCAATGCCTCCGCATGGAGCCGCCAATGACTCTGAATAGAGCCGCCAAATGCTAGATATATAGAGATGCATAACCAGTTGAGAGCATATATTCTCATGGACTATACAGATACCGTCATGTGTGCGCCAGAAACATGAGTTGAGCTAGTGGGTGGGAGGGTGGGAAGGAAATTGTTTCGGGAACACCTGTTCCGCAAGTTGCACGCTCGAAAGTCCAAACAGCAATGACATGAAAGAGACATTGTACAGGATATTGAAGGGCGCGTGCCCACGTGACTCGCGCATGCGTGCAGGTTGGGCCAGCTCGCTGGGCTGGCTGCTAACTCGCGTTAGCATGCTAACGCTCATTTAGCATCCCCCCACCTCACAACAGAGCAACCGAGTTTTGCATTAAGCTGGGAGTGCCGATTCGAGGAACTGGTATAATGGCTCGCAGCTGAGCCAGCAAATGACTCCGCTTGGAGCAGGCGAATGACTCCGCATGGAGCCGGCAAATGACTCCGCATGGAGCCGGCAAATGACTCCGCATGGAGCCGGCAAATGACTCCGCATGGAGCAGGCGAATGACTCCGCATGGAGCCGGCAAATGACTCCGCATGGAGCCGGCGAATGACTCTGCATGGAGCCGGCGAATGACTCCGCATGGAGCCGGCAATTGACTCCGCATGGAGCCAGCGAATGACTCCGCATGGAGCCGCCGAATTACTCCGCATGGAGCTGCGAATTACTCCGCATGGAGCCGCCGAATGACTCCGCATGGAGCCGCCAATGCCTCCGCATGGAGCCGCCAATGACTCTGAATAGAGCCGCCAAATGCTAGATATATAGAGATGCATAACCAGTTGAGAGCATATATTCCATAAATCGGCACTCCCAGAGCGGATCACAAAGTGCAGCTACCTGTGATATTTGTAAGCAGTGCAAGCTCGGTAACGATTGACTAACAGGAACTCGATATCATGGGCTGAGGCCATTGCCACAGCCACCCATGCTTTGGCTGCTGGTGGCCTCTGAATGTTACTCGGGCAGACATGGCTTTCCACCTTCCCGCCTCTCTGAATATCGAGTCCGGCAGCTGATTCGAAACGAGTGGCCGGTGTATGACGCCAGGCCATAGCCACAACTGATGAGCAAGATTTTCGCAGTTGCTGCAAAGCCGATCGATTGGCATCTGCTGCTGGTGCCGCTAGCTTTTGCAGGTGCTGCCACAATTGCAAACCACTCTTTGCGATTGGCTGGTCTGCTTGATTGACTGTCCATTGCCCTATCCCCGGTTGCAATTGTTTGCGCACCAGCCAAGTGCACCACTTGCATCAGTGAATAGCAGCAAGTTGGGGGACGGCGTCCACTTAGGATGTAGGAAGAAGGACCGGCCGTTCTCCTATTCCAGGAGCTCAGGCCATCAGCGAAGGTATTTGAGGCACTCTTCGGAGAGCTTGATCAGGTAATACGGCTGCCGGTACCAGTTGGCAAGTGACCACAATCTGCAATGCGCGTCCTGGGACTATCACTCTTGTAGCAAACGAGAGCTTTCCCAGAAGATACTCGAGTTGACATTGGGTATTTGAAGCTGTGTTGAGAGTGGCCCGTAGGAGGTCATGAAGCTTGGCAAGTTCGTCCTTCGGCAGACTGATGTGAGCGTGCGGGTGTCCAGGATGACGCCGATAAACGTCAGGACGTGGGCTGGACCCTCCACTTTTGCTGACGCCAGAGAAACACCGAGGTATGTAAACGCACGGCGCCGAGTAGCGAGTTGCTGGCGAGCTAACACAGGTCCAGAGCATACATCGAGGAAGCACTTTTGCTGACGCCAGAGAAACACCGAGGTATGTAAACGCACGGCGCCGAGTAGCGAGTTGCTGGCGAGCTAACACAAGTCCAGAGCATGCATGGAGACAGAAACGTTAGTCGAGGTATTTCCTGTAATGGGAAGATGCCAATAACGTCAGGACTTGAGCTGGACCCTCCACTTTTGCTGGGGCCAGAGAAACACCGAGGTGTGTAAACGCTCGGAGCAGAATAGCGAGTTGCTGGCGAGGTAACACAAGTCCAGAGCATGCATTGAGGAAGTACCATTAATTGAGGTATTCCCCGTAATGCAACAGGCGTGGGAGTGCGAACTGCCCGCACACAATCCATTCACTGGCGGATGCGACAGAGTTCCATATAGCTGGCCTGGAGCGTAGTACAGTCTGAAGGGCAGGACGCTCTCATAACAGTATTGATCCTGCTGCCAGCGGTTCAACAAGGGCCACTCCTCCGGGAATTCGGCAGAATGCACTTTTAACATTGATCTGAGCAAGATACAGCAGGGCGAGCAATTGTCTAATCATGTTTGCAGCATTGTCATCTTGACATTGTGGAGAGACACGGTCTGCTGGAATGTAATCGTTGACACTTCGACCCTCCAGGCTTTACAAAGGGTGTGTCGTGTGTAACTTCCCGTTCGTCTAGGAACCGCATCTACGCCGGAACAGCACAGAGGGGAAAAAGGGGGTGAAGAACACGGGCCAGCTGTTTCTAGCTTGCTGCAAGAAACGGATCGGCCAGCTGTTTCAAGCCTGCTGCAAGAAACGGATCGTTGCGCAGAAATATAATCTGGGTTAGCATGTGACCGTGTTAAATTCAATGGATCCCAGTTAGTTGAGTGGTTGCCGATGAAACCTACCACAACCCCACAATTACGACCATGTGCAACATACCTCCGGAGCATAGGATCAGGATGTGAGTCCAGTAATTTTGAGAAGTGAGAAACTGAGTGCTTGCACAGTTACTGATGAGGCCTTACACTTTGCCCTGGGATGCTCCTGTCGGCACTGGAGGTAGCACTGCCTGAGCTGACGCGTGCAAGCGCCGTACTCGTAGTAGCGGCATACGGTTGCGGTACGTGATGCGGATCTGTACTGGTGAGTAGGACGAAATGCGCACGGAAATGCTGGCGAGTGCACTGAGCTGCACTGCTGGCAGGCGGGTCGTGCTGTTCCAGTACACCGCGAGGCGCAGTTGCCACAAGTTGATATTGATAACCTGGCTTTGGAGATTTATTTTATTTTCCATTGCTATCAGGTTCGGCTTAATTCCCTCTGTGCTACGCTGATGAGTCCACAAAGGACGAAACAGTTGTCCGCAGATTGAGTATTGATAACGTCCAGTTTCTAGGTGGCAAAAACTGGCGATTGGCCGCGACGATCGTGGCCAAATACGTCCACAGGCGCTCGTGAAACGCGGTGAGGAACAGTGGAACACAGACCATTCATGAACACTGTCCAGGTCTCAACTCAAGTGCTACCGTCATCAGCCTACGAAGCGCAGTTCTGGGTTCGGATTCAAATAAATGCTAGTGCGCCAGAAGAGCAACATATGAGGGGCTACGGAGTTGGAACGTCGCCGGAGCTGGACTGACTGCAACTGTATCGGGCAGCAGGAAATCGAGGTCCACGAACTCGCCTCTCTGGACGCGATCGAGAAGGGCCCATAGGACAGTCAGGTTCACCTGCTGTTGGTGCTGCATGCGCATATGGCGGTCGTCACTGCACCGGGCTCCCAGTAGGGTCCGGCCTGCTGGCGGCGAGCGGCGATACGGATCCAAGTAGAGCGAGGAGAAGCTGGGTGGCGTTGGTGACGGCAGTGGACAACTCCCGTTGTTACTTCCAACAGAAAATCAAAGTCCACGAACTCGCCTCTCTGGATACGAATTACGATCGTCAGGCTCGCGCCTGCTGTTGCAGTGGTGGTCTGCGTGGCGGCCGTCGCTGCGTTCGCAGTAGGCGGGCGGCGGAGCCAGGTAGAGCGAGGCGATCCTGAGAGGTTGGACGCCGGTTGGTGACGACGACATTGTTTCAAGCCAGGCACAAACAAGGGTCGCTGAGATCGCGTGGAGGTACTTCATTTCAGGAAACCTGATGATGGCGCAAGCTAAAAAACCACAGTCGACGTTCCACTGTAGACGACGACTTTGTTTCAGGCACCAACAGGCACCAACAGGCGTCATTGAAGTCTGAATTGAAACGTAGAGATTCGAGAATGCAAGCTTGAAAGTCTAACGAAAGGAAATTGTTTCGGGAACACCTGTTCCGCAAGTTGCACGCTCGAAAGTCCAAACAGCAATGACATGAAAGAGACATTGTACAGGATATTGAAGGGCGCGTGCCCACGTGACTCGCGCATGCGTGCAGGTTGGGCCAGCTCGCTGGGCTGGCTGCTAACTCGCGTTAGCATGCTAACGCTCATCAATACAATTGTAATGCAAACCCAGAAAACCGGGAAATGTAACCCAAAAGAAAAAAAAAGAACATTAGTGTTACACGTAACTATTATGTTGGCATCAATTACATATTTGTTCTATTTATCGCATGATTGTACTCAGCTCACACACATGTACATGTACATGTGTGTCATATAAGCTGGGCCGTAAGTCACACAATATTAATGATCATGATGCCGGCTGTGTTTGGACCACAAGCATGGCAGAGGGGATACACTCATGTATTCATGTACATGTCAATGTACATGAACAGTGCCGTGTCGCTTCACTGTACACAAATGCAATGCACGTACACTGGTTTTTTTTGGATGGCTTTTATATTTGTTTCGCCCTCCCTCATTGATTTCATCGAATAAGGTGACGCGAAACATAGAAAAAAACCAGCAAGGCCTAATATATCACATGATGTTGTTTCTGTGTTTGTGTGTGTATTTCGTGCATTGTCTTTGTATGCAGGAGGCTGTGTAGAAAGAGGTGGTGTGTTGGACGTAGCATTCATACTGGATGCTTCAGGTAGCGTTGGTGATGGCAATTTTGCTAAGATGGTGAGCTTCACAAAGAAGATGATGGATCGATTTTCGGTGGCAACAAATCGTGGAGAAGACGGGCGGTCTGCATGGAGGCGACAGCAGCTGAGCAACATAAGCAGTAGTTTCAACAGTGACAGCGGCGGTGGCGGCGGCAGCAGCAGCAGCAGCAGAAGTAACAATTGGAGAAACGACAGCTCTGGTACTGGCGCTGTGGGTCGGAGTCAAAGCCGATTTGGAGTACTTCGCTACAACAATAGTGCGAATGTTGTGTTCGGCTTTGATATGTACTTGAATCTAAGTTTAGTGCTGTCAGCTATGGATGGGATGGCCAAGGTGACAAAAGGCTGTACCAACACAAGTGGTGCTCTAGAAGTAGCAGGAATTGACTTATTTGGCTTGTCAATGAGCTGCACATCTCTGGGTTGTCACCGCAATTCTTCGTGCAGGTCTTATTGCGGGAGTGCATCCAGCAGCAGCGGAAGCAGCAGCCGTGGCAGTGGAGGTGGAAGTAGTAGTCAGAATGGCAGAGGAAGCGGCGGAAGCAGCAGTAGCAGCAGCAGCAGCAGTAACGGCCGTGGCAGCAGCAGCAGCAGCCGTGGTAGCAGCAGCAGCAGCTCAGGGTCGTCATCTTCTGGTGATCGAGGACGAGGACGAGGAAGAAGGAGCAGCTCAAGCGGTGGCAGAAGACGAGAAGTTATTGTGGTGTTGAGTGACGGAAACTCCAATGTTGGTGGCAATCCTTCGGCCTGCGCTTCTGAGCTGCGTGCTAACAACATCGAGGTGTTTGCAGTGGGCATCGGTAACGGAATAGACCGGTCAGAGTTGGAAAGCATCGCAAGCCTGCCATATCCTAAGCACGTGTTATCGGTGCAGAGTTTTGATGCATTGGAGGAGACTGTGCTGAAGAAACTGGAGCAATTTGTGTGCCCAGGTGAGCAAGAGCATGGGCAGCGAGAGCAGTCTTGCATGACTCAGACTGCTATACATGTAATATGTTTTGTTGAATTGAAAAGGTACTGTACTTGCCACGTGTACTGTAGATCATAACGGTTCAGTTCTGTATGAAGAAGCCAACAGGCAGCTAGTATGCACGGAGGATGTTGGTGTTTGGTGTGTCGTGTTTTCATGTGCGTGTGTGCGTTGTTGGATGTGTTTAGTTCGTGGCTGGGATGTATGGAGTAGCTGGTCGCAGTGCAGTTCCAGCTGTGGCGGCGGGATACAGAGAAGAAGTCGAGAATGCGGAAGCAATGAGAGCAGTCTGTGTGTGGGAGAGAGCAGGCAACAGCGCAAGTGTGGCAGCGTAGCTTGTCCATCAACTCGTAAGGAAGGTGAGTTTGACACAGAGACAGAGACAGAGAGAGAGAGAGAGAGAGAGAGAGAGAGAGAGAGAGAGAGAGAGAATGAGAGAGAGAGAGAGAGAGAACTTGATAAAACGAGAGATCAAGGGAGAAATAGAAGTTTTATTACTCGTCGGCCGGACGCAAGGGAGATAGACAAGAAATGAAATCTTGCGCAACACACTTTTTCTGTTTTTCTGCTTCAAATATGTCATGAATGCTTTTCTTTATTGTTGCTTCTTTTCCTGGTTCCTCAATCAGTTCTTGAGTCAGACCAGTGTCTGTGCGCTCCCACGCTTCAGTTCTGTGCACCCCAAATTTGTTTTTAAAAGCAAGTTTGCTTTGATGTGCCTTGAAATGCTTGCATGATATCATATCGTCACTGGCATCATACACCGGGTTACTTCCCTCACTGCTGCGTCCGTCGGTGCGAGGGTTCTTTCCCGACTGGCTCGGTCCATGTAAATTAATCTGACGGTCCTAAATGGTTGTTCAGTGATCATGGCTTATTTCTGGATCCGTGTGAACATCGTTGATCATTTGAGACACTCTGATCGATCAGGCTGCGACCACCTACCCCTCAATCTGTGTCCAGTTGTCCTTGTTTTTTTATGTCTCTCTGTATGACAGTAGATGTGGACTGAAAAAAGAAAGAATACTAAT
This sequence comes from Sycon ciliatum, assembly GCF_964019385.1. NCBI lineage: Eukaryota > Metazoa > Porifera > Calcarea > Leucosolenida > Sycettidae > Sycon > Sycon ciliatum. The sequence continues at coordinate 25,069,566 of NC_088643.1, forward strand.
ATGATGTTAAAAAAGAGAAGAAAACACACGAGACTGAGTTATGCAGCAACTATCGACGACCGTAAGAAGTTGATAAACAGTCAGAAAGAGCGTTAATAGTACAACATGTTGTTGTTTCTGTGTTTGTGGGTGTATTTCGTGCATTGTCTTTGTATGCAGGAGGCTGTGTTGAAAGAGGTGGTGTGTTGGACGTAGCATTCATACTGGATGCTTCAGGTAGCGTTGGTGATGGCAATTTTGCTAAGATGGTGAGCTTCACAAAGAAGATGATGGATCTATTTTCGGTGGCAACAAATCGTGGAGAAGACGGGCGGTCTGCATGGAGGCGACAGCAGCTGAGCTACATAAGCAGTAGTGGCAGCAGTGACAGCGGCGGTGGCGGCGGCAGCAGCAGCAGGAGTAGCAGCAGCAGTAACAATTGGAGACACGACAGCTCTGGTACTGGCGCTGTGGGTCGGAGTCAAAGCCGATTTGGAGTACTTCGCTACAACAATAGTGCGAATGTTGTGTTCGGCTTTGATATGTACTTGAATCTAAGTTCAGTGCTGTCAGCTATGGATGGGATGGCCAAGGTGACAAAAGGCTGTACCAACACAAGTGGTGCTCTAGAAGTAGCAGGAATTGACTTATTTGGCTTGTCAATGAGCTGTACATCTCTGGGTTGTCACCGCAATTCTTCGTGCAGGTCTTATTGCGGGAGTGCATCCGGCAGCAGCGGAAGCAGCAGCCGTGGCAGTGGAGGTGGAAGTAGTAGTCAGAATGGCAGAGGAAGCGGCGGAAGCAGCAGTGGCAGCAGCAGCAGCAGCAGCGGCCGTGGAAGCAGCAGCAGCAGCAGCAGCAGCAGCCGTGGTAGCAGCAGCAGCAGCAGCTCAGGGTCGTCATCTTCTGGTTATCGAGGACGTGGACGAGGAAGAAGGAGCAGCTCAAGCGGTGGCAGAAGACGAGAAGTTATTGTACTGTTGAGTGACGGAAACTCCAATGTTGGTGGCAATCCTTCGGCCTGCGCTTCTGAGCTGCGTGCTAACAACATCGAGGTGTTTGCAGTGGGCATCGGTAACGGAATAGACCGGTCAGAGTTGGAAAGCATCGCAAGCCTGCCATATCCTAAGCACATGTTATCGGTGCAGAGTTTTGATGCTTTGGAGGAGACTGTGCTGAAGAAACTGGAGCAATTTGTGTGCCCAGGTGAGCAAGAGCATGGTCAGCGAGAACAGTCTTGCATGACTCAGACTGCTATACATGTAATATGTTTTGTTGAATTGAAAAGGTACTGTACTTGCCGCGTGTACTGTAGATCATAACGGTTCAGTTCTGTATGAAGAAGCCAACAGGCAGCTAGTATGCACGGAGGATGTTGGTGTTTGGTGTGTCGTGTTTTCATGTGCGTGTGTGCGTTGTTGGATGTGTTTAGTTCGTGGCTGGGATGCATGGAGTAGCTGGTCGCAGTGCAGTTCCAGCTGTGGCGGCGGGATACAGAGAAGAAGTCGAGAATGCGGAAGCAATGAGAGCAGTCTGTGTGTGGGAGAGAGCAGGCAACAGCGCAAGTGTGGCAGCGTAGCTTGTCCATCAACTCGTAAGGAAGGTGAGTTTGACACAGAGACAGAGACAGAGAGAGAGAGAGAGAGAGAGAGAATGAGAGAGAGAGAGAGAGAGAGAGAGAGAGAGAGAACTTGATAAAACGAGAGATCAAGGGAGAAATAGAAGTTTTATTACTCGTCGGCCGGACGCAAGGGAGATAGACAAGAAATGAAATCTTGCGCAACACTCTTTTTCTGTTTTTCTGCTTCAAATATGTCATGAATGCTTTTCTTTATTGTTGCTTCTTTTCCTGGTTCCTCAGTCAGTTCTTGAGTCTCACCAGTGTCTGTGAGCTCCCACGCTTCAGTTCTGTGCACCCCAAATTTGTTTTTAAAAGCAAGTTTGCTTTGATGTGCTTTGAAATGCTTGCATGATGTCATATCGTCACTGGCATCATACACCGGGTTATTTCCCTCACTGCTGCGTCCGTCGGTGCGAGGGTTCTTTCCAGACTGGCTCGGTCCATGTAAATTAATCTGACGGTCCTAAATGGTTGTTCAGTGATCATGGCTTATTTCTGGATCCGTGTGAACATCGTTGATCATTTGAGACACTCTGATCGATCAGGCTGCGACCACCTACCCCTCAATCTGTGTCCAGTTGTCCTTGTTTTTTATGTCTCTCTGTATGACAGTAGATGTGGACTGAAAAAAGAAAGAATACTAATATGACGTTAAAAAAGAGAAGAAAACACACGAGAACGAGTTATGCAGCAACTATCCACGACTGTAAGAAGTTGATAAACAGTCAGAAAGAGCGTTAATAGTACAACATGTTGTTGTTTCTGTGTTTGTGGGTGTATTTCGTGCATTGTCTTTGTATGCAGGAGGCTGTGTTGAAAGAGGTGGTGTGTTGGACGTAGCATTCATACTGGATGCTTCAGGTAGCGTTGGTGATGGCAATTTTGCTAAGATGGTGAGCTTCACAAAGAAGATGATGGATCGATTTTCAGTGGCAACAAATCGTGGAGAAGACGGGCGGTCTGCATGGAGGCGACAGCAGCTGAGCAACATAAGCAGTAGTGGCAGCAGTGACAGCGGCGGTGGCGGCAGCAGCAGTAGCAGCAGCAGCAGCAGCAGTAACAATTGGAGAAACGACAGATCTGGTACTGGCACTGTGGGTCGGAGTCAAAGCCGATTTGGAGTACTTCGCTACAACAATAGTGCGAATGTTGTGTTCGGCTTTGATATGTACTTGAATCTAAGTTCAGTGCTGTCAGCTATGGATGGGATGGCCAAGGTGACAAAAGGCTGTACCAACACAAGTGGTGCTCTAGAAGTAGCAGGAATTGACTTATTTGGCTTGTCAATGAGCTGCACATCTCTGGGTTGTCACCGCAATTCTTCGTGCAGGTCTTATTGCGGGAGTGCATCCGGCAGCAGCGGAAGCAGCAGCCGTGGCAGTGGAGGTGGAAGTAGTAGTCAGAATGGCAGAGGAAGCGGCGGAAGCAGCAGTGGCAGCAGCAGCAGCAGTAGCGGCCGTGGCAGCAGCAGCAGCAGCCGTGGTAGCAGCAGCAGCAGCCGTGGAAGCAGCAGCAGCAGCAGCAGCTCAGGGTCGTCATCTTCTGGTGATCAAGGACGAGGACGAGGAAGAAGGAGCAGCTCAAGCGGTAGCAGAAGACGAGAAGTTATTGTGGTGTTGAGTGACGGAAACTCCAATGTTGGTGGCAATCCTTCGGCCTGCGCTTCTGAGCTGCGTGCTAACAACATCGAGGTGTTTGCAGTGGGCATCGGTAACGGAATAGACCGGTCAGAGTTGGAAAGCATCGCAAGCCTGCCATATCCTAAGCACGTTTTATCGGTGCAGAGTTTTGATGCGTTGGAGGAGACTGTCCTGAAGAAACTGGAGCAATTTGTGTGCCCAGGTGAGCAAGAGCATGGGCAGCGAGAACAGTCTTGCATGACTCAGACTGCTATACATGTAATATGTTTTGTTGAATTGAAAAGGTACTGTACTTGCCACGTGTACTGTACATGCTAACAGTTCAGTTCTGTATGAAGAAGCCAACAGGCAGCTAGTATGCACGGAGGATGTTGGTGTTTGGTGTGTCGTGTTTTCATGTGCGTGTGTGCGTTGTTGGATGTGTTTAGTTCGTGGCTGGGATGTATGGAGTAGCTGGTCGCAGTGCAGTTCCAGCTGTGGCAGCGGGATACAGAGAAGAAGTCGAGAATGCGGAAGCAATGAGAGCAGTCTGTGTGTGGGAGAGAGCAGGCAACAGCGCAAGTGTGGCAGCGTAGCTTGTCCATCAACTCGTAAGGAAGGTGAGTTGGACACAGAGACAGAGACAGAGAGAGAGAGAGAATGAGAGAGAGAGAGAGAGAACTTGATAAAACGAGAGATCGAGGGAGAAATAGAAGTTTTATTTCTCGTCGGCCGGACGCAGGGGAGATAGACAAGAAATACATTCTTGCGCAACACTCTTTTTCTGTTTTTCTGCTTCAAATATGGCATCAATGCTTTTCTTTATCGTTGCTTCTTTTCCTGGTTCCTCAGTCAGTTCTTGAGTCTCACCAGTGTCTGTGCGCTCCCACGCTTCAGTTCTGTGCACCCCAAATTTGTTTTTAAAAGCAAGTTTGCTTTGATGTGCTATGAAATGCTTGCATGATGTCATATCGTCACTGGCATCATACACCGGGTTATTTCCCTCACTGCTGCGTCCGTCGGTGCGAGGGTTCTTTCCCGGCTGGCTCGGTCCATGTAAATTAGTCGGACGGTCCTAAATGGTTGTTCAGTGATCATGGCTTATTTCTGGATCCGTGTGAACATCGTTGATCATTTGAGACACTCTGATCGATCAGGCTGCGACCACCTACCCCTTAATCGGTGTCCAGTTGTCCTTGTTTTTTATGTCTCTCTGTATGACAGTAGATGTGGACTGAAAAAAGAAAGAATACTGATATGATGTTAAAAAAGGGGAAGAAAACACATGAGAACGAGTTATGCAGCAACTATCCACGACTGTAAGAAGATGATAAACAGTCAGAAAGAGCGTTAAGGCCACACCGTTCTTTATCTATGTTTCGCGTCACCCGCGCGCATGTATTTCAGAGCCGGAGTTTAAAAAAATTATAAAAAAATGGAACAAAAAAATGGTTAAAAAATGCAATACAATTGTAATGCAAACCCAGAAAACCGGGAAATGTAACCCAAAAGAAAAAAAAAGAACATTAGTGTTACACGTAACTATTATGTTTGCATCAATTACATATTTGTTCTATTTATCGCATGATTGTACTCAGCTCACACACATGTACATGTACATGTGTGTCATATAAGCTGGGCCGTAAGTCACACAATATTAATGATCATGATGCCGGCTGTGTTTGGACCACAAGCATGGCAGAGGGGATACACTCATGTATTCATGTACATGTCAATGTACATGAACAGTGCCGTGTCGCTTCACTGTACACAAATGCAATGCACGTACACTGGTTTTTTTTGGATGGCTTTTATATTTGTTTCGCCCTCCCTCATTGATTTCATCGAATAAGGTGACGCGAAACATAGAAAAAAACCAGCAAGGCCTAATATATCACATGATGTTGTTTCTGTGTTTGTGTGTGTATTTCGTGCATTGTCTTTGTATGCAGGAGGCTGTGTAGAAAGAGGTGGTGTGTTGGACGTAGCATTCATACTGGATGCTTCAGGTAGCGTTGGTGATGGCAATTTTGCTAAGATGGTGAGCTTCACAAAGAAGATGATGGATCTATTTTCGGTAGCAACAAATCGTGGAGAAGACGGGCGGTCTGCATGGAGGCGACAGCAGCTGAGCAACATAAGCAGAAGTGGCAGCAGTGACAGCGGCGGTGGCGGCGGCAGCAGCAGCAGCAGCAGCAGAAGTAACAATTGGAGAAACGACAGCTCTGGTACTGGCGCTGTGGGTCGGAGTCAAAGCCGATTTGGAGTACTTCGCTACAACAATAGTGCGAATGTTGTGTTCGGCTTTGATATGTACTTGAATCTAAGTTCAGTGCTGTCAGCTATGGATGGGATGGCCAAGGTGACAAAAGGCTGTACCAACACAAGTGGTGCTCTAGAAGTAGCAGGAATTGACTTATTTGGCTTGTCAATGAGCTGCACATCTCTGGGTTGTCACCGCAATTCTTCGTGCAGGTCTTATTGCGGGAGTGCATCCGGCAGCAGCGGAAGCAGCAGCCGTGGCAGTGGAGGTGGAAGTAGTAGTCAGAATGGCAGAGGAAGCGGCGGAAGCAGCAGTGGCAGCAGCAGCAGCAGCGGCCGTGGGAGCAGCAGCAGCAGCAGCAGCCGTGGTAGCAGCAGCAGCAGCAGCAGCTCAGGGTCGTCATCTTCTGGTTATCGAGGACGTGGACGAGGAAGAAGGAGCAGCTCAAGCGGTGGCAGAAGACGAGAAGTTATTGTACTGTTGAGTGACGGAAACTCCAATGTTGGTGGCAATCCTTCGGCCTGCGCTTCTGAGCTGCGTGCTAACAACATCGAGGTGTTTGCATTGGGCATCGGTAACGGAATAGACCGGTCAGAGTTGGAAAGCATCGCAAGCCTGCCATATCCTAAGCACGTGTTATCAGTGCAGAGTTTTGATGCATTGGAGGAGACTGTGCTGAAGAAACTGGAGCAATTTGTGTGCCCAGGTGAGCAAGAGCATGGGCAGCGAGAACAGTCTTGCATGACTCAGACTGCTATACATGTAATATGTTTTGTTGAATTGAAAAGGTACTGTACTTGCCGCGTGTACTGTAGATCATAACGGTTCAGTTCTGTATGAAGAAGCCAACAGGCAGCTAGTATGCACGGAGGATGTTGGTGTTTGGTGTGTCGTGTTTTCATGTGCGTGTGTGCGTTGTTGGATGTGTTTAGTTCGTGGCTGGGATGTATGGAGTAGCTGGTCGCAGTGCAGTTCCAGCTGTGGCGGCGGGATACAGAGAAGAAGTCGAGAATGCGGAAGCAATGAGAGCAGTCTGTGTGTGGGAGAGAGCAGGCAACAGCGCAAGTGCGGCAGCGTAGATTGTCCATCAACTCGTAAGGAAGGTGAGTTTGACACAGAGACAGAGAGAGAGAATGAGAGAGCAAGAGAGAGAACTTGATAAAACGAGAGATCGAGGGAGAAGTAGAAGTTTTATTACTCGTCGGCCGGACGCAAGGGAGATAGACAAGAAATGAAATCTTGCGTAACACTCTTTTTCTGTTTTTCTGCTTCAAATATGGCATCAATGCTTTTCTTTATCGTTGCTTCTTTTCCTGGTTCCTCAGTCAGTTCTTGAGTCTCACCAGTGTCTGTGCGCTCCCACGCTTCAGTTCTGTGCACCCCAAATTTGTTTTTAAAAGCAAGTTTGCTTTGATGTGCTTTGAAATGCTTGCATGATGTCATATCGTCACTGGCATCATACACCGGGTTATTTCCCTCACTGCTGCGTCCGTCGGTGTGAGGGTTCTTTCCCGGCTGGCTCGGTCAATGTAAATTAATCTGACGGTCCTAAATGGTTGTTCAGTGATCATGGCTTATTTCTGGATCCGTGTGAACATCGTTGATCATTTGAGACACTCTGATCGATCAGGCTGTGACCACCTACCCCTCAATCTGTGTCCAGTTGTCCTTGTTTTTTATGTCTCTCTGTATTACAGTAGATGTGGACTGAAAAAAGAAAGAATACTAATAATTATGATGTTAAAAAAGAGAAGAACACACATGAGAACGAGTTATGCAGCAACTATGCACGACTGTAAGAAGATGATAAACAGTCAGAAAGAGCGTTAATAGTACAACATAATGTTGTTTCTGTGTTTGTGTGTGTATTTCGTGCATTGTCTTTGTATGCAGGAGGCTGTGTAGAAAGAGGTGGTGTTTTGGACGTAGCATTCATACTGGATGCTTCAGGTAGCGTTGGTGATGGCAATTTTGCTAAGATGGTGAGCTTCACAAAGAAGATGATGGATCGATTTTCGGTGGCAACAAATCGTGGAGAAGACGGGCGGTCTGCATGGAGGCGACAGCAGCTGAGCAACATAAGCAGTAGTTTCAGCAGTGACAGCGGCGGTGGCGGCGGCAGCAGCAGCAGCAGCAGTAACAATTGGAGAAACGACAGCTCTGGTACTGGCGCTGTGGGTCGGAGTCAAAGCCGATTTGGAGTACTTCGCTACAACAATAGTGCGAATGTTGTGTTCGGCTTTGATATGTACTTGAATCTAAGTTCAGTGCTGTCAGCTATGGATGGGATGGCCAAGGTGACAAAAGGCTGTACCAACACAAGTGGTGCTCTAGAAGTAGCAGGAATTGACTTATTTGGCTTGTCAATGAGCTGCACATCTCTGGGTTGTCACCGCAATTCTTCGTGCAGGTCTTATTGCGGGAGTGCATCCGGCAGCAGCGGAAGCAGCAGCCGTGGCAATGGAGGTGGAAGTAGTAGTCAGAATGGCAGAGGAAGCGGCGGAAGCAGCAGTGGCAGCAGCAGCAGCAGTAGCGGCCGTGGCAGCAGCAGCAGCAGCAGCAGCAGCCGTGGTAGCAGCAGCAGCAGCAGCCGTGGTAGCAGCAGCAGCAGCAGCAGCAGCAGCTCAGGGTCGTCATCTTCTGGTGATCGAGGACGAGGACGAGGAAGAAGGAGCAGCTCAAGCGGTGGCAGAAGACGAGAAGTTATTGTGGTGTTGAGTGACGGAAACTCCAATGTTGGTGGCAATCCTTCGGCCTGCGCTTCTGAGCTGCGTGCTAACAACATCGAGGTGTTTGCAGTGGGCATCGGTAACGGAATAGACCGGTCAGAGTTGGAAAGCATCGCAAGCCTGCCATATCCTAAGCACGTGTTATCGGTGCAGAGTTTTGATGCATTGGAGGAGACTGTGCTGAAGAAACTGGAGCAATTTGTGTGCCCAGGTGAGCAAGAGCATGGGCAGCGAGAACAGTCTTGCATGACTCAGACTGCTATACATGTAATATGTTTTGTTGAATTGAAAAGGTACTGTACTTGCCGCGTGTACTGTAGATCATAACGGTTCAGTTCTGTATGAAGAAGCCAACAGGCAGCTAGTATGCACGGAGGATGTTGGTGTTTGGTGTGTCGTGTTTTCATGTGCGTCTGTGCGTTGTTGGATGTGTTTAGTTCGTGGCTGGGATGTATGGAGTAGCTGGTCGCAGTGCAGTTCCAGCTGTGGCGGCGGGATACAGAGAAGAAGTCGAGAATGCGGAAGCAATGAGAGCAGTCTGTGTGTGGGAGAGAGCAGGCAACAGCGCAAGTGCGGCAGCGTAGATTGTCCATCAACTCGTAAGGAAGGTGAGTTTGACACAGAGACAGAGAGAGAGAATGAGAGAGCAAGAGAGAGAACTTGATAAAACGAGAGATCGAGGGAGAAGTAGAAGTTTTATTACTCGTCGGCCGGACGCAAGGGAGATAGACAAGAAATGAAATCTTGCGTAACACTCTTTTTCTGTTTTTCTGCTTCAAATATGGCATCAATGCTTTTCTTTATCGTTGCTTCTTTTCCTGGTTCCTCAGTCAGTTCTTGAGTCTCACCAGTGTCTGTGCGCTCCCACGCTTCAGTTCTGTGCACCCCAAATTTGTTTTTAAAAGCAAGTTTGCTTTGATGTGCTTTGAAATGCTTGCATGATGTCATATCGTCACTGGCATCATACACCGGGTTATTTCCCTCACTGCTGCGTCCGTCGGTGTGAGGGTTCTTTCCCGGCTGGCTCGGTCAATGTAAATTAATCTGACGGTCCTAAATGGTTGTTCAGTGATCATGGCTTATTTCTGGATCCGTGTGAACATCGTTGATCATTTGAGACACTCTGATCGATCAGGCTGTGACCACCTACCCCTCAATCTGTGTCCAGTTGTCCTTGTTTTTTATGTCTCTCTGTATTACAGTAGATGTGGACTGAAAAAAGAAAGAATACTAATAATTATGATGTTAAAAAAGAGAAGAACACACATGAGAACGAGTTATGCAGCAACTATGCACGACTGTAAGAAGATGATAAACAGTCAGAAAGAGCGTTAATAGTACAACATAATGTTGTTTCTGTGTTTGTGTGTGTATTTCGTGCATTGTCTTTGTATGCAGGAGGCTGTGTAGAAAGAGGTGGTGTTTTGGACGTAGCATTCATACTGGATGCTTCAGGTAGCGTTGGTGATGGCAATTTTGCTAAGATGGTGAGCTTCACAAAGAAGATGATGGATCGATTTTCGGTGGCAACAAATCGTGGAGAAGACGGGCGGTCTGCATGGAGGCGACAGCAGCTGAGCAACATAAGCAGTAGTTTCAGCAGTGACAGCGGCGGTGGCGGCGGCAGCAGCAGCAGCAGCAGTAACAATTGGAGAAACGACAGCTCTGGTACTGGCGCTGTGGGTCGGAGTCAAAGCCGATTTGGAGTACTTCGCTACAACAATAGTGCGAATGTTGTGTTCGGCTTTGATATGTACTTGAATCTAAGTTCAGTGCTGTCAGCTATGGATGGGATGGCCAAGGTGACAAAAGGCTGTACCAACACAAGTGGTGCTCTAGAAGTAGCAGGAATTGACTTATTTGGCTTGTCAATGAGCTGCACATCTCTGGGTTGTCACCGCAATTCTTCGTGCAGGTCTTATTGCGGGAGTGCATCCGGCAGCAGCGGAAGCAGCAGCCGTGGCAATGGAGGTGGAAGTAGTAGTCAGAATGGCAGAGGAAGCGGCGGAAGCAGCAGTGGCAGCAGCAGCAGCAGTAGCGGCCGTGGCAGCAGCAGCAGCAGCAGCAGCCGTGGTAGCAGCAGCAGCAGCAGCCGTGGTAGCAGCAGCAGCAGCAGCAGCTCAGGGTCGTCATCTTCTGGTGATCGAGGACGAGGACGAGGAAGAAGGAGCAGCTCAAGCGGTGGCAGAAGACGAGAAGTTATTGTGGTGTTGAGTGACGGAAACTCCAATGTTGGTGGCAATCCTTCGGCCTGCGCTTCTGAGCTGCGTGCTAACAACATCGAGGTGTTTGCAGTGGGGATCGGTAACGGAATAGACCGGTCAGAGTTGGAAAGCATCGCAAGCCTGCCATATCCTAAGCACGTTTTATCGGTGCAGAGTTTTGATGCGTTGGAGGAGACTGTGCTGAAGAAACTGGAGCAATTTGTGTGCCCAGGTGAGCAAGAGCATGGGCAGCGAGAACAGTCTTGCATGACTCAGACTGCTATACACGTAATATGTTTTGTTGAATTGAAAAGGTACTGTACTTGCCGCGTGTACTGTAGATCATAACGGTTCAGTTCTGTATGAAGAAGCCAACAGGCAGCTAGTATGCACGGAGGATGTTGGTGTTTGGTGTGTCGTGTTTTCATGTGCGTCTGTGCGTTGTTGGATGTGTTTAGTTCGTGGCTGGGATGTATGGAGTAGCTGGTCGCAGTGCAGTTCCAGCTGTGGCGGCGGGATACAGAGAAGAAGTCGAGAATGCCGAAGCAATGAGAGCAGTCTGTGTGTGGGAGAGAGCAGGCAACAGCGCAAGTGTGGCAGCGTAGCTTGTCCATCAACTCGTAAGGAAGGTGAGTTTGACACAGAGACAGAGACAGAGAGAGAGAGAGACATAGAGAGAGAGAGAGAGAGAGACAGAGAGAGAGAGAGATAGAGAGAGAGACAACTTGATAAAACGAGAGATCGATTGAGAAATAGAAGTTTTATTTCTCGTCGGCCGGACGCAGGGGAGATAGACAAGAAATGAAATCTTGCGCAACACTCTTTTTCTGTTTTTCTGCTTTAAATATGGCATCAATGCTCTTCTTTATTGTTGCTTCTTTTCCTGGTTCCTCTGTCAGTTCCTCAGTCTCACCAGTGTCTGTGCGCTCCCACGCTTCAGTTCTGTGCACCCCAAATTTGTTTTTAAAAGCAAGTTTGCTTTGATGTGCTTTGAAATGCTTGCATGATGTCATATCGTTACTGGCATCATACACCGGGTTATTTCCCTCACTGCTGCGTCCGTCGGTGCGAGGGTTCTTTCCCGACTGGCTCGGTCCATGTAAATTAATCTGACGGTCCTAAATGGTTGTTCAGTGATCATGGCTTATTTCTGGATCCGTGTGAACATCATTGATTATATGAGACACTCTGATCGATCAGGCTGCGACCACCTACCCCTCAATCTGTGTCCAGTTGTCCTTGTTTTTTATGTCTCTCTGTACAAAAGTAGACGTGGACTGAAAAAAGAAAGAATACTAATAATTATGATTTGAAACTCGGATGTTGAGCCATATATAAATGTAGAAAGGAAAAGGACATATGGATACAGTAATTTCTACAATAATTACGATGTTAAAAAAGAGAAGAACACACATGAGACCGAGTTATGCAGCAACTATCCACGACTGTAAGAAGATGATAAACAGTCAGAAAGAGCGTTAATATTACAACATGATGTTGTTTCTGTGTTTGTGTGTGTATTTCGTGCATTGTCTTTGTATGCAGGAGGCTGTGTAGAAAGAGGTGGTGTGTTGGACGTAGCATTCATACTGGATGCTTCAGGTAGCGTTGGTGACGGCAATTTTGCTAAGATGGTGAGCTTCACAAAGAAGATGATGGATCGATTTTCGGTGGCAACATATCGTGGAGAAGACGGGCGGTCTGCATGGAGGCGACAGCAGCTGAGCAACATAAGCAGTAGTGGCAGCAGTGGCGGCGGCAGCAGCAGCAGCGGCAGTAACAATTGGAGAAACAACAGCTCTGATACTGGCGCTGTGGGTCGGAGTCAAAGCCGATTTGGAGTACTTCGCTACAACAATAGTGCGAATGTTGTGTTCGGCTTTGATATGTACTTGAATCTAAGTTCAGTGCTGTCAGCTATGGATGGGATGGCCAAGGTGACAAAAGGCTGTACCAACACAAGTGGTGCTCTAGAAGTAGCAGGAATTGACTTATTTGGCTTGTCAATGAGCTGCACATCTCTGGGTTGTCACCGCAATTCTTCGTGCAGGTCTTATTGCGGGAGTGCATCCGGCAGCAGCGGGAGCAGCAACCGTGGCAGTGGAGGTGGAAGTAGTAGTCAGAATGGCAGAGGAAGCGGCGGAAGCAGCAGTGGCAGCAGCAGCAGCAGTAGCGGCCGTGGCAGCAGCAGCAGCAGCAGCAGCGGCCGTGGGAGCAGCAGCAGCAGCAGCAGCAGCAGCAGCTCAGGGTCGTCATCTTCTGGTGATCGAGGACGAGGACGAGGAAGAAGGAGCAGCTCAAGCGGTGACAGAAGACGAGAAATTATTGTGGTGTTAAGTGACGGAAACTCCAATGTTGGTGGCAATCCTTCGGCCTGCGCTTCTGAGCTGCGTGCTAACAACATCGAGGTGTTTGCAGTGGGCATCGGTAACGGAATAGACCGGTCAGAGTTGGAAAGCATCGCAAGCCTGCCATATCCTAAGCACGTGTTATCGGTGCAGAGTTTTGATGCATTGGAGGAGACTGTGCTGAAGAAACTGGAGCAATTTGTGTGCCCAGGTGAGCAAGAGCATGGGCAGCGAGAACAGTCTTGCATGACTCAGACTGCTATACATGTAATATGTTTTGTTGAATTGAAAAGGTACTGTACTTGCCGCGTGTACTGTAGATCATAACGGTTCAGTTCTGTATGAAGAAGCCAACAGGCAGCTAGTATGCACGGAGGATGTTGGTGTTTGGTGTGTCGTGTTTTCATGTGCGTCTGTGCGTTGTTGGATGTGTTTAGTTCGTGGCTGGGATGTATGGAGTAGCTGGTCGCAGTGCAGTTCCAGCTGTGGCGGCGGGATACAGAGAAGAAGTCGAGAATGCGGAAGCAATGAGAGCAGTCTGTGTGTGGGAGAGAGCAGGCAACAGCGCAAGTGTGGCAGCGTAGCTTGTCCATCAACTCGTAAGGAAGGTGAGTTTGACACAGAGACAGAGGGAGAGAGAGAGAGAGAGACAGAGAGAGAGAGAGAGAGAGAGACAGAGAGAGAGAGAGACAGAGAGAGAGAGAACTTGATAAAACGAGATATCGAGGGAGAAATAGAAGTTTTATTTCTCGTCGGCCGGACGCAGGGGAGATAGACAAGAAATACATTCTTGCGCAACACTCTTTTTCTGTTTTTCTGCATCAAATATGGCATCAATGCTTTTCTTTATTGTTGCTTCTTTTCCTGGTTCCTCAGTCAGTTCTTGAGTCTCACCAGTGTCTGTGCGCTCCCACGCTTCAGTTCTGTGCACCCCAAATTTGTTTTTAAAAGCAAGTTTGCTTTGATGTGCTATGAAATGCTTGCATGATGTCATATCGTCACTGGCATCATACACCGGGTTATTTCCCTCACTGCTGCGTCCGTCGGTGCGAGGGTTCTTTTCCGGCTGGCTCGGTCCATGTAAATTAGTCGGACGGTCCTAAATGGTTGTTCAGTGATCATGGCTTATTTCTGGATCCGTGTGAACATCGTTGATCATTTGAGACACTCTGATCGATCAGGCTGCGACCACCTACCCCTCAATCTGTGTCCAGTTGTCCTTGTTTTTTTATGTCTCTCTGTATGACAGTAGATGTGGACTGAAAAAAGAAAGAATACTGATATGATGTTAAAAAAAAGGGGAAGAAAACACATGAGAACGAGTTAAGCAGCAACTATCCACGACTGTAAGAAGATGATAAACAGTCAGAAAGAGCGTTAAGGCCACACCGTTCTTTATCTATGTTTCGCGTCACCCGCGCGCATGTATTTCACAGCCGGAGTTTTAAAAAATTATAAAGAAACGGAACAAAAAAATGGTTAAAAAAATGCAATACAAATGTAATGCAAACCCAGAAAACCGGGAAATGTAACCCAAAAGAAAAAAAAAGAACATTAGTGTTACACGTAACTATTATGTTGGCATCAATTACATATTTGTTCTATTTATCGCATGATTGTACTCAGCTCACACACATGTACATGTACATGTGTGTCATATAAGCTGGGCCGTAAGTCACACAATATTAATGATCATGATGCCGGCTGTGTTTGGACCACAAGCATGGCAGAGGGGATACACTCATGTATTCATGTACATGTCAATGTACATGAACAGTGCCGTGTCGCTTCACTGTACACAAATGCAATGCACGTACACTGGTTTTTTTTGGATGGCTTTTATATTTGTTTCGCCCTCCCTCATTGATTTCATCGAATAAGGTGACGAGAAACATAGAAAAAAACCAGCAAGGCCTAATATATCACATGATGTTGTTTCTGTGTTTGTGTGTGTAATTCGTGCATTGTCTTTGTATGCAGGAGGCTGTGTAGAAAGAGGTGGTGTGTTGGACGTAGCATTCATACTGGATGCTTCAGGTAGCGTTGGTGATGGCAATTTTGCTAAGATGGTGAGCTTCACAAAGAAGATGATGGATCGATTTTCGGTGGCAACAAATCGTGGAGAAGACGGGCGGTCTGCATGGAGGCGACAGCAGCTGAGCAACATAAGCAGTAGTGGCAGCAGTGACAGCGGCGGTGGCGGCGGCAGCAGCAGCAGCGGCAGTAACAATTGGAGAAACGACAGCTCTGGTACTGGCGCTGTGGGTCGGAGTCAAAGCCGATTTGGAGTACTTCGCTACAACAATAGTGCGAATGTTGTGTTCGGCTTTGATATGTACTTGAATCTAAGTTCAGTGCTGTCAGCTATGGATGGGATGGCCAAGGTGACAATAGGCTGTACCAACACAAGTGGCGCTCTAGAAGTAGCAGGAATTGACTTATTTGGCTTGTCAATGAGCTGCACATCTCTGGGTTGTCACCGCAATTCTTCGTGCAGGTCTTATTGCGGGAGTGCATCCGGCAGCAGCGGAAGCAGCAGCCGTGGCAGTGGAGGTGGAAGTAGTAGTCAGAATGGCAGAGGAAGCGGCGGAAGCAGCAGTAGCAGCAGCAGCAGCAGTAACGGCCGTGGCAGCAGCAGCAGCAGCCGTGGTAGCAGCAGCAGCAGCAGCAGCTCAGGGTCGTCATCTTCTGGTGATCGAGGACGAGGACGAGGAAGAAGGAGCAGCTCAAGCGGTGGCAGAAGACGAGAAGTTATTGTGGTGTTGAGTGACGGAAACTCCAATGTTGGTGGCAATCCTTCGGCCTGCGCTTCTGAGCTGCGTGCTAACAACATCGAGGTGTTTGCAGTGGGCATCGGTAACGGAATAGACCGGTCAGAGTTGGAAAGCATCGCAAGCCTGCCATATCCTAAGCACGTGTTATCGGTGCAGAGTTTTGATGCATTGGAGGAGACTGTGCTGAAGAAACTGGAGCAATTTGTGTGCCCAGGTGAGCAAGAGCATGGGCAGCGAGAACAGTCTTGCATGACTCAGACTGCTATACATGTAATATGTTTTGTTGAATTGAAAAGGTACTGTACTTGCCGCGTGTGCTGTAGATCATAACGGTTCAGTTCTGTATGAAGAAGCCAACAGGCAGCTAGTATGCACGGAGGATGTTGGTGTTTGGTGTGTCGTGTTTTCATGTGCGTCTGTGCGTTGTTGGATGTGTTTAGTTCGTGGCTGGGATGTATGGAGTAGCTGGTCGCAGTGCAGTTCCAGCTGTGGCGGCGGGATACAGAGAAGAAGTCGAGAATGCGGAAGCAATGAGAGCAGCCTGTGTGTGGGAGAGAGCAGGCAACAGCGCAAGTGTGGCAGCGTAGCTTGTCCATCAACTCGTAAGGAAGGTGAGTTTGACACAGAGACAGAGACAGAGAGAGAGAGAGAGAGAGAGAGAACTTGATAAAACGAGAGATCGAGGGAGAAGTAGAAGTTTCATTTCTTGTCGGCCGGACGCAGGGGAGATAGACAAGAAATGAAATCTTGCGCAACACTCTTTTTCTGTTTTTCTGCTTCAAATATGGCGTCATTGAAGGCTTTTCTTTATTGTTGCTTCTTTTCCTGGTTCCTCAGTCAGTTCTTGAGTCTCACCAGTGTCTGTGCGCTCCCACGCTTCAGTTCTGTGCACCCCAAATTTGTTTTTAAAAGCAAGTTTGCTTTGATGTGCTTTGAAATGCTTGCATGATATCATATCGTCACTGGCATCATACACCGGGTTATTTCCCTCACTGCTGCGTCCGTCGGTGCGAGGGTTCTTTCCCGAATGGCTCGGTCCATGTAAATTAATCTGACGGTCCTAAATGGTTGTTCAGTGATCATGGCTTATTTCTGGATCCGTGTGAACATCGTTGATCATTTGAGACACTCTGATCGATCAGGCTGCGACCACCTACCCCTCAATCTGTGTCCAGTTGTCCTTGTTTTTTTTATGTCTCTCTGTATTACAGTAGATGTGGACTGAAAAAAGAAAGAATACTAATAATTATGATGTTAAAAAAGAGAAGAACACACATGAGAACGAGTTATGCAGCAACTATGCACGACTGTAAGAAGATGATAAACAGTCAGAAAGAGCGTTAATAGTACAACATGATGTTGTTTCTGTGTTTGTGTGTGTATTTCGTGCATTGTCTTTGTATGCAGGAGGCTGTGTAGAAAGAGGTGGTGTGTTGGACGTAGCATTCATACTGGATGCTTCAGGTAGCGTTGGTGATGGCAATTTTGCTAAGATGGTGAGCTTCACAAAGAAGATGATGGATCTATTTTCGGTGGCAACAAATCGTGGAGAAGACGGGCGGTCTGCATGGAGGCGACAGCAGCTGAGCAACATAAGCAGTAGTGGCAGCAGTGACAGCGGCGGTGGCGGCGGCAGCAGCAGCAGCAGCAGTAACAGTTGGAGAAACGACAGCTCTGGTACTGGCGCTGTGGGTCGGAGTCAAAGCCGATTTGGAGTACTTCGCTACAACAATAGTGCGAATGTTGTGTTCGGCTTTGATATGTACTTGAATCTAAGTTCAGTGCTGTCAGCTATGGATGGGATGGTCAAGGTGACAAAAGGCTGTACCAACACAAGTGGTGCTCTAGAAGTAGCAGGAATTGACTTATTTGGCTTGTCAATGAGCTGCACATCTCTGGGTTGTCACCGCAATTCTTCGTGCAGGTCTTATTGCGGGAGTGCATCCGGCAGCAGCGGAAGCAGCAGCCGTGGCAGTGGAGGTGGAAGTAGTAGTCAGAATGGCAGAGGAAGCGGCGGAAGCAGCAGTGGCAGCAGCAGCAGCAGCGGCCGTGGGAGCAGCAGCAGCAGCAGCAGCAGCAGCCGTGGTAGCAGCAGCAGCAGCAGCAACTCAGGGTCGTCATCTTCTGGTTATCGAGGACGTGGACGAGGAAGAAGGAGCAGCTCAAGCGGTGGCAGAAGACGAGAAGTTATTGTACTGTTGAGTGACGGAAACTCCAATGTTGGTGGCAATCCTTCGGCCTGCGCTTCTGAGCTGCGTGCTAACAACATCGAGGTGTTTGCAGTGGGCATCGGTAACGGAATAGACCGGTCAGAGTTGGAAAGCATCGCAAGCCTGCCATATCCTAAGCACGTGTTATCGGTGCAGAGTTTTGATGCATTGGAGGAGACTGTGCTGAAGAAACTGGAGCAATTTGTGTGCCCAGGTGAGCAAGAGCATGGTCAGCGAGAACAGTCTTGCATGACTCAGACTGCTATACATGTAATATGTTTTGTTGAATTGAAAAGGTACTGTACTTGCCGCGTGTACTGTAGATCATAACGGTTCAGTTCTGTATGAAGAAGCCAACAGGCAGCTAGTATGCACGGAGGATGTTGGTGTTTGGTGTGTCGTGTTTTCATGTGCGTCTGTGCGTTGTTGGATGTGTTTAGTTCGTGGCTGGGATGTATGGAGTAGCTGGTCGCAGTGCAGTTCCAGCTGTGGCGGCGGGATACAGAGAAGAAGTCGAGAATGCGGAAGCAATGAGAGCAGTCTGTGTGTGGGAGAGAGCAGGCAACAGCGCAAGTGTGGCAGCGTAGCTTGTCCATCAATTCGTAAGGAAGGTAAGTTTGACACAGAGACAGAGAAAGAGAGAGACAGAGAGAGAGAGAGAGAGACAGAGAGAGAGAGAGAGACAGAGAGAGAGTGAGAACTTGATAAAACGAGAGGTCGAGGGAGAAATAGAAGTTTTATTCCTCGTCGGCCGGACGCAGGGGAGATAGACAACAAATGAAATCTTGCGCAGCACTCTTTTTCTGTTTTTCTGCTTCAAATATGGCGTCATTGAAGGCTTTTCTTTATTGTTGCTTCTTTTCCTGGTTCCTCAGTCAGTTCTTGAGTCTCACCAGTGTCTGTGCGCTCCCACGCTTCAGTTCTGTGTACCCCAAATTTGTTTTTAAAAGCAAGTTTGCTTTGATGTGCTTTGAAATGCTTGCATGATGTCATATCGTCACTGGCATCATACACCGGGTTATTTCCCTCACTGCTGCGTCCGTCGGTGTGAGGGTTCTTTCCCGGCTGGCTCGGTCAATGTAAATTAATCTGACGGTCCTAAATGGTTGTTCAGTGATCATGGCTTATTTCTGGATCCGTGTGAACATCGTTGATCATTTGAGACACTCTGATCGATCAGGCTGCGACCACCTACCCCTCAATCTGTGTCCAGTTGTCCTTGTTTTTTATGTCTCTCTGTATGACAGTAGACGTGGACTGAAAAAAGAAAGAATACTAATAATAATGATTTGAAACTCGCATGTTGAGCCATAAATATATGTAGAAAGGAAAAGGACATAATTATGGATAAAATAATTTCTCCAATAATTATGATGTTAAAAAAAGGGGAAGAAAACACATGAGAATGAGTTATGCAGCAACTATCCACGACTGTAAGAAGATGATAAACAGTCAGAAAGAGCGTTAATATTATAACATGATGTTGTTTCTGTGTTTGTGTGTGTATTTCATGCATTGTCTTTGTATGCAGGAGGCTGTGTAGAAAGAGGTGGTGTGTTGGACGTAGCATTCATACTGGATGCTTCAGGTAGCGTTGGTGATGGCAATTTTGCTAAGATGGTGAGCTTCACAAAGAAGATGATGGATCGATTTTCGGTGGCAACAAATCGTGGAGAAGACGGGCGGTCTGCATGGAGGCGACAGCAGCTGAGCAACATAAGCAGTAGTTTCAGCAGTGACAGCGGCGGTGGCGGCGGCAGGAGCAGCAGCAGCAGTAACAATTGGAGAAACGACAGCTCTGGTACTGGTGCTGTGGGTCGGAGTCAAAGCCGATTTGGAGTACTTCGCTACAACAATAGTGCGAATGTTGTGTTCGGCTTTGATATGTACTTGAATCTAAGTTCAGTGCTGTCAGCTATGGATGGGATGGCCAAGGTGACAAAAGGCTGTACCAACACAAGTGGTGCTCTAGAAGTAGCAGGAATTGACTTATTTGGCTTGTCAATGAGCTGCACATCTCTGGGTTGTCACCGCAATTCTTCGTGCAGGTCTTATTGCGGGAGTGCATCCGGCAGCAGCGGAAGCAGCAGCCGTGGCAGTGGAGGTGGAAGTAGTAGTCAGAATGGCAGAGGAAGCGGCGGAAGCAGCAGTGGCAGCAGCAGCAGCAGCGGCCGTGGGAGCAGCAGCAGCAGCAGCAGCAGCAGCCGTGGTAGCAGCAGCAGCAGCAGCAGCTCAGGGTCGTCATCTTCTGGTTATCGAGGACGTGGACGAGGAAGAAGGAGCAGCTCAAGCGGTGGCAGAAGACGAGAAGTTATTGTACTGTTGAGTGACGGAAACTCCAATGTTGGTGGCAATCCTTCGGCCTGCGCTTCTGAGCTGCGTGCTAACAACATCGAGGTGTTTGCAGTGGGCATCGGTAACGGAATAGACCGGTCAGAGTTGGAAAGCATCGCAAGCCTGCCATATCCTAAGCACGTGTTATCGGTGCAGAGTTTTGATGCATTGGAGGAGACTGTGCTGAAGAAACTGGAGCAATTTGTGTGCCCAGGTGAGCAAGAGCATGGTCAGCGAGAACAGTCTTGCATGACTCAGACTGCTATACATGTAATATGTTTTGTTGAATTGAAAAGGTACTGTACTTGCCGCGTGTACTGTAGATCATAACGGTTCAGTTCTGTATGAAGAAGCCAACAGGCAGCTAGTATGCACGGAGGATGTTGGTGTTTGGTGTGTCGTGTTTTCATGTGCGTCTGTGCGTTGTTGGATGTGTTTAGTTCGTGGCTGGGATGTATGGAGTAGCTGGTCGCAGTGCAGTTCCAGCTGTGGCGGCGGGATACAGAGAAGAAGTCGAGAATGCGGAAGCAATGAGAGCAGTCTGTGTGTGGGAGAGAGCAGGCAACAGCGCAAGTGTGGCAGCGTAGCTTGTCCATCAATTCGTAAGGAAGGTAAGTTTGACACAGAGACAGAGAAAGAGAGAGACAGAGAGAGAGAGAGAGAGACAGAGAGAGAGTGAGAACTTGATAAAACGAGAGGTCGAGGGAGAAATAGAAGTTTTATTCCTCGTCGGCCGGACGCAGGGGAGATAGACAACAAATGAAATCTTGCGCAGCACTCTTTTTCTGTTTTTCTGCTTCAAATATGGCGTCATTGAAGGCTTTTCTTTATTGTTGCTTCTTTTCCTGGTTCCTCAGTCAGTTCTTGAGTCTCACCAGTGTCTGTGCGCTCCCACGCTTCAGTTCTGTGTACCCCAAATTTGTTTTTAAAAGCAAGTTTGCTTTGATGTGCTTTGAAATGCTTGCATGATGTCATATCGTCACTGGCATCATACACCGGGTTATTTCCCTCACT
The DNA here is from genome assembly GCF_964019385.1 of Sycon ciliatum. Classification (NCBI taxonomy): domain Eukaryota; kingdom Metazoa; phylum Porifera; class Calcarea; order Leucosolenida; family Sycettidae; genus Sycon; species Sycon ciliatum. The sequence continues at coordinate 25,090,661 of NC_088643.1, forward strand.
GCTGCGTCCGTCGGTGTGAGGGTTCTTTCCCGGCTGGCTCGGTCAATGTAAATTAATCTGACGGTCCTAAATGGTTGTTCAGTGATCATGGCTTATTTCTGGATCCGTGTGAACATCGTTGATCATTTGAGACACTCTGATCGATCAGGCTGCGACCACCTACCCCTCAATCTGTGTCCAGTTGTCCTTGTTTTTTATGTCTCTCTGTATGACAGTAGACGTGGACTGAAAAAAGAAAGAATACTAATAATAATGATTTGAAACTCGCATGTTGAGCCATAAATATATGTAGAAAGGAAAAGGACATAATTATGGATAAAATAATTTCTCCAATAATTATGATGTTAAAAAAAGGGGAAGAAAACACATGAGAATGAGTTATGCAGCAACTATCCACGACTGTAAGAAGATGATAAACAGTCAGAAAGAGCGTTAATATTATAACATGATGTTGTTTCTGTGTTTGTGTGTGTATTTCATGCATTGTCTTTGTATGCAGGAGGCTGTGTAGAAAGAGGTGGTGTGTTGGACGTAGCATTCATACTGGATGCTTCAGGTAGCGTTGGTGATGGCAATTTTGCTAAGATGGTGAGCTTCACAAAGAAGATGATGGATCGATTTTCGGTGGCAACAAATCGTGGAGAAGACGGGCGGTCTGCATGGAGGCGACAGCAGCTGAGCAACATAAGCAGTAGTTTCAGCAGTGACAGCGGCGGTGGCGGCGGCAGGAGCAGCAGCAGCAGTAACAATTGGAGAAACGACAGCTCTGGTACTGGTGCTGTGGGTCGGAGTCAAAGCCGATTTGGAGTACTTCGCTACAACAATAGTGCGAATGTTGTGTTCGGCTTTGATATGTACTTGAATCTAAGTTCAGTGCTGTCAGCTATGGATGGGATGGCCAAGGTGACAAAAGGCTGTACCAACACAAGTGGTGCTCTAGAAGTAGCAGGAATTGACTTATTTGGCTTGTCAATGAGCTGCACATCTCTGGGTTGTCACCGCAATTCTTCGTGCAGGTCTTATTGCGGGAGTGCATCCGGCAGCAGCGGAAGCAGCAGCCGTGGCAGTGGAGCTGGAAGTAGTAGTCAGAATGGCAGAGGAAGCGGCGGAAGCAGCAGTGGCAGCAGCAGCAGCGGCCGTGGGAGCAGCAGCAGCAGCCGTGGGAGCAGCAGCAGCAGCAGCAGCAGCTCAGGGTCGTCATCTTCTGGTTATCGAGGACGTGGACGAGGAAGAAGGAGCAGCTCAAGCGGTGGCAGAAGACGAGAAGTTATTGTACTGTTGAGTGACGGAAACTCCAATGTTGGTGGCAATCCTTCGGCCTGCGCTTCTGAGCTGCGTGCTAACAACATCGAGGTGTTTGCAGTGGGCATCGGTAACGGAATAGACCGGTCAGAGTTGGAAAGCATCGCAAGCCTGCCATATCCTAAGCACGTGTTATCGGTGCAGAGTTTTGATGCATTGGAGGAGACTGTGCTGAAGAAACTGGAGCAATTTGTGTGCCCAGGTGAGCAAGAGCATGGGCAGCGAGAACAGTCTTGCATGACTCAGACTGCTATACATGTAATATGTTTTGTTGAATTGAAAAGGTACTGTACTTGCCGCGTGTACTGTAGATCATAACGGTTCAGTTCTGTATGAAGAAGCCAACAGGCAGCTAGTATGCACGGAGGATGTTGGTGTTTGGTGTGTCGTGTTTTCATGTGCGTCTGTGCGTTGTTGGATGTGTTTAGTTCGTGGCTGGGATGTATGGAGTAGCTGGTCGCAGTGCAGTTCCAGCTGTGGCAGCGGGATACAGAGAAGAAGTCGAGAATGCGGAAGCAATGAGAGCAGTCTGTGTGTGGGAGAGAGCAGGCAACAGCGCAAGTGCGGCAGCGTAGCTTGCCCATCAACTCGTAAGGAAGGTGAGTTTGACACAGAGACAGAGACAGACAGAGAGAGAATGAGAGAGAGAGAGAGAGAGAACTTGATAAAACGAGAGATCGAGGGAGAAGTAGAAGTTTTATTTCTCGGCGGCCGGACGCAGGGGAGATAGACAAGAAATGAAATCTTGCGCAACACTCTTTTTCTGTTTTTCTGCTTCAAATATGGCATCAATGCTTTTCTTTATTATTGCTTCTTTTCCTGGTTCTTCAGTCAGTTCTTGAGTCTCACCAGTGTCTGTGTGCTCCCACGCTTCAGTTCTGTGCACCCCAAATTTGTTTTTAAAAGCAAGTTTGCTTTGATGTGTTTTGAAATGCTTGCATGATGTCATATCGTCACTGGCATCATACACCGGGTTATTTCCCTCACTGCTGCGTCCGTCGGTGCGAGGGTTCTTTCCCGACTGGCTCGGTCCATGTAAATTAATCTGACGGTCCTAAATGGTTGTTCAGTGATCATGGCTTATTTCTGGATCCGTGTGAACATCGTTGATCATATGAGACACTCTTATCGATCAGGCTGCGACCACCTACCCCTCAATCTGTGTCCAGTTGTCCTTGTTTTTTATGTCTCTCTGTATGACAGTAGACGTGGACTGAAAAAAGAAAGAATACTAATAATAATGATTTGAAACTCGCATGTTGAGCCATAAATAAATGTAGAAAGGAAAAGGACATAATTATGGATACAATAATTTCTCCAATAATTATGATGTTAAAAAAGAGAAGAACACACATGGGAACGAGTTATGCAGCAACTATGCACGACTGTAAGAAGATGATAAACAGTCAGAAAGAGCGTTAATATTATAACATGATGTTGTTTCTGTGTTTGTGTGTGTATTTCGTGCATTGTCTTTGTATGCAGGAGGCTGTGTAGAAAGAGGTGGTGTGTTGGACGTAGCATTCATACTGGATGCTTCAGGTAGCGTTGGTGATGGCAATTTTGCTAAGATGGTGAGCTTCACAAAGAAGATGATGGATCGATTTTCGGTGGCAAAAAATCGTGGAGAAGATGGGCGGTCTGCATGGAGGCGACAGCAGCTGAGCAACATAAGCAGCAGTGGCAGCAGTGACAGCGGCGGAGGCGGCGGCAGCAGCAGTAACAATTGGAGAAACGACAGCTCTGGGACTGGCGCTGTGGGTCGGAGTCAAAGCCGATTTGGAGTACTTCGCTACAACAATAGTGCGAATGTTGTGTTCGGCTTTGATATGTACTTGAATCTAAGTTCAGTGCTGTCAGCTATGGATGGGATGGCCAAGGTTACAAAAGGCTGTACCAACACAAGTGGTGCTCTGGAAGTAGCAGGAATTGACTTGTTTGGCTTGTCAATGAGCTGCACATCTCTGGGTTGTCACCGCAATTCTTCGTGCAGGTCTTATTGCGGGAGTGCATCCGGCAGCAGCGGAAGCAGCAGCCGTGGCAGTGGAGGTGGAAGTAGTAGTCAGAATGGCAGAGGAAGCGGCGGAAGCAGCAGTGGCAGCAGCAGCAGCAGCAGCAGCAGCAGTAGCGGCCGTGGCAGCAGCAGCAGCAGCCGTGGTAGCAGCAGCAGCAGCAGCTCAGGGTCGTCATCTTCTGGTTATCGAGGACGAGGACGAGGAAGAAGGAGCAGCTCAAGCGGTGGCAGAAGACGAGAAGTTATTGTACTGTTGAGTGACGGAAACTCCAATGTTGGTGGCAATCCTTCGGCCTGCGCTTCTGAGCTGCGTGCTAACCACATCGAGGTGTTTGCAGTGGGCATCGGTAACGGAATAGACCGGTCAGAGTTGGAAAGCATCGCAAGCCTGCCATATCCTAAGCACGTGTTATCGGTGCAGAGTTTTGATGCATTGGAGGAGACTGTGCTGAAGAAACTGGAGCAATTTGTGTGCCCAGGTGAGCAAGAGCATGGGCAGCGAGAACAGTCTTGCATGACTCAGACTGCTATACATGTAGTATGTTTTGTTGAATTGAAAAGGTACTGTACTTGCCGCGTGTACTGTAGATCATAACGGTTCAGTTCTGTATGAAGAAGCCAACAGGCAGCTAGTATGCACGGAGGATGTTGGTGTTTGGTGTGTCGTGTTTTCATGTGCGTCTGTGCGTTGTTGGATGTGTTTAGTTCGTGGCTGGGATGTATGGAGTAGCTGGTCGCAGTGCAGTTCCAGCTGTGGCAGCGGGATACAGAGAAGAAGTCGAGAATGCGGAAGCAATGAGAGCAGTCTGTGTGTGGGAGAGAGCAGGCAACAGCGCAAGTGCGGCAGCGTAGCTTGCCCATCAACTCGTAAGGAAGGTGAGTTTGACACAGAGACAGAGACAGACAGAGAGAGAATGAGAGAGAGAGAGAGAGAACTTGATAAAACGAGAGATCGAGGGAGAAGTAGAAGTTTTATTTCTCGGCGGCCGGACGCAGGGGAGATAGACAAGAAATGAAATCTTGCGCAACACTCTTTTTCTGTTTTTCTGCTTCAAATATGGCATCAATGCTTTTCTTTATTATTGCTTCTTTTCCTGGTTCTTCAGTCAGTTCTTGAGTCTCACCAGTGTCTGTGTGCTCCCACGCTTCAGTTCTGTGCACCCCAAATTTGTTTTTAAAAGCAAGTTTGCTTTGATGTGTTTTGAAATGCTTGCATGATGTCATATCGTCACTGGCATCATACACCGGGTTATTTCCCTCACTGCTGCGTCCGTCGGTGCGAGGGTTCTTTCCCGACTGGCTCGGTCCATGTAAATTAATCTGACGGTCCTAAATGGTTGTTCAGTGATCATGGCTTATTTCTGGATCCGTGTGAACATCGTTGATCATATGAGACACTCTTATCGATCAGGCTGCGACCACCTACCCCTCAATCTGTGTCCAGTTGTCCTTGTTTTTTATGTCTCTCTGTATGACAGTAGACGTGGACTGAAAAAAGAAAGAATACTAATAATAATGATTTGAAACTCGCATGTTGAGCCATAAATAAATGTAGAAAGGAAAAGGACATAATTATGGATACAATAATTTCTCCAATAATTATGATGTTAAAAAAGAGAAGAACACACATGGGAACGAGTTATGCAGCAACTATGCACGACTGTAAGAAGATGATAAACAGTCAGAAAGAGCGTTAATATTATAACATGATGTTGTTTCTGTGTTTGTGTGTGTATTTCGTGCATTGTCTTTGTATGCAGGAGGCTGTGTAGAAAGAGGTGGTGTGTTGGACGTAGCATTCATACTGGATGCTTCAGGTAGCGTTGGTGATGGCAATTTTGCTAAGATGGTGAGCTTCACAAAGAAGATGATGGATCGATTTTCGGTGGCAAAAAATCGTGGAGAAGATGGGCGGTCTGCATGGAGGCGACAGCAGCTGAGCAACATAAGCAGCAGTGGCAGCAGTGACAGCGGCGGAGGCGGCGGCAGCAGCAGTAACAATTGGAGAAACGACAGCTCTGGGACTGGCGCTGTGGGTCGGAGTCAAAGCCGATTTGGAGTACTTCGCTACAACAATAGTGCGAATGTTGTGTTCGGCTTTGATATGTACTTGAATCTAAGTTCAGTGCTGTCAGCTATGGATGGGATGGCCAAGGTTACAAAAGGCTGTACCAACACAAGTGGTGCTCTGGAAGTAGCAGGAATTGACTTGTTTGGCTTGTCAATGAGCTGCACATCTCTGGGTTGTCACCGCAATTCTTCGTGCAGGTCTTATTGCGGGAGTGCATCCGGCAGCAGCGGAAGCAGCAGCCGTGGCAGTGGAGGTGGAAGTAGTAGTCAGAATGGCAGAGGAAGCGGCGGAAGCAGCAGTGGCAGCAGCAGCAGCAGCAGCAGCAGCAGCAGTAGCGGCCGTGGCAGCAGCAGCAGCAGCCGTGGTAGCAGCAGCAGCAGCAGCTCAGGGTCGTCATCTTCTGGTTATCGAGGACGAGGACGAGGAAGAAGGAGCAGCTCAAGCGGTGGCAGAAGACGAGAAGTTATTGTACTGTTGAGTGACGGAAACTCCAATGTTGGTGGCAATCCTTCGGCCTGCGCTTCTGAGCTGCGTGCTAACCACATCGAGGTGTTTGCAGTGGGCATCGGTAACGGAATAGACCGGTCAGAGTTGGAAAGCATCGCAAGCCTGCCATATCCTAAGCACGTGTTATCGGTGCAGAGTTTTGATGCATTGGAGGAGACTGTGCTGAAGAAACTGGAGCAATTTGTGTGCCCAGGTGAGCAAGAGCATGGTCAGCGAGAACAGTCTTGCATGACTCAGACTGCTATACATGTAATATGTTTTGTTGAATTGAAAAGGTACTGTACTTGCCGCGTGTACTGTACATGCTAACAGTTCAGTTCTGTATGAAGAAGCCAACAGGCAGCTAGTATGCACGGAGGATGTTGGTGTTTGGTGTGTCGTGTTTTCATGTGCGTCTGTGCGTTGTTGGATGTGTTTAGTTCGTGGCTGGGATGTATGGAGTAGCTGGTCGCAGTGCAGTTCCAGCTGTGGCGGCGGGATACAGAGAAGAAGTCGAGAATGCGGAAACGATGACAGCAGTCTGTGTGTGGGAGAGAGCAGGCAACAGCGCAAGTGTGGCAGCATAGCTTGTCCGTCAACTCGTAAAGAAGGTGAGTTGGAGGGAGCGAGATGGACTTACTCATTAAGGTTAAAGAAATACAGTGGATATGAAATACAGTGAATATGAAATACAGTGAATATGAAATACAGTGAATATGAAATACAGTGAATATGGTTTGGAAAATGATAACAAAGGTTCGGGATGTGCAGACTCCACTGCAACCAATTTATGTTTGAAGAATACTCATGTCCGAAAGCCTTTATGCTATTCAATTGCAGTTCAGAGACCTAATTTTTTTGGATGGAAGTCTTTTTTAACAGGCTTCGTATGTGCTGAGGTGAAGTAATAAACACCAGGAAAGTATGTATGAGGTGCATAACTCTTGTTCGGTGTCTCTGTCTTAAGTGCCCATGTGTAGCAGGGATGTCTCTGTCTTAAGTGCCCATGTGTAGCAGGGATGTGTAGCAGGGATGTGTAGCAGGGATGTGTAGCAGGGATGTGTAGCAGGGATGTCAGAAGGTAAGTTAGGGTGGTACGATGTCAGCCATCTGAGGTATAGTTTCCTTTTTGGGAGGGGAGGCTCCGCTGAAAGTTTTCTAAATTTCGAGTCCAAATCAGTGCTTTTGATTGATTCACGGGGTACCCGGGGGCAACAAGTGGTACGGTCAATACCGTAGTGACCGTTGCGTGTCCGATGACCCTGTGTACCCTTTGCTGTGTCCAGTTGCAAAAAACACTTTGAGAAAACCCATAAGTGGGGAGAATGCCCAGTTCTTCAACAGATCTGATTTCCTTCGTTCTCGCAAGAATCAAAGCATGCCGGGTGCCATACATACCAACTGACAAAAGTAGCATGTGTCGAGCCGGTTCTGTGGTAGGCAAATGGCCCTGCCAAAAAGGGGTATTATTGGTTGTCCCACACTGATCTACCCGTGCCAGGCAAGGATCGTCCCTTTTTTTGGGGCAGGGACATGTGCCTACCTCAGAACCAGTTCGACACTTACTACTGTCGCAGGATCCCGTTTCTGAACATTTCCAAGCGCACACAGTCCAGGTAAAGCAGTAGGCTATTCTCTTTGGAGCAGGCTTCACGCCCACACGCACTCACACGCGCCCACATTGCAAGAGCAGATGTTACTTACCCCCCCCCCCCCCCCCCCCCGGGTCACGTGCCAATGCACCTGACTTCTTTTCCGGTGCATGAGTGTGCATGGAAAACTCCCTATTAGGTCTGGATGCATGATGTGCGTAGAAAACTCCCTATTAGGTCTGGATGCTTGATGTGCGTAGAAAACTCCCTATTAGGTCTGGATGCATGATGTGCGTAGAAAACTCCCTATTAGGTCTGGATGCTTGAATGCAAGGCACTATACTGAGTACTGAGTACTGAGGCCGTACTTGCTCAGTTCACATAGTGTATACACATCCTACGAATCAGTAGAGAACTCCACCACTCGACATTGTGCTCTCTTCCCACCCGCTCAGAACTACACTCTCGTCCCAGCCGCTCTACACTGTGCTCTCAGCTGACCCACTCCACTTACACAATTAGCATTGCCATTCCAAGGAAAATTCTACCTATTGGCTCAACCATGCTAAAAGCGTGAAGGTCTTCAGATGAAAAGAGAGAGAGAGACAGAGAATGTGAGAGCAGAAGGGACATAGGACTGTCACCTCCCCCTGGATAACTTCGCATCCGGTAGCGTCTACACTTTCATGCCATATGGCCACTGATGCAGAGTAGTTCCGCAGTAGAAGCATACAGTCGGTATCGCCTATAAGGTTGGCGGCTATAGTAATATACCGGATATAGTGATCAATTTCTCAAATTCATTTTCATTTGCCATAACTAAGTATACACAGTTATCGCGTATAGTAATAATCGTCTATAGCATTATATCGCCTATAGTGATCAAATTCATATTTCAAAAGACGTTTATTACACTATTTTTGCATCGGTTATAGTGACTGATGTAAAATCAAGCGATGTCAGAGGAGAACAGGGTGTTACTTCTTCATGAAGAACTTGTCCAGTGAGTGTTGTTTGGTGAGTTTTGCTTGTACAAGTTGCCAAAATATGCCTCCATCATGAGGAAATGCTGATTTTGTGTGTCAGGAGCTACAGCCAGCTACATGACATTGTACATGTATGTAGTGCGTATGTGCACGGCGCGCTGAGTCGTTTGACACCCCACTCGCATACATTGCATGCAGTATCGGTCATAGTAATATATCGCTTATTGTGATAAAATGCTCAAAATCAAACACCAACGCTATAGGCGATACTGACTGTAATTGAGTGACTGGCGTGTGCACTTTGTTCTTAATCTTAGCACACGTCAATAACAGGGAACAGGGAATATGTAAGCAGATAGCACAGCACTTACTATACTCAGTAGCAGCATGTCAGCTTGGCTGTGTCAATCAAAAGCATTGCCAGAGCTGTGAATGCTCAGCAATATAGAATGCAGGGACAGATACAAGTAACAAAATTACACAATTGATGGTGAAATCCAGTCGTGTAATGCGATAAAAAGAAATAAATGTGCCGTCATGTACACGCACACACACACGCACACGCACACACACACACACACACCTGTCCTGTCCTGTTGAGCCACTGCCATGAAGGTTACGTGGGCCCCGGAGGGGCAGCTGAGAGAGAGGAGGAGCACACAGCCCTGTGACGATCCAGGTGATGCGGTAAGCGAAATCGGCGGGAGCAGGCGCAAACACACGTGAAACCCTGACGGTCCTGAACGGTCGGACGACTACAAGACCGCGAGCAGCGATGACGGGCACGGCCACGTGTAGACGCAAAGCAGCGGTCACAAGCCTGGCAGTGAGCGACGCAGCACAGCGGGGAAGCAGGCAGCGGCAGGGGCGCACCGACTGCTGACTGGGGGTAAGTACACTTGTGCCTTGCCAGACCTCCACGGGACTTCAGCCAACGGCCACACTCTCCACACTGGCATGCACCTTTCTGCTCCGCAACCGGCTTCGCACGCTCAGCCTTACACTTGTGGCGTGCGCGATCACTGGGGCGTGTAAACTGTCGGTCGCAGGTGTAGCAGGTGACGGGAGGGGTATGCTGGGCATCTACCGGTGCTGAGTACGCCGAGCGCCAGGTGGAACGCGACTCGCATTCAGCTCGCCATTCCCCCTCGAGGCCGCGAGAACGAAGGTCAGACATGATACAATCCTTCCAGCGCCGACGAGGGCCATGAGCTGGGCGACGCGACGGAAGCTTGCCAAAGAGAACTTGCTTCGGCAGCCGGTGGTCCTCCATCCGAGCAACATGCCCGAGCCATTCAAGGCGGCGGTGCTCCACCTTCGTGCGGATGGTGTCGGGATCACCCCACCTCACACGTAGTTGGTGATTGGTGATGTGGTCATCCCAGCATTCTTGGCGAGACACTCCCATGATTGAGCGGATGCATCGGTGGTGGAAGACAGAGAGCCGCTGCAAATCCCGTTGAAGAGGCGTCCAACACTCCGAACCGTACAGCAAGAGCGACAAGACACAGGCGTTGAACACACACCTCTTGATGTGGAGGTCCAGGTGCTTGTTGCCAAAGATGGACTTTTGCAAAGCGCCACACGCTCGGGAGGCAATGCGGGAGTCAACATCGCAGGATGAACGGCCGTCGCTGTGAATTACCGAACCCAGATACTTAAATTCGGTGACACAGGCAATGTCGACACCAGCTAGACTGAGGGGTACGCGGTCAGCAGCAGACACATCAGCACCAGCAACCAAAAACTTGGTCTTTGTGGCACTAACCGCGAGGCCAAATTCGGACGCCGTGTTGTCAAAGGTTGTCACAACACACACACACACACACACACACACACACACACACACACACACACACTGTCACACACACACACACACACACACACACACACTGTCACACACACACACACACCTCGTACCTCAGACCTGCCCATCGCGGAAGCGATGATAGCGAACAGCCGAACAATGCCGGTTAGACATAGCAACTTGTGCTGGGATTACACCATTCAACAGTGAACACACACACACACACACACACACACACACACACACACACACATATACGCACATGCACACACACGGCAACGTAGTGAGGTTCGTATCTAGAACGTTTTCTTGTGACATTCTTCAGTGGAATAACGTCACTGATCAGTAACATAAAATAACATAGGATTATATTACCATCAGGTGCTAGCCATACAACCAGAACGAAAGCTAAAGGGAAGTGAAAAAGTATACAATATGTTGTGAGGTGTGTAGGAAATTATAACACCAACAGTGACCAAGTGACAGACAGAGACATTGGTTAAAACAAACACAAGGGGGGAAAGTGTGAGCATAGTGACTGATTCCTTCTGTATGCATAGGTCTGGCTTCTGTATGCATAGGTCTGGCTTCTGTATGCATAGGTCTGGCTTCTGTATGCATAGGTCTGGCTTCTGTATGCATAGGTCTGGCTTCTGTATGCATAGGTCTGGCTTCTGTATGCATAGGTCTGGCTTCTGTATGCATAGGTCTGGCTTCTGTATGCATAGGTCTGGCTTCTGTATGCATAGGTCTGGCTTCTGTATGCATAGGTCTGGCTTCTGTATGCATAGGTCTGGCTTCTGTTTGTGAATGTACATGCAGTCACTGCTTCCAACACTTTCAACTGGGGAATATTGCAGGCAAAACAATTTTACACTAAACCAGTATCATCATGCACCTAATTTACTTATCGAGCAACGATCACAGGACAACGATCACTGGACAACGATCACTGGACAACGATCACTGGACAACGATCACTGGACAACGATCACTGGACAACACATGTCTCAGTGTAGTCTGTGTAGACCGCTGACTTCTTCTCCACCTCGCGGCCTCCCTCTTTGTACATCTTACAATGTCATGATTGTACAGATGGTTAAAGGGGAAGTTAAAAGGCAAAAATTAAAATTTCACCAGTTGTAGTCTTCGGGGTGCTGAGTCGAATGGTCGTGGTCCGAGGAAGCTGAGACGCTCCCTTCCTACTTGAATCCCAATCGAACTCGCGCACTTCCACCGAAACTGGGTGACTGCGCCCTACTAGATGGGGATTTGTATGCAAAATGTCACTAAAAGCGTCATTTCGTTCTTATAAAAGCACGGATGACCGCGATTGGCCCATATGTTGTAGTCTTTTGGACGCTGAGTCGACTGGTTTTGGTCCGAAAAGGCTGCGATGCAGCGTTCCTCCTTTATTCCCAATCGAACATGGTTGAAGAAGCGGTCACGTGCTCCTGCGTACGCCAGTCACCTGGTCACCGTGCCTGCAGGCCCGTGCAGGGTACAACTTACTAGCCTGTTTGACCTTTTTTGGGTGCAGTCCTGTCACTCGAGTTGAACCTTGGTGTGAAAGTTGTCGCCTGCTGGCGTGGTGACCAGGTGATTTGGGCACCCAGGAGCACGTGACCGCTTGTTCAACCATGTTCGATTGGGAATAAAGGAGGAACGCTGCATCGCAGCCTTTTCGGACCAAAACCAGTCGACTCAGCGTCCAAAAGACTACAACATATGGGCCAATCGCGGTCATCCGTGCTTTTATAAGAACGAAATGGCGCTTTTAGTGACATTTTGCATACAAATCCCCATCTAGTAGGGCGCAGTCACCCAGTTTCGGTGGAAGTGCGCGAGTTCGATTGGGATTCAAGTAGGAACGGAGCGTCCCAGCTTTCTCGGACCAAGACCATTCGACTCAGCACCCCGAAGACTATAACTGGTGAAATTTTAATTTTTGCCTTAAGGTGGCAGTCTGGGTTCGCGGCCCGACCGCATGAACACAGCCGTAACTTCCATAATAATTGATGAATTTTGCTCAAATGTTGACCACATACCCAGTGTATTTCACTAAGTCCAATGAAGTATAAATCAAGCTCACACATGGGAATCCGCAGACACAATAGTCAAATCTGCGATTATGCCGTACCACCAATACCTTAGACGCAATATGCAAACGCAGAAAGAAGCTGGGTAGAAACTGAGTGCTCCACAGGATTTCCTTCACATATACCTAGGTGCTAAGTGGAGCGGAATTTTGAAATCATATTCAGAACAAAGTACTCAAGCTGTCAAACAAAAATCATGCAATCGCGCAAAATTTAGGTCCTCGATCAGTAGCACTTTACTCAAAGCTACTAGACAAATATAAAAATCCATGACACTTAGCACCTTGATAAATGCTCACAGTTTCCAAAAATGTATGGTTTATGGGGTCTGTGACTTACAGGTTCTTCGCTACGCTGTCTAAGAGGTACGGGACTCAGTGGAAAATGGAGAAAAAAAGTGCTCTGTGCAAGTACAGATGGAGGTATGTCTGTCCAACTAGAACTTACTAGAACTTAGTCGAAGCCACCAGCTTCATATGTCAAACCTTCTTCCTCTTGCTGCTCATCCTGGATGCCTTTCCTGATCCTCCTTCGCTTCTTTCGTGACCTCTTCCCTTCTTCTGACTTCTTTCTGGCAGCATGTGCCTGTCTCTCACGGTCTAGCAGCTTGATGAGACGTGTCGTATGGTGTCCAGTAGGGAGGCCCATCTCGTCCAGAACGCGTTTCACTGCCACACCTCCATCATTGAACCAGGCCACGGCCAGGTAGACGCACATCTGGACAGTGGGAGCGGATGCAAAGCCTGTCTTTGGACACAACTGCCACACGAGTCCATTGAACGCTTCGTTGCGATTCTGCGTAGCACCCTTCTGGCAGCGCTCGAGCAAACTCCGGTCGGACAACCGAATGTAGACCGGCTTCAGTTCCTTCCATACTGCCTCTGGCAGGATATTGTGGTGGGCGTAGACATCACCACCTGCCTGTTGCTGCTGCCATCTACACCAGCTGTTAATTCCAGGCGGACAATACTGGTGCTGAGGTTTACTGTCGCTGGATGCACGATGCATGAGGGATGCCCATATGGCCCTGGCCATGGCTTGCAAGTCTCCGCTGTTGTTCCGCACAGCCATGCCATAGTAGGCTTGCAGCTTGTCGATCATGGCATCCGTGAGGCGACCACGTCCGCCTATAGTGCGCCCATCAGCAAGCTTCTTGCCCGCAAGGTTTTTCTTCAGCTTTCTTAGGCTGGTACCGATGCGTTTTTGAACGTGGCCGACACATTCCTCCTTGACTACAGGCACCTCGGGCCCATACGGACAAGCGTCACGCACAGCCTTAAAACTCTTGGTATCTCCATCACCAATGTAGGTGGTGTACCTCAGCTTGCGGCTCTCAAAGGACCTGGCCCACAGAGTCTTGGCGGCTGCACTCTCCATGGCAGGAGCTGATACAGTGGTGTTGACTGAGCAATCGTGTTCGGCAATCTGTCGATCATAGTCATCTTTGGTTAGCTCTCCCTTCTCTTTTCTAGACGCCAAGTGCGTGCACTTGTGGCAAAACTTTGAAAGCACTTCGCAGTCCACCACTTTGCCGACATCATATGCAATTATAGTGAAGGCTCCGAAGAGCGATGCGAATCCTCGGCGCATCCAGGTACCGTCATAGGAAGCAGCGATATCGCTACCCCCATCTGCTGCGGACACTGCTTTCTCAGCTGCCTCAGTCATGCTACGCTCAGCGACGCTCTTGGACGCGGAATGCAGGCCTTTAGCATGGCTGTAAAATGTCGACCGACTCATAGGTGATGGCATATTCAGTGCACCCGCCAGCTTTACCATTGATTGACGTCCACGGCCAATCAGTCGCATTCCGAATACTGCTCGTCTGTTCACCTCCCAGACCCGATTGAACTTCTTGGACATAAATTCGCTTGCTATGTCGCCGCAGTTAACACAGGAAAGCTCCAGGCATGATGCAAGGCCTCCCCGTTGCGATTCGCTGATCGTGACTGCGCCATTACAGCCACTGCAACAAACTGCAGCTGACAAAAGCTGCTGAAGGCACTCGAGATCAATCAGGCGAAATCCATGCGCCCCTTCCTCACACTCTTCATCCAAGTCACTGTCGGAGGAACTGCTGTCGACTTCACCGCCACTTCCATCACTATCGCTGTTTGAAGACGTGGCTTCAGCTGACACTTCAAGGTCGTCATCAGACAGTGGCAAGTCAGGAATTTGTTTTGCAGGCGAAATTTCACCAGAGGGAGCCTTCGGCGCCTGAGACACTCCATAGAACGTTCTTTTCCTTTTCTTAGATCGTCCGGGCTTTCCCTTGGCTCTAGACTTCCCCATAGTAGCCAACGAAGGGGTTAGCTCCAAGAAACAATTACTCCAAAACAATTACTCCAAAAGTAACTAGTTTCAACAGCAGAGCGATCAGCTGAGATCATGAGAGTCGAAATTTGAATTTTTTTGAATTTGCGCATGCGCAAAAGTTATCTTGGTTGCCATGGTGACAAACATCGTGCGCGGCTGTCAGTCTGCAGCGCAGAGGAGTACCAGGAGTCGCTCCAGAAAATTGAAATCGCTCAAAGATTGACGGTAAAAATCGGAATAGTGTGCAAACCTAAATTTTGTAGAAATTTGCTGATATTTCAGTATTTCAAAAACAATTGTGCAGACTTTGCGCGGCTATATCTCCGGAAGGAAGCACCCGATTACGCTCAAATTTTCAGGATAAACCCTTTGGACCATACACAAGACGCTGCCAGTCAAAAAATACAGAAAATCGAAACTTTGTTTTTTGACCCTCTGAACCCAGACTGCCACCTTAACTTCCCCTTTAACATGTTTTTCGATTTTTGACAGCATGTTACAAGGGGAGGACGCGTAGTTCTCCTGACTACAACCATAACCCGGTTGGCAGAGTCCCGGTCTTAGGCCCATTTGAACCGTATTGGGAAAACCCAGGTTCGGACCCTCGTCACTCTAGGGGTTGGTAGGATTTAGAAAATAATTCTTTTTTTATGTTGTAGATGTCGTCGTGTTGCCGCCGCAGTATTGTTCAATACGGTTCGAATGGTCGCAAGACCGGGACTCTGACAACCGGGTTATCATGGTTATGGTTGTAGTCAGGAGCACTACGCGTCGCAAGGCTTCTGTGTACAGGTGTACAGTGGTCTCTCTATAAGTATAATCCGGCGCCATTCGTGCCATGGAAAATCTGCTGGATTCGATTAGGGAGGGTACTGGCAAATCGGATTTACTGCTGCAATGTGCATGAAGAGGACATTTTGTCTTCTGATAATTGTGCTGGTTTATCGAGGGTGCTGGTTTATAATGTGCTGAAGTGGGACGACTGTATCATTGTATGTACAGATGGTGCACGTCCACTGGCTAGATTTGGACGTCAGAATCCGACTCAGATTCGAAGCTGCAATGCGGCCCACACACAGTTTACGGTGTCCTTGGTTTAGATTGCGGGGTGGATACCATCCTTATCTCTTAGCCTGTCAAACCCTATATATAGGGTTTTCAGCCGCGCGTTCTATCTTGAGCTCTCTTGAGAGCCTACTTGGCTGCTATGGCAACTAGACGCCTGGGCCTACATACGTAGAATGTACGTACGGTTCTCTTGCTGAAGACCGTGCTCATTTTGTTGCTGTTTTCTTCGAGTACGGTTAGTTTTAGTGCAGCGCTGTCGTAACATTTTCTAGACCCTATATCTAGGGTTTGATTTTTCACGATGGAGGAAGAGCAACTTGAGTTAGTGGAGACGAACTCGGGCGATGAGAATGTTCCTGGCGACCTGGTGTCGACTCAGGATGATGATGTCGATGTTCCAGCAGCGTCGGATGCTCCTGAAGAAGAAGGCGAAGCATCAACAGAGGCTGTCGCAGCTGCCGCTCCCGCCATTGCCGTTTCTGCATCAGCTGATCCACACGTGGGTCGGAAGCAGCAAATGCGGCGACACTCGCGCACGTCGTAGGAGCGCTCCTGCTAACATCAATGGCAATGCAGTGAAAATATCAAAAAAAAACAAGTGAAACTGTGTGTATTGTGTGCCCAGTTGTGAGGACTGATCAAACCCTTTCTTTAGGGGTCCTTACCCTATATATAGGGTCTTTATGTGTAGCGTTATGTCAAACCCTATACATGTATATAGGGTTTCCTGGTGACAGGCTAAGAGATAGTGTGCCGATGCGAAATCCTCGCATTCAAATCACGCTAGCTGCGCGCAAGTGAACTTGGCAGACTACACCGTAGATCTACACCATGGTAGATCTACACGCACTCTGGTGATGAGTCTGTAACTCGGTCTCTGCTCACCTGGACTGGGCTTAAAGGGGAAGTATACCCTAAAATCAAATTTTCACCAGTTGTAGTCTTCTGGGTGCTGAGTCGAATGGTCTTGGTCCGAGGAAGCTGCGACGCTCCCTTCCTACTTGAATCCCAATCGAACTCGCGCACTTCCACCGAAACTGGGTGACTGCGCCCTACTAGATGGGGATTTGTATGCAAAATGTCACTAAAAGCGCCATTTCGTTCTTATAAAAGCACGGATGACCGCGATTGGCCCATATGTTGTAGTCTTTTGGACGCTGAGTCGACTGGTTTTGGTCCGAAAAGGCTGCGATGCAGCGTTCGCCCCTAATTCCCAATCGAACATGGTTGAACAAGCGGTCACGTGCTCCTGGGTGCCCAAATCACCTGGTCACCGCGCCAGCAGGCGACAACTTTCACACCAAGGTTCAACTCGAGTTCAACTCGAGTGACAGGACTGCACCCAAAAAAGGTCAAACAGGCTACATGTAGTAAGTTGTACCCTGCAGGCACGGTGACTGGTGTACGCAGGAGCACGTGACCGCTTCTTCAACCATGTTCGATTGGGAATAAAGGAGGAACGCTGCATTGCAGCCTTTTCGGACCAAAACCAGTCGACTCAGCGTCCAAAAGACTACAACATATGGGCCAATCGCGGTCATCCGTGCTTTTATAAGAACGAAATGGCGCTTTTAGTGACATTTTGCATACAAATCCCCATCTAGTAGGGCGCAGTCACCCAGTTTCGGTGGAAGTGCGCGAGTTCGATTGGGATTCAAGTAGGAAGGGAGCGTCGCAGCTTCCTCGGACCTAGACCATTCGACTCAGCACCCAGAAGACTACAACTGGTGAAAAATTGATTTTAGGGTATACTTCCCCTTTAACGCTTGTACGGACACACCGCGGCGCGGACCGGTGCGGTGCTAGTGCTGGTCTTGCGCTAGCACCTACAGCAGTACAGGCTACAGTAGTACAGCAGGTCTAGTATCTGAGGAGTATTATCTCGACTCTACACTACAACAAAAACTGACTGTAGACTGTAGACCAGGTAGACCGTGGTAGACTAGTGACATGTCAGTAGTGTATGTAACGCCCGACCGCACGCGCACGCAAAGAAATACGGAGGAGTGTGAACGCCTGGTCGATTGACGTGTGCGCCTATTCGTGGCAGAGACAATAGTAGTGTACTGTCATCAGGGAAGGTGAGATCACGCTTGACACTACCCAACGATAATACTGAAAAGAAGGGGGAAATAGGATGCGCTATTGTTGTTGCGTACGTGCTGGCTGCAGCTTCACCGTCTTCGACAAGTGTATGGTTGTTGTTTCAGGGAAAGCTAGTTGCTAAGCTCGGCCAGAGAAGAAGTTCGTCTTGTACACGGACTGGTTATGCTGGATGAGAAGCAGCTACACTGACGACACGCGCAGTGTTCGCTTCAGGAATAATGGTAATATGCTGGCTAAAATTGCAAGACATCTTTGGTGCATGCCGCCAAGGAGGTACAGTAGGTAGCCGGTGTACAAAATAGGTTTGTGTGCTTCGCCGCTGAAAGATGGCCTCGCTGGTTCGCAAGGCGATGTCGCCTTCTTGCCGCCGGAGAACTTCACTCCAGTTTGCAACACTTTGGCGGCCCTGGGAAATGTTACTGCTGATGTTGCTGGTACTCCGCTACGCTCTGCGCATGGCGGTGGCGGTGGGTACCGATGCCGGAACGAGAAGCACAGGTCAGCTATCTTTGTGGCGTGTGAAGAACAGCCCATTCCAGTACCTTTTCGGGCCTGTCAGTGTCAGGAATTACTTACATAATATACATGATTGTACTTTACAAATTCCGTTACCGCTCCGGCTCGTCGTGTGGCATTTCGCGCAGTGCATTACGGCATACTTGGGCACTACTACTGTACTAGTACTACAGTCCAAGTATATGTACTAGTAGCAGTACATGTACAGTCAACTTGGCTTATAACGACACTCGGCGGGGCATCAAAAAGGTGTCCTTATTCGCGAAGTGTCGTTATACCCGAAGTCTCATTATATGTATTACAGTGGGATGGGACTCTGCTCTGGGCATGGAAATTCTGTCGTTATTCGCGAATTGTCGTTATATCCGCAGTCGTTATTAGCGAAGTTGACTGTAGTCCTTGTTTTGGTCCAGCGGATTTGTCGGACCATGTACTGTAGCGGACATGGAAATGCAGTCGATTGACCAGGGCCGGCGCCCTCAGCACTTACCATGCTTACAGACCGCTGTGTGCAGTGTACATGTTAATCCAATGCAATCACTGAATCAGCGCTTAGCTGCATGCAGCGCATAAACATCAATGTGTGTACCGCTTATCCACGGCTGCATGGCCAGCGCCCTGGGGCCGCTAGACGAGCGACTGGATTTCCATGTCCACAACAGTACAATGTACTGGCAGTGAGCCGTGAAAAAATCAGTACAATGTACTGGCAGTGAGCCGTGTAAAAATCATGACTCGCTCGACTAAACTCTTGTACATGACAGTAGAAGATGGGAATTGTAGATCTTTGTGATCTTGTGGACTTCCACGACAATAATAACACGCACAGAAGTCTCTGCTGTGAGCACAGTGGCTTGGCAATGGCAAAGACACAAGCTTTCCAACTCTCGTTGGCAGTTGGACAGTGTACCATTCTGATGTACAAAGTCATGTAACTTCCTACTGACATCTTAAAGTGTTTTTTTTGTTTTTTTTTTGGTTTACGGAGGAAGTGGTCGTAACTTGACGTTAGTGGTGCCTACCTGTGTGTGTTGATCACATTGTATCCTGCATGCGCAGCTACACCAGCTGCAACAAGCGCACCGCCACACACGCCGCCAGAACTTGCCATCAGGCCAGGAGCTATTCGCGAACACGGATCCACGCTGTTGATTTGTCACTACGAGTCGGATGGTGATGGTTCCGTGCGTACTGTGCGCTTCCTGAAAAGTGGGACGGTAGTCGCCACAGTGCCCGGAAACGCCAGCAGTTTAGTGCTGTCATTTGGACATGCAGCAATCGCGGCAATGCCGGGAAATGCCAACTTGACCTTGGACTATTGTTCGACAAGTGCAGCGGGCACGTGGACATGCCAAGTGGAAGTTAATACTTCTGTGGAGATGTCAAATGAAGCAAACCTGACTGTTATACCAAGACCAGGTGAGGCAGTAGAGAGAGAGAGAGAGAGAGAGAGAGAGATAGAGAGAGAGATAGAGAGAGAGAGAGAGAGAGAGAGAGAGAGAGAGAGAGAGAGAGAGAGAGAGAGAGAGAGAGAGAGAGAGAGAGAGAGGGCAGGGGAGGGGGGGGGGGGTAGGAAAAGTATTCTGACAAAACGAAATACTTCCTCCAGAAACAAAAGCTTCATGACTTCAATTAAACTGTCAGTTCCGCTGAATTAGCTCTAAGGAAATTGGCGATGGTGACTCGGAGTGAGACTCGGACTGTGCCTTTATTTCTTGTATAGTAGGGCCAGGGGGGGGGGGACCCTACTTATTAGAGAGGTTTTGCATTCCGAATTTCGGAATGATTTTCGACTGTGCTTTTCCGAAAAAAGCGCGTGCCGAAAAACGGCATTTTCAGTGTTTTGCATTCCGAAAATCTGATTCGACTTCGTTTCCAAGGGTTGCCATGCAAAACAAAATGGACAGCGTCGAAGGGGTTGAGCTAGCAGAATCAAATCCATGTGCAGGTCAAACTGAATTATTTGGGTGCGGTTCGAAGACGAGGACGGACTGATGGTGGACCAAGTGATCCAACAGCTGAAGACGAGGTTGGCGAACTACTGTCTTGTACTGTCAGTAGGCTCCATGGCAAAGGAAGATAGAGTGTGATGGAGTGTGAGAAGATTAGTCAACATGGCGAGATCAGCGAGAGCAGCAAAAACCAGCAAAAATCAAAACTACATACCCCGGTACGTGGAAAAAATTTCAAATAATCGAGAGCAGCAGAAAGCAAAAACACAAACATGAAAAATACACTTTTTTGTATTCAAATATGCACTCCCAAACATGAAAGAGCCGAAAATCCATTTTCGGAAAACTTGCACTTTCGCCACCACACTTCCGAAAGTTCGACTACTTTTTCGACTGCTGCCGCCACATTCCGAAAATAATTCTGAAATTCGGAATGCAAAACCTCTCTATTTTCATGAACCTCTGTGGCATGCAGAGGAGTACACCATAGCACACAATGTTACTGAGTGTATATTCAATATACCGGCATAGCAAAACGTCTGCGTATGGCTGCGCACATGAGGAAAAAGGATTGCATGCCGCCTGGCTTCAATGTTCACCTGGCATTGTTTTGTACATGATTTGTGTTCCTGCAGTTGGCCCGGCGCTGAAGGCACGGACTCCGCTCGTCAGTGTGTTGAATTCAACCGCTATTCGTTTAGAATGCTTGTACAACATGACTTGGTTAGATAGTCATGGTTATAACCAAGCATCTGTTGTGTGGACATTCAATGAGTCAGTAGTTACTACTGGTAATGGCAGTGTGCTTATGGCACATTCGAATGCTACCTACCTACAGTTGTTCCACTTCAAACAAAATGATTCAATGAGTGAAGTCACAGTAGTGACTACATCATTACTGCTGCCCCTATCAGTTTACTGTGCAATGGAGTTGGACAACGATACCCGACTGTCGTCCTCGACTAAGAACATTTCGGTGATTGCCCCGGGTAAGTTACAGGTGATCTGATGCTATTAACTCTGTGGGATACGTTCGGACAGAAAAACGTCTACATAATTATATTGACTTCCATACTGTCCAGAAACTGCACGACCAGGCACCAGAACATGCATGCTGCGCCTGGAGAGGCCGTTGTGATGGTGAAGGCACACTGACGCGTACTAAATCCCTGCCTATGTGATCAGAAAAAAGTCCTGGAAGCCTTCTGGGGTATTTCTGGCCAGATAGGAAACTATTGTGCATACACCCCAGGGTACTACTGTATTGGCTTGACTATCCGATTAGGTGACGAAACCAGTTCTAAAGGTTATGCTATGTGCCCATCAGGGAGCTGTAGCATCCAGGGAGACGGCACGAGGTCATAGCGTTAGTATCGGAAGTGATGTGCGTTTCAACCACGGATTTGCAAGTCCTACGTGGCATTGCTCAAACGTGCATCTCGCAATCACGGCCGCGGATTTGATCTGCTGACCTTAACCGCCGCAGCACAGGCAAGTGATGCAACAAGCATGTGTACATCGGCCCTGCCCCAAGGGCGACTGTAATTGGCAGCCCGGGGTAGAACGTTACTAGAAACCCACATGATTAATGTTCCAGTTGACCGCGCTGTCTCCTTAGGCTGCGTTTACACGACAACGTATGGCCAGTTTTCCGTTTTCAGTCCCGCTTTTCGTTTTGTGCGTTTGCACGATCAAAGCTGATCCGAGGTGGTCTTTGTTTGTATCCTTTTAGCGCATCTACACGGGAGCAAAAAATCCGCCAAAGTTCGTCATGTGCCAAGTGTTGTCATGGAAGCACCAATCACACTCGCGTAATAGTTGAAAACAGGCCACACGACAACACTCCTCACATTACGAACATTGTAGAAACAATTTATTGATTGTCGGATCCGTGTGAACGGGCGAAAACAAAACAAACGTGACAGAAAACGAGGCCAGCACACCGTTTCGACTGTTCACACATCCGAATTTATCCGGCATAATATTTCCGTTTTCAAATTCTTCCACCTTGGTCAGCGGTTTGGTTTTCTTCTGTTTGGTGTACAACTTTTTTCGTTTCGCTCCGTACCGTGTGAACGAACCATGCATCCGGAAGGATTGGTTGCATTTTCACCCCCAGCATTGTCGTGTAAACGCGGCCTGAGATGCTACGACCTCCTGGTGCCAACAAACCCTTTCAACTATGCAGCAAAGAGAGACGTAAATTACTTACCTGAGCTGTCATTTTGAATAATTGGGCTGCTTCTCCTGCTGTGGTGTGTGCGTTTCATTACGTCTTCAGTCGTCCCAACTCTGGACATATCTCCAAAGCTGGTGTACAATGAGAATGAGTCCATGGTGGTGAAGTGTACATTCGACTCTGCAGCTCTGCAAGATCTGGGCATTGAAGAGTGGTCCACAGTCATGTTCTGCAACTCCACGGCTCTCCTCGGGGCCAACAGGTCTTCCAGTGTGTGGTATAGGTCGCTCGGCACGCTGGGCACCGTGGACTATACACACACCAATACATCTCTGCTGCAGATTGCAGTCAGCGGTCTGAGAGTGTCACCAAGGACGCAGTGGGACTGCAGCCTGCATATTCCCCTGCACAATGACACACGACACTCCAACACACTGGACACCTACGTTGTACCCTCCACAGGTGCGTACCAGTATCTGCTGAGATTATCATAGGACACTCGTCAATTGTTGTGTATTGAGCCACATCCAAATATATGGGCATTCCAGGAATGATTTAGCTTCTACTTTACATGGCAACACGTTTTTTATAATAGCACAGGAGTGCCCAGTAGTGCACAGTAGTGCACAGTAGGTCACAGTAGGGCAGCATTGCACAAGCCCCTACATTCACACCAGCACACCACCGGCCTCTAGGTCACTAAACCAGTTTCATGGGTTTACTCTATGTCGGAATGCAGATGTGGACTTGGTGAGGACACCCGCCCCTGTGGTTCTGGCCAACACCAGCGTCGACTTCCATTGCAACTACTCCGTGGACTCGCTGCATGCGATCGGCATTACCACCTGGTCAGTTCACTGGGTGCTCAATCAGTCCGAGTTGAGTTTCTTCGACAATGGCACCGTGCTGAGAACTAACTCCCACGCTCAAGTAGATATCCTGCCGTCACTGCAGTTCAGTACAGTTCCTAGTAACAGTAGCATGACCCTGATCTACCCTGGGACACTGCCGACAACACATTGCCATTGCCGTATTGTCAGTGGCAGCTTCGCTTTGCAGTCCAATGAAGTCGATATCACCGTCTTGGAGCCGAGTAAGTGACCAACATGGCTACACTATGGTGAATTCGCGAGGGCATAGCAGTGCTTCTGCATCTGAGTATTCAGTTATTAACATTTCGATGTGCTAGGATCTTTTGCGCCTGCGGTATTGATTAACTTGACGGTGAACAGGCTGAATGCTGGTGCTTACACTCCTGACTAGATCAATGACTGGCAATTATTGCAAATGGCACAGGGGACACGTTAGCATAGGCAACCAACTTATGGTGTCAATAGTTTGGGGTGTGAATTCAGTTAAGATAGCGGAAACCTGAACAGCCACTTCTCGTTTGCTTATCCAGAAGAGGATACGGGAAATGCCGTAAAAGTAGAGAACTGAGAATGGGTGGTAGCGACAAGTAGACCAGTATGGTACAATATGTATGTGTAGCACACCACCACCTCCTCTCCCCTGACTCACTCGTGAGGTCTGCATTTGCCACTAAGGTGAACAGGCATAGTGGTGACCTGCAGATGCGAAGGCTAGTTTGTGTGCTTCTGAACATTGAAGCGATGCCGACGCGGATTATTACACCACTGGATGGTTTATTTTGCTGTGTGTTGCGCCTGCTTGCTGTGTGCGGTGTGTAGTTGTGCCTGTGCTGCGTATACAGCCACGCCGACTGTACAGTGAGAAGGAGACACTGTTCCTGGAGTGTTTGTATGACACGCAGCCATTGCGTCACGCTGGCATTGTCGACTGGTCTGTGAGGTTTGTTATCAACTCTAGCATCGTGCTGTCCAGCAATGGCACGGTTCTGGTTGGCAAAGACAATCTCTTGCGGTCTGTCGGCAAGCTGGGAATGAGCGTGGAGAATATCAGTGCGTCATCGCAGGAGGTCACGTCTCTGGTGCTGACGCGTTCTACACCTTGCCACTGTGTTCTGAACATACCATACTTTTCCACTGCAGGCAGTCTGTCCAACACGGAGCATTTCATAGTAGCAAGCGCATCCGGTAAGATGGTGTTACGATATTTATTTATCTATTTATATATTCTACTCCAAGCAATACATGGCTGGGGTAGCCAATGACCACTTTGCGTGGCGATTGTAGGGCTTTTATATGCACATGACGGGTAGTAGGACTGCTGTTGTAGTGTCTCCAATACCGCCCTGCTTCTGTTGTACTCCATTGGCATACCCTGTTGTACTCCATTGGCATACCATGTCACATGCTTGCAGTACTTAAATCCTTACGGGAGGGATGTGCTGTCGGGCAATTCTTTTAAAAGAGACTTGTGAAGAAGTAATTTGTTTTTCAGAAATAGGAGCCGGTGCTTTGTTTGGGTTAAATTAAAGTAGTAAAGTTTTGATTGCTATCCAGTGGAGCCCTGCTGTTTCTTGGTGATTGCACATCACACATATCCAGTGGAGCCCTGCTGTTTGTTGGTGACTGCACATCACACATATCTTGAATGTGCTATATGTTACTCTATTCAGCCAAACCAATCTTGTACCGGAGTCCACGTCCAGTGGTTTGGTCCAACGACACATTAACACTGGAGTGCATCTACTCAAGCAGCTCACTGCAAACATCGGGCATTACAGCATGGTCTGTTCAATGGCTGATCGGCAATGCCATGCTCGTTCTGTGGGACAATGGTAGTGTGGTGGAAGGCGTGAACAATCACACTGCCTTGATGTCCTCCATGGACTTTTACTCTGCACCTGGCAACAGCACTCTGCTTATCACGCATCCTACCTCGCTACCAACTACTGAATGTGCCTGTCGTATTGTTACTAGTAGCAGTGATTTGCCATCAAACACTCGCACTATAGCGGTCATTCAACCAGGTATGTGTACTGTACCGGGAAGCCGGTGTGAGTGTGTGTGTGTGTGTGTTGGGGAGGGGGGGGGGGGGGTGCGCGCGTGCACTAACGTATGTTATGTATGGCGCACATGCGTACGTGCTTTTACAATAAACCACAACTCTGTAGATGTGAAATATCAGCATCCGGTGTAAGTACAGAGTGGTGACAAGGCTATGTTGGATGCGCTGCAGTCTTGGATCTTATTGTGAAAGTCTGACGTGTCTTGTCTTGATTTCTGGATTTCTACTGTCCTGCTCCAGTGGTACCAGAGCTTGCCATCCTTCCCAGGCATCTGTACGTGGAAAACGACACATTGGTGATACAGTGCAGCTACGACACTGCTGAGTTGATCTCTGCCGGCATCATGAATTGGACCGTGACAGTCTACGCCAACCACTCAGCAGTTGCTGCGAGCAACGGGACAGTACGTCAGGTTCACTCGCGTGCCACTTTGTTCGGAAATGCGAACCTTGTGGCCGAGAATGCCAGTACCACACTATTGCAGATTTCCAGTCTTCTACCAAACCGAGACATCGTCTGTTGGTGTAGGTTGTTGGTGCATGACGTGGAAGGTCCGGGCACACTGTCGAATGAAGAGAAATTTACTGTACTCTCCAAAGAAGGTAAGAAACGTCTTTTGAATGTATTTGACAAGCATGCAATAGCGGCGAGCGAAAACCTTACGGAAGACATATGTTGTCGGGTAATTCTCAAGAAACTTGTGAAGAATTGATCACTTTTTGAGAAATGGGAGCCGCTGCCATGGACGGGTTACGTAGTCATCTGAAATGTACTTGTGATGAGTATGAACATCGATATCATTCTGTTTCATTGCTATCCAGTGGAGCCCTGTTGTATCTTGGTGATTACACATCACACATATCTTGAATGTGTATATTTTACTCTATTCAGCCAAACCAATCTTGTACCGGAGTCCACGTCCAGTGGTTTGGTCCAACGACACATTAACACTGGAGTGCATCTACTCAAGCAGCTCACTGCAAACATCGGGCATTACAGCATGGTCTGTTCAATGGCTGATCGGCAATGCCATGCTCGTTTTGTGGGACAATGGTAGTGTGGTGGAAGGCGTGAATAATCACTCCGCGTTGATGTCCTCCCTGGACTTCTACTCTGCATCTGGCAACAGCACTCTGCTTATCACGCATCCTACCTCGCTACCAACTACTGAATGTGCCTGTCGTATTGTTACTAGTAGCAGTGATTTGCCATCAAACACTCGCACTATAGCGGTCATTCAACCAGGTAAGTGTACTGTACCGGGAAGCCAGTGTGAGTGTGTGTGAGTGTGTGTGTGTGTGTTGGGGGGGGGGGGGATATGTGGCGTACATGCATTAAAAGTAGTCCATTGCTCTGTAGATGTGAAATATCATCATCTGGGATAAGTACAGAGTGGTGACAAGGCTATGGTGGATGCGCTACGGTCTTGGATCTTATTGTGAAAGTCTGACGTGTCTTGTCTGGATTTCTGGATTTCTACTGTCCTGCTCCAGTGGTACCAGCGCTTGCCATCCTTCCCAGGCATCTGTACATGGAAAACGACACATTGGTGATACAGTGCAGCTACGACACTGCTGAGTTGATCTCTGCCGGCGTCATGAATTGGACCGTGACAGTCTACGCCAACCACTCAGCAGTTGCTGCGAGCAACGGGACAGTACGTCAGGTTCACTCGCGTGCCACTTTGTTCGGAAATGCAAACCTTGTGGCCGAGAATGCCAGTACCACACTATTGCAGATTTCCAGTCTTCTACCAAACCGAGACATCGTCTGTTGGTGTAGGTTGTTGGTGCATGACGTGGAAGGTCCGGGCACATTGTCGAATGAAGAGAAATTCACTGTACTCTCCAAAGAAGGTAAGAAACGTCTTTTGATTTATGTCTCTCGCAATACCCTGTAGCTATGCAATACCCTGTAGCTATGCAATACCCTGTAGCTATGCAATACCCTGTAGGTATGCAATACCCTGTAGGTATGCAATACCCTGTAGGTACGCAATACCCTGTAGGTACGCAATACCCTGTAGGTACGCAATACCCTGTAGGTACGCAATACCCTGTAGGTATGCAATACCCTGTAGCTATGCAATACCCTGTAGCTATGCAATACCCTGTAGGTATGCAATACTCTGTAGGTATGCAATACCCTGTAGCTATGCAATACCCTGTAGGTATGCAATACCCTGTAGGTATGCAATACCCTGTAGCTATGCAATACCCTGTAGGTATGACACCCACATGAACGCTTAGCTTGTATTGTGCCTGTGATGGTGCAACATTTCAGCAAGACTATGGAGGTACTTTGAGTATTTAAAAAGTTCAAAGGATGGCATACTTGCGCACTGTATTGGCCAGGCCGGTTCCACAGGACGTGCGACACATGCAGTGGTCGATGTCATGGGAGACTTGTTCAAATTCACCTTGCTCATACCTTTACATTGTGATCAGTTCTTATGCTCTATGAGCTTTCCAATGCCGGGTCATGTGTGGGCTTCTCTGACGTGTGGTATATTTGAATCGTGTTGTACAGCCATTCCTCGAGTGATCCAGTCACCAAGCCCAGTCATAACCGAGAATGGCGAAGCAAGCTTCCACTGCGTCTATGACACAGTTCCTCTGCACCACGCAGGAATTACCGACTGGTACGTCGAGTGGGTTTTCAATCACTCCTATGTGGTCAGCGACAATGGAACAACTGTGTCTAACACATCATCACTAAGTGACCTCCTAGAACCGCTCAGTTTCTACTCGGTGGCGGGAAACAGCACGGTGGTGATGAGCAATGCCTCTGTGATGAGTGGTGTGACATGCAGGTGTCGCCTGAAGACGCACCAGGAGCAGCACCAGCCGCAGAGCTTCCAGGAGCACCAGCACTACCAACAGCCGCTACATGTGCAGTCCAATCAAGTTACAATCTCAGTCATACCTGATGGTAAGATGATGTACCCATGCCTGTACTTGATCCATCCCATTGCCTGGTGGAAAGGTATTGTACTACTCACGCATGTACCTGGTTCATCCCATCGTGTACCACGTGTACTTCACACCCTTGCTGCCCTGTATTCCCTGGACAATGCCTGAAAATAAGCAGTTGTGACAGTCTGCAGTATCTGAGATTCAGGACTGTGCCACTTCATCCATCTGAAGCCTTGCAAAAGTCCCATAATTTCCTCCACTTCCCCAATTCTACATGTACTGTGCTTGCTCTGAACCGACACGTTGCACTACTCCCGCTCAGCCTGTGCACCAATAGACCAACAGTGCGTACATACAAGACAAACTATAATTATATGAGTACTTTTTGAAGTATATTGTCGTGTATTTACGTCTCAATGCACCACATATCTTGTGCTTCTCCCACTGCAGTGATTCCTGTCCTGGTTATTGAGCCAAAGTTCCTGTTTTCGGTTAACGAAACCGTTCGCCTGCGCTGTCTGTACAACACGGATTGGCTGGTAGCCGAGGGCATCTATACATGGCATGTCACGTTCAGCATCAACAATACCATCGTTGTGTCTAGCAATGGAACCGTCCTTCAGGGACATGGCTACCTATCTGGATTGGGACATGTAAACTCTAGCTTGGCCTGGTTCACAATGGACTCCTCTGACCTGCCAGTTATGCTGCTCCAAGCAACGCCGCAGGTCACGTGTAGCTGCACCATTCACATCCCAGCGCTGAACAACGCGCTGCAACAATCGAATGTTGACCACTTTGCAGTCGTGCAGCATTCGGGTGAGGAATTGTAGAGTTGGCATTTTCTCTTTCAAGAGAAAAGTAGGCTACACTGTAGTTCTCTGGCTAAGACCATGGAGTAAGACTATGGAGTAAGACCATGGAGTAAGACCATGGAGTAAGACTATGGAGTAAGACTATGGAGTAAGACTATGGAGTAAGACTATGGAGTAAGACTATGGAGTAAGACCATGGAGTAAGACCATGGAGTAAGACTATGGAGTAAGACCATGGAGTAAGACAATGGAGTAAGACTATGGAGTAAGACCATGGAGTAAGACCATGGAGTAAGACCATGGAGTAAGACTATGGAGTAAGACCATGGAGTAAGACCATGGAGTAAGACTATGGAGTAAGACCATGGAGTAAGACCATGGAGTAAGACTATGGAGTAAGACTATGGAGTAAGACCATGGAGTAAGACCATGGAGTAAGACTATGGAGTAAGACCATGGAGTAAGACTATGGAGTAAGACTATGGAGTAAGACTATGGAGTAAGACCATGGAGTAAGACCATGGAGTAAGACTATGGAGTAAGACTATGGAGTAAGACCATGGAGTAAGACCATGGAGTAAGACTATGGAGTAAGACCATGGAGTAAGACCATGGAGTAAGACCATGGAGTAAGACTATGGAGTAAGACTATGGAGTAAGACCATGGAGTAAGACCATGGAGTAAGACTATGGAGTAAGACCATGGAGTAAGACCATGGAGTAAGACCATGGAGTAAGACTATGGAGTAAGACCATGGAGTAAGACCATGGAGTAAGACTATGGAGTAAGACCATGGAGTAAGACTATGGAGTAAGACTATGGAGTAAGACTATGGAGTAAGACCATGGAGTAAGACTATGGAGTAAGACTATGGAGTAAGACTATGGAGTAAGACTATGGAGTAAGACTATGGAGTAAGACTATGGAGTAAGACTATGGAGTAAGACCATGGAGTAAGACCATGGAGTAAGACCATGGAGTAAGACTATGGAGTAAGACTATGGAGTAAGACTATGGAGTAAGACTATGGAGTAAGACTATGGAGTAAGACTATGGAGTAAGACTATGGAGTAAGACTATGGAGTAAGACTATGGAGTAAGACCATGGAGTAAGACCATGGAGTAAGACCATGGAGTAAGACTATGGAGTAAGACCATGGAGTAAGACCATGGAGTAAGACTATGGAGTAAGACTATGGAGTAAGACCATGGAGTAAGACTATGGAGTAAGACTATGGAGTAAGACTATGGAGTAAGACCATGGAGTAAGACCATGGAGTAAGACCATGGAGTAAGACCATGGAGTAAGACCATGGAGTAAGACTATGGAGTAAGACTATGGAGTAAGACCATGGAGTAAGACTATGGAGTAAGACCATGGAGTAAGACCATGGAGTAAGACCATGGAGTAAGACCATGGAGTAAGACTATGGAGTAAGACTATGGAGTAAGACTATGGAGTAAGACTATGGAGTAAGACTATGGAGTAAGACCATGGAGTAAGACTATGGAGTAAGACTATGGAGTAAGACTATGGAGTAAGACTATGGAGTAAGACTATGGAGTAAGACTATGGAGTAAGACTATGGAGTAAGACTATGGAGTAAGACCATGGAGTAAGACCATGGAGTAAGACTATGGAGTAAGACTATGGAGTAAGACTATGGAGTAAGACTATGGAGTAAGACCATGGAGTAAGACCATGGAGTAAGACCATGGAGTAAGACCATGGAGTAAGACCATGGAGTAAGACCATGGAGTAAGACTATGGAGTAAGACTATGGAGTAAGACTATGGAGTAAGACCATGGAGTAAGAATATGGAGTAAGACTATAGAATAAGACCATGGAGTAAGACTATGGAGTGAGACTATGGAGTAAGACTATGGAGTAAGACTATGGAGTAAGACTATGGAGTAAGAATATGGTATCGATGCCAGGTTGCAACGCTAACGCCGAGACCTCTGGTCCTTCGAGTTGCTCCGTGTACATCGACACATCGTCCCTACACCCCCTGTGTCTTGTTTTGTGTTTGTCTCCACATGTCTCTTGGTAGGGCTGTGTTCTTTGTAAAAAATTAAAAAAAACGTATTCCTCTCGCTCTCTTTCGTGCTGTTGCAGCGGTTCCCGAGCTTACTGTCCAGCCATACCTCACAGCAGTGGATGGGGAGAATGTTCACTTGATCTGCCAATATGATTCAAGAGAGCTGGTCAGATCGGGCTACAGCAACTGGACAGTTCTGTGGACGTTCAACTCCAGCATGAAGGTCTGGGAGGATGGCAGTGTTCACGAGGCACAGGTGGGAGCTGAAGATTTCCTATCCACGCTGGAATTCAGTTCCGGCGTTGGTGTGGCGTATGCCAATGTTTCCAGTCAGTTCAATATCTGGTCACTGGCCCGATGTCAGTGCTCCATCGTTGTGGAGAACGTTACGTCCCTCAGCTCGCAGCAGCGCATTGTCACCATCCTGCCTAAAGGTCAGTCCTCTGCAGACCAACAAGGCCACAGGGAAAACCTGCCAGGCAGGGTGTCTGTATGGTGGGTCTCAAACAGAGAACATGCAGTGTTAGTAGTGACTGTTAAACTGCGGTCAAGTACATTTAATGAGGTATTTCAGCATAGACAACTCATGTTTGTAGACATTGTGGTGTGTAACGGACGGAAATAGACCATGTTTGATCTTGGTGGCAGTGCTCTGAGAAAGTGGTCTCTTCCATTCTTTGCTTTGTTTTGTGCAGTCAACATCTCACTGTCCATTCACCCACAGCCTGTAGTACTGGAGGCTACAGTGGTGACTATCTCTTGTCTGTACGACATCAGTCCACTTCAAGCCATGGGCGTCAACAACTGGACAGTGCATTTCCTTATCAATGGCAGTAGCATTGCAGCTGATCCCGGCACTATTGAATCTGCTGCGCACATGACTTGGGTTGGTATTGCAGCCACCGAGCGGCTCAATGATCGCTCAGTTCTCACGATACGCAACACAACAGCCTTTCCACTTCAACTGTGCCAATGTATTCTGCGCCTTCCTGGTATCATTCGTCAGTATACGTCGCCAGTGGTTCCATTGACGTCTCTGCCAATCACCGGTAATTAAGTTGACCACAAGTATTCACCATAGAGCATGCTGTATCTAGTTCCCGTTGTTGTTTGTGGAACTCCGTCCCAATGGTGCTGATTTACAGAAGGTGTATCGGTGTGTATCTGCAAGACTGCAATGACGCAGTGAGAGATGCGTTCAAAACCCGCAGTCGTTTTTGATAGATTGCAGAAACTACATAACCATGCTGCTATATCGTTGTCGCAAGGAAGGTAGTGAAGGGAGTTTGGGGCGAGGTCCCGAGTTCGTTGACTCTGGTTTTCTTCGATCGAATATTCGTGTGTGTGTGTGTCCGTATGCGTGTGTGTGTGTGTGTGTGTGTGTGTGCGTGTGCGTGTGTGTATATGTGTGCGTGTGTGTGTGTGCATGCGTGTGTATATGTGTGTATGTGTGTGGTGAGGGGGAAGCCCCGGGGAGGAGTCTGCAAGACATATTTCAGCTTGAAGCATGCATGTCTGATTGCATGCCTCCATTACTCGGTCATCTTGACCTGTCAGTGACTTGATAAGCATCCTCCTGAATGAGTGACTGCCAAATTATTGTATCTCTATATTCTATTCTCTTTCTGTTTGTGCCTTGATATATGCAGCTCAGCCTGTCATAGTTATGCAGCCGAGGCCAAATATGGTGGTCAGCAGCAGTGTAACGGTGTCATGTGACTATGATCGGCAGTTAGTGCTGACGTATGCATTCATGTACTCACAGTCCATGCACTGGAGTGTTGTAAATACCACCGGGTCGTCCAGCCGAATATCCCACAATGCAACGACTGCCTCTGAAGTGTTTGCCGGCAGGCTCCTGTCCAGTTGGAGCTGGAACGCTTCTACTCTCGTCATCACGGACTTGATCGTATTCGATAGCCATACGTTCACCTGCGCTATTTCGTTCGGGCCTGATGGATACCTAATAAGATCAGCAAGTATCGATCTGACCGTGGTGGAGCAACGTAAGAACAAACTAGGTGTTGCACAACTCTCTTTGCTGATATCAAGCACCGAAGCTTGCGCTATGCCATTCTTTTGTCAATAGTGATCCTACACATGAGGCCGAACAGCGCTGCATGTTTGAGTTGCTGTATGAGCATGCCATTGGAAATCACTCTAAATTCTCGGCCCGAGTACCATCATTGGGATCACTAGAACTTGTAGGAGTACATGCAAAACAAGGTATCGGTAGCTGCAATGAGTCTATGTGTTCAGCGGGGAAAATACCTAAGCATGCTGTCAATTGCAGGAAGTGGGCCTAACTGGCTCTGCCGCCAGCCATGGATTGATTACAGGGTTCTAGCCAAGGGGAGGGGGGGGGGCATAGCGCTCCTCTACTCTAGAAGCGCACCACCCTACTCATTTTTCATTTTTTCGATTTTTCAGTTCACACAGCGAAAATAATAATTTTTCACTCACAAAGCGACTGTTCAGTACATGGGGTAGTGGTCTACCAGAGCAATCACACTCACCACCGTGGTGGTTTTCCAGAAATGAGTAGAAGCAAAAAACCACACTCGCAGCCACATAATAGATAAATAGCCGAAAAACATCTAAATCCATCAAAGAACCGCCAGCAAGCGGGAGAAAAGGCCGTGAAATCAAGTGAAACAGCATGGCCAGTGGTGAGCATGGGTGACTGGGCAGCAGGGGAGCGCCTGAAAAACAATGGCTTCCTACATTCCTAGCCGCGACCGCTCAACCGGGCTAGAGGAAAAACACGCCTTTCGGCCAAAAAACCTTTCTATTTCGTTAATTCCTGCCCCGCTGCCAGTCAGACCCAAGAATAGAGATAGCAAGAAATGGTATGTAATAACCGGTGTATGTCATAATCATAAGCCACACACATAGGCATAGATTGTCAAGAAGAACAGCGGACGACTCCCATGAAACCAGGGTGGGTGGGCGGGCAACTTCAACTACCACGAGGAAAAACAAAGACCGCGATGGCAGGTTCAACGGAGTTGCGCAGAACAAGAGCAAATGCACGAAAATATTTGTGAGTGAAAAATACGTTTTTTGTACTCTTTCGCTACGCTCAGCCGTGAAAAAACAAAACAATAATAATAAAGTTAGCCGGATTCGCAGCCGCATCACCTGACGTGTAGAGGAACACATCAAATCGATCGTTCCGGACGCTCTGTGCTTTGTGACAAGGCAATAATGGAACATAGAGAAGATGGGTGAACTGTTTTGTTTCCCTTACTCCCCCCCCCCCCCTACATTATATTCCTGGCTAGAACCTTGGATTATATGATCTGAGCTGTACTTTGCAATTTAGACCGTATATGTTTCATGTTGCGCATTTCCATACACAAAGGGTGCGGTAATGCACTGTCCTTATCTTCCTGACTGCAGCAACATCACCGATACAAGTCAACCTGTCGCAGGATGCAGTCAATGAGAAGGAGAATGTCACCATTATCTGTACAGTTGGTGACAGTCGGGCAGTGGGTCACATCTGGATAGTCTTCAACAACATCGTGCAGGCGAACTTCTTGCAAACCCACAGCTGCAGTGGTGGATTCCAGCAAAACACCACAGCTATCTGGCTAACAGTGGAGGATCTGAAGCGTGCAGACAGCGGTCGGTATGGTTGCTTGGTGAGCTGGTCGGGAATAAATACAAACACCTCGACACCGAGCGTGGAGCTGCTGGTACGGCCACTGGGACCCATTCCGGTTGATTTCTTCATGGTCATTGATGATAACAGTGCTGTGGTGACGGACAATGATTTCCTGTACACGCAGTACTTACTTACACACCTAGTGCAGCAACTTAAGCCACCCATTGAAGACCCTGAGGCAGGAAGCCGTGCTGCTTTAGCACGTTGTGGTAGCACAGTGCAGGTTGAGTACCGGTTGGACACCCACTCCACACTCTACATGACACAGGTGGGCATTGGCAACATGGTGCGTCGAAAAGGACAGACCGCGTGCAACATGTCCGCTGTGCTGGAGCTGGCACGACTGGACATATTCTCAGCATCGCTTTCTAGTCGCATGGTGGTACTGCTGATTTCCACGGGCTTCTTCAGGACTGGTGAGACGCACGAGATGCGCACAAAGCTTGCCCTGCAGTTGACACGAATGGGAGCGGAGGTTTATGCCATTGATTCGGGTACATATGATGTGCCTTCTCCGTTACTGGATATCGTCAGCATTCCCAGTGCTAGCTACTACCTAATCTCCAATGGCTATGGTCAGCTATTGGCTCTGGCACGAGTATGTGAGAGAACTCTCAACCGAGGTAAGATGCTTTTTGTTTGACGTTGGCGAGCAAGCATTACAGAACGTAGCTAACCCGCTGCGTTGTGATGATCCTGTCTGCTTCATTTGACTGCTCATGACACAAGAACTCTGTCTTTCAGTCTCATTCTCCCCTGTTTTGTTGACCGGTGCACTGTTGCCTACAGGGATCTAGTTAAGTGATTGATTGGCTGTGCTTGCGGCGACGCATGCGTTTCATTTTGAATAACTCCGGAACTGAAAATTGAGAACAAAGTCTTGGAAAATAGTGCATGCCGTAATGGTAGATGTATAATACATAAGTTTGCATCCTGTACACAGATAATAGGAGAGTGTGCACATAAACTGTACACAGATAATAGGAGAGTGTGCACATAAACTGTACACAGATAATAGGAGAGTGTGCACATAAACTGAAAGCAGCTGTAGGCTTTAGATAGCTTGAGTACTCTGCTGCTGGTGCTGCTGTTGCTGGTCTTTGCCAATGTCAGAATCACCCTGGTTGCCTTGGAGTGACTGGTCGTTCTGTACTGCTACGTGCGGCGGTGGCAAACGACTGAGAATGAGAGCGTGCAGCTCAGCCCAGATGCCAGAACTCTGCAGTGGTCCTTCCATCGAGTCAGAAGCATGCGCAACAGATGCTTGCCCAGTGAAGCTGTCATCCTCGGGTAAGATTACCCTTAGCCCGTCCAGCCTGAATACGCTCATTGTGCATGAAGTTCTGACTGATGACCATGGCTCATCACTCACAGCTGTGCGTAGTGTGCACGTCGGTGTCTACTAATGTTACCATAATTTTAACCAGTCCAGCAATGGGTCTTGAAAGTGCCACGTCACAGCCAGCCCAGATTCATGACAACGATGACTTTTGGATCCACATGGATCCAGTTTTTGTATGGGTCCATGCAGGTTTGGGTGGTTTTCCTTCACAGCATAGTGACCAGAGAGTAGTAAAATCTACTACTCCATGATAGTGAGTTAGTGACACATCTGCCGGTAGTATCTAGCCTAGGCCCTCCCGGTTGGGGACCCACTCCGGTAAAGAAGAAATCACACCTGCATGCAACACGAGGGGCCTACCCACCACACACTATATTTCGCTATGGTCATAGTGGACCCACTTCAACACCAAAGTCGCTATTTGTCATTATTTGTTGACTTCTGTTGTCATCACTTTCAAGCCCTATAAGATGATGTATTGCATGATGTAATGCATGGTGCAATGGTGTGCAATGTGCATGCAAGGCTTCCCAGTTCCCACATCCCACCTACCTGTAGTTTACATGTACAGTAAAAACCTGTAACTAACGACCACCCCTTGGTGCCAGCAAAAGCGGTCTTTAGTGGCAGGTGGTCTTTAGTTAGAGGTTTGCACTGCGCGACCATATATGGATCCCGTATATGATATGTATGTCAAAATGCAGCTAATACGATTCCCCAGGACTTGCGCAATGCCATTTTTATTTCAGATCAAACAACACTTGGAGAGAGAGAGAGACAGAGGGAGAAGGCTACTTTTTGCAGACATCAAATTCAGCTGCTACTTCTGAAACCAGGAATCAAACGTTCCCTGTAGAAGTTTCGTTTTATGCTGGGCTTCAAATTTGTTCATGTGATCAATCGTACCGACTGTCCTTGTTGTAACTTCTCGATTGCTTGAACGCGGTCCTTCAGCATCAGGACCTTGCGGTGCTGCTTGTTTCTGGATTCCTTGATGCCATCGTCGATTCGTCTGTATGACTGGGGTGTCAGAGCCGCTCTGTCTTTGTTTCTCCTCCGAGTAGTAACATCGATCAGAGAGCGCTTTCGATGCGCTCTCCAAGACGTTTCTTATCGTGTTTATTCTTGACAGAGCTTGAAATTTGGACAGGCGTAGTGCAGTCCACACCGATTCCACAGTCAAAATGACCTGTGTTCATTTGTTCAGCTGTAGTATCGAAAGAGTCCTTTCAGGACCATGGAAAATCAGCAAATTTTCAAGAAGGAGCTTCGAGCAACATTTGATTTCGTACATTGCGGTCGCTAGTTACGGGTCAATAATCGTCTTTGGGGCAAGAAAAGGCGGTCGCTGGTCGCGTTCAGCAGGTAGTCGCTAGTCACAGTGCATTTTGAATGTGAGACCGTCCGTGCCTGGCGAAGTGGTCGGTAGTACCGGTAGTCTTCAGTTACAGGTTTTACTGTACAAGTTACTTCATAGGATTTCAAGGGGCTGAACACATTACATTTTCCGTTTGATGATCGGTATCACGCTGTGCTGGCCTTGTGTGATGCGATTTCAAACCAAGTGTGCCTTGATTTCAATATCCAACATCCAGGTACAATCATTGCTCCAGTGGACATGGTACTGCTGTGGGACGTGACGTCGATCGAAAGCTCCTTTAGCACATCACAGATACAACTCTACATGCAGTATGTGATCACCAGGATCTACCCAAAGATTAGCGTTGGCGGCAGCAGGATCGCGTTGGTCGCCTGCGGCGGCAGCGCAGAGCTAGTGTTTGGCTTCTCCCAGTACTCTGAGCCACAGGGTCTGATCAATGCTATCAACGCGTATACACCGCCCAGTGTAACTGCATCGGTCACCAAGCTGAGCGCTGCATTGCAGCTTATCATCAACACCCTTTACAGCAACACTACTGCCATTCGACAGCGGTCTGTGCTACTACTCAGCCAGGGTCTGCCCTTGGACGATGAAGCTGCAGCCATTGCTGCGTGTATCACACTGCGCAAGAACAGAATCAGCATCCTGGGAATCGGCCTGCCGTGTCCGGGAAGTGATTTTGGCTACCTGTACTCCATGGTGAACCAGCCAGCGACGTCGTACACCAGTGTAGTGGAAACGTTTACTCAGCTAGAGAGGAAGGTAACCACTGTCACCAATGTCCTCAAGGATCAAGGTATGTCTCCATGACTGCAGGTATTCCGCAACCATATTGCACGGTGTAGAATTTTGTAGAGTTCAGTGTGGTCTAGAACTCCGTATGATACAACAATGCTTGCAAACTTTGAGTGGGATATGGATGACATCCAGCTATGGTGAATGGGCTAGCGCAAAAACAACAGTATGTACACCTTGCTTGCTTGCTTGTTGATTACGCACCTTTCCAACAGTGCCGCGCTGCAATGTGCATGAGTATGCTGCCTTCACACGTTGTTGTTGTTGTTGTTGTTGTTGCTGCTGCTGCTGCTGCCTGCAGTTGTGGGTTGGCTGCCCTGGAGCAAGTGGTCATCATGTTCACTAACCTGTGGCACTGGACAGAGATGGAGATGGAGAGTGTGTAAAGATAACACCACAGAGATGTGCCTTGGCAGCAACTCCGGCTCAAGCAGCTGCTACATGGCCACTTGTCCAACTCCACGTAAGTCAATGTGTTTCGTAGTACGGAGCCTAGAACGTGCAAAGCGTTCTGGGCAGTACTGGTCAATGCTGGTGTGCAAGTATGCGTGTGTGTTTGCATGCGTGTGCGTTTGCATGCATGTGCGTTTGCATGTGATTTGATGCACAGTGATCAAGGGTCAATCATGCAATTGCAGGTGCTAGTTCTGTTTTGTCGTGATCTGCTTGTGTACCCATCGGAACAGCTCCACCGCCAAGGCCAGTACGCCTGTACATCATGATTAGCTGCTGGATGATGCGTACCTCTGTTGGCCTGTACCGCATCAAATACATGGTGCGTCAACTGATCACATCATTGCAAGGCACTGCCGGGCAGGTCGGATGTCAAATCTACATATTGGAATATGGGACACGGGTCAGGTATGTCCTCAATGTAGCCCATCACCACAACTGGACGCTCAGCAGTGCTCTGGATGCGGTGGAGAGCCTCTCCTTCACCGACATGGGCTACGGAAATGTCACGCTGGCACTGCAGACAGCGCAGCAGGAGCTGCTGGGAAACTTCAGCGCCGATCAAGCTTCGACTGGTGCCAGCGGCTCGCCAATGTTTGTGTTCCTCGCCAGTGACACCACCGACACTATAAACCAAGCATCATTGCAGTATTCCAGTATGCTCAAGTATGCCGGAGCCACCATTTTGACAATGTCTGACCAGGCCTCGGTGTCCACGACTGGCAGCTACAATAGTTTAATTGCCAGCATAGGCAGCAGTCCTTCGTCGCAGTATGCCATCAAAACACAAACCAGCACAAGCAGCACAAGCAGCACAAGTACAACTACGAGTACATCTACGTTGTCGGTGCAAAGCCAGTTGGAGCTGGAGAGTACGTGTAGTCTCCTACAGCAAGAGGTCCATATGTCACAAGGTAACGACACTGTTTTCAGTATGAGAAGTGGGTTGCTGATCGGTTAGGTAGTTTGCTAATTATTGTAAGTTGGTTGCTGGTCACACTGGGCAGGCATTGCTGAGTATTGATACACAATAAGTGTTTAACTAGTCGCACAATCTGAGTCCAGTGCAATTTGTATACAGAACTGTCCGTGCAGGACAAGGTGGCTGAAGTCGGGCGGCCGCTTAAACCAGAGGTCCTGGTTTACTGTACTGAGGAATAAGTGTATCCTTCACTGGACCACTGAGCTCATTGATGTGGTGGTCATGGTTAAGGCAGGGTGTATGTGTGTGTGGGGGGGGGGGGTATTCCAGGAAGATGGTACTTGTGCTGCTTTGCTCATAAAAGTTGTCACGAGAGAAGAGGTCCACATTTTAAACATTAGCTGTACCTACTGGACGTCTGTAGAAGAAGAATATGGTCTGTGTGATCTTAACCAGTGCCAAACAATAATAGAAACACAAACCACACCGAGTAAGAATGGCTTACCGCATTTGAAATCTCTCCGTGCACCATTCCAGAATGATGTGCTGATGTGTAAGTGCATGATTGAGCAAGGTTTTGCATGTGTTTCTGTCTGTCCATCTGTCTGTTCGTCCGTCCGTCCGCCCGTCTGTCTGGACACCCACCATTCATACGTCCTGACAGTTGTTGGTTGGGGCAACTGGGGTGAGTGGCAACCGTGCTCACTGCCCTGCGGTGATGCCGGCACACAGTGGAGAAGTCGCCATTGCCCCAGCTCTAACACCACCGGAAGCTGCACGGGAACAAGCACAGAACGCAGGAGCTGCAACAATTTCACATGCGATACGTGTAAGTTTCTAATACTGAGCCTCCAGGTTGCCGTTTCAAAGGAATGCATGGCGACATGAATTAAGCCAATGTTTCCAACGGAAGTCAGGGCGGATAGTTATCATGGTCTCTTGTAGTTTATGCCTCCAGAGAGTTATGTCCATACTTAATGTAAGGCCATGATGTACGTGTGCGGTAAGAATTCCTCTTCGGAGACTTGGGCATCTTGAGAATCGTCTTGCAGGGCTGGCAAGTAGTACGATCTTTGCACAAACCTCCATGATCCCTTCATTTACAGCAGGGGTGTCGGACACGGTACGGTCACTACGGTATTGACCGTACCACCTTTTGGCCCAGGTACCCGTGAATAAATAAAATACACTGATTTGGGTTCAAAATTTCCGAAATTTTCGACTCCGCCACCCCTCACCCACAAGTAAATTGCACTTCAGGTGGCTGATCATACCATACTAAAATACCTTCCGACACCCCTGTACAACAACTCAATACCCTATGCACTTTTGACATCCCCGGACACTGCCAACAAGTATGATATAAAACCAGTCTTCCAGCGGTCTAACCATGTTTTATCAACCCTTACTACCACGAGCAGAAATTGCGATTGACATATATCTAGCTGAACTTGATATCTGGAGACACGGGAAGCGCACACACACCTGTGAGTTTCTGCGTGTAGAGGGTAGGTTTGGGCCTTGAACAGCTGCCGGGGATCATAAAGGTATGAAATCGGTTGCCTCAATATTGAATGAAAATCAAAGTACACACACCCAAAATACACAGTGCTAGTATGCACCGCATATCTCCTGATTGGATAGTAACATGCTGAGTCAAAACAAATCATTCAAGTCAAACAATAATTGAACTAGAGTTTCTTTGCTTCTTGAACTGCTCGATGCCCAGCTTCGACTGATGGCAGTGAACCACTGACCGTTCAACTGGCTGTGGACATCACAACAATCAGCACTCAATACACGTACTACCAGTTCACCGTGTTTGTGAAGAGGTTCATCAGCAGCATGCAGCCGCCGATTAGCGCCGTGGGAAGTCGACTGGTGCTGCTGTTCTACAGCTCCTATGCCTACTGGGTGTACGATACGGCCACTCTGCAGTTTCCATCCGTGGCAACGGCACTGGCTGCTGTTGACCTGCTCTCCGCTCCCAATGCTAGCACTGTGGCAACATCGTACAGTAACCTCACTGCCATGCTAGAAACCGTTTTGATGAAGAACACATCTGCGGCTACTGGAGCAACAGCAAGCTCCCAGCCTGCTGGTCAACAGTCGTTGATGATCATGTGTGGCGCTTCATCTGGGCTCACAAGAGAAGACGTGTCTCTAGCCAATGCACTGAAAAATGAATCTGTGGGAATAAGCACACTGCAAGTGGGCCCAACAGCTGGACAACAAGAACAAACTGGGAGCAGCACCGAGGAAGAAGAAGAAGACCTGGGATTCAGTATTGTCAGTGAACCATCTTCCACTCACAACTACATCGTACAGGACTCTGCAGAGTTGACTTCATTGGCGGCAGTCATCAGCCAACAGGCTCAGCAAGGTAAGGGAAAACAGGAGTGAGCGTTCATGTGTGCAATCCCCTGGCCTGGCATACTAGAGTCATATCTTGTGACTGTAGTTATGTGGAAACATGTTCTCGATCATGGCGGAGTATTCTGTGTCGGGTAGAATTGTCCACATGACAAAACCTGTAACCAACATGAAAACATTTTCGTAGTCGACTCTGTGCACTAGTATGTGTACGCATGCGTGTGTGGGTATGTGTACGCATGCGTGTGTGGGTATGTGTACGCATGCGTGTGTGGGTATGTGTGTGCGCATGCGTGTGTGGGTATGTGTGTACGCATGCGTGTGTGGGTATGTGTACGCATGCGTGTGTGGGTATGTGTGTACGCATGCGTGTGTGGGTATGTGTACGCATGCGTGTGTGGGTATGTGTGTACGCATGCGTGGGTATGTGTACGCATGCGTGTGTGGGTATGTGTGTACGCATGCGTGTGTGGGTATGTGTACGCATGCGTGTGTGGGTATGTGTACGCATGCGTGTGTGGGTATGTGTACGCATGCGTGTGTGGGTATGTGTACGCATGCGTGTGTGGGTATGTGTACGCATGTGCTTACGTGTATCTGTAAGTAGAAGTACAAGTATGTGTACGTGTGTGTGTGTGTGCATGTGTGTGTGTGTGTGTGTGTGTGTGTGTGTGTGTGTGTGTGTGCGTGTGTGTGTGCGTGTGTGTGTGTGTGTGTGTGTGTGTGTGTGTGTGGCTTTCTATGTGTCTGTCTGTATGTCTGTCTGTCTGTGTGTATGTGTGCATGTGTGCATTTCCA
Source organism: Sycon ciliatum (assembly GCF_964019385.1). Classification (NCBI taxonomy): domain Eukaryota; kingdom Metazoa; phylum Porifera; class Calcarea; order Leucosolenida; family Sycettidae; genus Sycon; species Sycon ciliatum. The sequence goes on from NC_088643.1 coordinate 25,133,598, forward strand.
CAAACTCGCATGTGCATGTGTGTATATGGGTGTTTGTGTGTGTCCTTGTTTCTCTCTTTTTCTAGATGCGAAAACCACCAGTTGGTCAGAATGGTCACCGTGTTCAGCAACATGTGGCGAGGGATCGCAGTGGCGCCAACTACGATGCAGACATGCTGGGTCCTTTTCAGCCTGTGAAAGCCCAGAGCTGGAGAATAAAATGTGCAGCTCGGGTGTGACCTGTCCAGCGCCTAAACCAAGTAAGGGCAAGCTAATTTTTACTCGCGTTCCTAGAATATACACGCAAACCCTGCTCAAACCCTGCTCAAGATAATCGGATCAATGTACATTTGAATACCTCTTTGTCATAGTATCACTATTGTTGTTTCGTTTCCTTTGTTTCTAATTCCACTTTTCCAGCATATCTGCCCTCAAGACTTGTCGTTCTTGTTCCTGGTAGCAACATCTCTGATGACTTTGAGTCGACCAAGACATTCATCAAGTCCATGATTCAGCAGCAAGACCCACCAGTGGGTGTCAACGGCAGTGAAACAATTGTGCTAGCTTACGGTACAGAGCACGTCACTATCCTGTATAACTCCACAGTGCACAGCCATCCCAGTGTGGGTACTGCCATGGCTGACATCTCAGTATTCGATCACAGCTCCGTTGAGGTCGTGGAGAATGGAGTGGGCATTGCGGCGTGTTTCCAATACCTTCAAAGTAACCTTCAGCTGAGCCAGACGGCCAAAGTTAGCACTGGAACACCACTAAGTACTGGCGTGCAAAACAACCTTGTCCTAGTTGCCAGCTCTGTTACTCAAGTCTCGGAAAGTGCTGAACAACAGGCCATGCAAATGGCTGCAGCAAGCCTAAAGACAGCCGGAATGACGCTGGCAGTCGTTGCCGTAGAGAGTGAAAATGCGGCTTCCAGTGCTGCAGTGCAAGAGCAGGAAAGTGCGGGTGTATCACAGCTCCTGAGCTTGGCAAGTCAGCCGCAAGAGACGTACGCCTTCTCCTGTAGCGGCTTGCGGAGGACGATTGGTCTGACTGCTCAAGTGTCAACAAGTATTCGCTCAGGTACGTAACCGCCACTCAGCAGTGCAGACTGGTGTACGCTGAGTGATCGCACAAAGTCTGCATGTCCAGCATATCAAGTGGATATAAGTTCCCGGCAAATCAAGTAACATGCAGTGCTACATGCAGTGCTACAATATGCAATGCAAATGGTGTCATGATGCTAACATCCCATCAGTAGTGAGATGTGGGAGGCGGGTGATGCTGGGAAGTTTGAATTGTAAAATTCGAATCTAGAGTAGGGTTGGAATGGAATTCTTAAGCATTACCATTCTCAAGGTGGTATGGAATGTGTGTATGTGCAGCAATGTGTGATGCTACCTGTCTCTGTGTGCCTGTGTGTAGAGTATGGCTGGGCTGCATGGCAGGAGTGGTCAGCTTGCTCGTCCTCGTGCAGTGGTCACCGCTGGCGTGTGCGTCAGTGCTACTCCGACACTGCGAGCAGCAGCAGCTGTGCTGGTGATAGTGTGCAGGAGGAATCGTGCTACACAGCCAGCAGTGCGAGCGCTTGTCAGACTACTGCCGGTAAGATGAATGGCAATGTTGAAATCCACTGTGAGCGTGAATGCTAGGTCAGTGTTCTGCTATGCTGGTCAGTCCACATCTCCATGAATACAGCAGTGCCATGCTGAATGCTGCACAGTCCAATGTCTGTAGTCCTAGGCATGTGCTGTGCTGCCTGAGGTTGAATGTCACTGGCCAGTAGTGTGCTGCCTATCATTATGCTAGCATTCTTGTCTTGGTGGTGTTGACTACATGCATGGCAAACACGGTAGAGTATACTGTATTGACCCTTGTCTATCTGTCTGGTGCTCGTTTGCTCAGTGACGTATCGACGTGTGAGGCTGGTGTTCATTATCAACGTACGCATCCTGTGGTACTTCAGTTATGCGCAGCGCGTGCGTCAGTTTATTTCCGACTCCATCACGAGTGCTGTGCAACAGCAAACCGACTTCTCTGCTTGCACAGTGGTGGTAGCCCTGTATGGTGACAGTGTAGAAACGGTCGTGGATACCCGACACATCCAGCAGCAGCAGCAACATCAGCAACAGCAGCAACATTCCCTCGGCCTGCAACAGGTACTTCAACTTGTCCAGACCAATGTCAGTTACAGGGACCTGGGCACTGGGAATCTGAATGGAGCCTTGTCGTACGCTGAAGCAGTACAGATTTCAACTGATGCGAGCACCGTGACAAGCAGCGCTACCGTCACAAGCACCACCGAGACGTCATTCAGTAGCTCGTCGCTTGTTATCATGACTCCGCCTGAGGAGACCGAAATTACTGGCCAGGCTTTACTGATCGCTGAGCAGATCAAACTCAACGGAACCGGCATATACCCTGTAGTCCTGCCTGTAAGTACTGACAGTAGAAGCAGCCGCAATGATAGCACCAGCAATGATAGCACCAGCAGCAGCACCACCACCACCAGTAGTAGCACTACTGCAGTCAGTCTGCAAGGCCTCCGTGCCATTGCAACCGAGCCGGTGGAAGCTAACCTGTTCGTGTGCTCCGGTTATACGGACCTCGTGGGTGTGACGGACACACTCAAGCTGCAGATCAAGAAATCTGGTAAGAAACCACTGTATGCATGTATTTGTATTTTATGGATTCTCCACAGGCCTTAGCCTAAATCAAGGGAGTCTCCGTCTGTGCTGGGGACGCTGGGATGTTTAGTGTGTGTATGCATCAGTGCATGGCATGGCATGCACATTGTCTGACTGCAACACACTGGCTCAATCTTCATACAAGGACACAGCACTAGATGATGAGTGTTTGCGTAAAACAGTTGTGATAGCCTACTGAAGGAATCCAATGATATCGAATTTTCTTGCGCTCTCTCGCTTTGTTGCAGAAATCTCTTCGAATTGGACTGAATGGTCATCCTGGTCTACCTGCTCTGCTGCAACATGTGGTATTGGTACCCGCTGGCGTACACGTAGATGCAAGATGTCGCCAGAACTGTGCAGTGGCAATACAACAGATGTGGCGGAGTGCTCGCAAAGGCCTTGCACCGAAGAGGATGAGATAGGTAGGAAGGGGTGGCATGTCAAACAAATATTCAAAAGCTGCTTTCACACTGAGAAGGCTCCGCAAGAGAAGCCAAAGCGGCCACTGTCAGGAAGGCAGAGCGTGGGAACGAGAACAGCTTTCGTATTCATCTGAAATGGAATCATGCGTAACTAAAAAATGTACTCCTTCATCTTGTACTTACTAACTTTAGGGATTTGTTGTTTGTCTTTACTTGGGAGCATGTGGTATATGCGGATCAACTGGCTCACTGCATTTTCCTTTGATGCTGTTTAAAAAATGAGAGGCAGTTGCTGCGTTCACTTGAAATGACCTAATAGAACTGACTGTCTGGTATACTGTCTCTCCCTTGTACTCTTGTGTTGCCTGTGTATGTGACTACAGTCATACCTGGTACTACGTACCAATCCAATCTTGTATTCTTGCTGGACTCGTCCTCTAACACCAGCAACGAGACGTTCAGGGATTCCGTCCGATTCGTGCAGAAGGTCCTAGCCAACCAACCCGTGTCGGTGGAACAGGGCAGCTACGTCTCGGTCATGCTATGCGGGCAAACAACTACACAAGCCATATCAGCTACAGCGGCCGCTCAATATTCTTATTCCAGAAATTACACTTCGACATCGTCATCGTCGTCGTCGTCGTCGTCATCAGTAAGTGCAGTACTGACAACACAGGCAGTCCTGGCTGAGCTAGAGCAGCTCGTGTATGTAGACATGGGTCCACTTAACATCAACTTGGCATTACAAGCAGCTGCCGAGGTGGTGAGCAATGCCACGAGAGCGACAGTGAACGCTAGTGATGTACACAGCCTGCCCATCACCTCTGAGCTCCTTACTGTACTGACAAGTCCAATCGAGATCGATGCCAACGTTGTGACAAGTGCTGCCATGGTTCAGCAACTTGGGATCAATATGTATGCTGTCAGCACGGAAGCTGATACGTCTCCTGCCACTCTTGCTGCCATCTCCAGTCAGCCAGTGTCCTCACACTCGTATATCTGCAACGGATCTGGGCAGCTATCGTCAGTTGCTGCCACCATCGACACGGTGATAACTCCAGGTAAGTGGATCCGCTTCTTGACATATTATGCATGTTATGTTTTCATTCTGGCTTTCTGATAATGGGTTCTCTACACGAATGGCATGTTTCTGCTACAGCAGGGTGGTTCTTCAAGTTGTTGACTCAGTGCTCTTTGTGATTTTCACATTTCACAGGGCTCTAGTAAGGCACGAAGATTAAATATGTGTGTGTGTACGTGTGTTTGTATGTGTGTGTGTGTGTGTGTGTGTGTGTGTGTGTGTGTGTGTGTGTGTGTGCGTGTGTGTGTGTGTGTGTGTGTGTGTGTGTGTGTGTGTGTGTGTGTGTGTGTGTGTGTGTAACTGTGCTTGAAGGGGACGGTTGCACTTTTTGTAGCTCCGTTTTATCTGAGTTTTCAGTCGTTCCTCTTACTGGTCTTAGGCCACGGGGTGGCTCTGGGTCCACCAGAGTCGCCCCTAGCGTGTTTCTGAATTTGCTGGGGTGAGGGTTCCGCGACGTGGTCGCCAGGGCAGTGTCTTTTCTGTCACGACCGTTGTCGTCCTCGTCTCTCCATTCGCGGTGGTGTAGCTGACCCCCGAATGGTTTCAAACTGCGAAGCTCGGAGTACAGTGGTGGCAGAGACATGAGCTGTGAGTGGAGACGGTTGCTGGAGATGGATGGTGATGCAGGGAGAAGAGTTACGCTGCCTGACGACGAATGGGAAATTGTTTGATCCTGCAATTTCAGTTCGAGCGCAGTGGACTTCTAGACGATGTGTCCTCATGGCTGTTTTTCAACGCTTGGCCTATCGCTGATAACCCTGCGTGGAATGTTCTTCCAGTGGAGTCCAGGTGGGACTTCGGGTGCTCACACTCCATCACCTGGTTGATTATTTCGGAACTGCAATAATACAAGTTCAAATAATTATTTTCCTTTTTGTGCGTATCTCTTGTCATCTCTCTTTTCTATACGTCGCACACCAGATGTACTACTATCGCTGTCTTTCTCCTGCTATCTCTCTCTGCTTGCTGTTTTTGTTTTTGTTGCCACTGCCCCTCATCATACCCATGCTTGGGTGGAGGGCGGCGTGACCCGTTAGGGTAGCTGTCAATACAGTACAGTACAGTACAGTACAGTACAGTGTGTGTGTGTGTGTGTTTGTATGCATGCTTGTGTGTATGTGTGTGTATGTGTCTGTGTGTATGTGTCTGTGTGTATGTGTCTGTGTGTATGTGTCTGTGTGTATGTGTGTATCATTCCGCTTGCTCATGCCATCTCAGGGTGGCTGCCATGGTCAGATTGGTCCCAGTGCTCGCAGACGTGCAGTGTTGGTATTCGCTGGAGGCAGCGTCACTGTGGCAGCAATGCCACGGGTGTTTGCCATTCGTTGGTCGACACGTACAGTGAAGAGTGTATGCAGCAAGCATGCCAGACCACTGGTAAGTATGAGCATTGCACTGATTGTACACTGGTAAGTATGAGCAGCTATTGCACTGATTGTACTTGCTCTCGTCAGATACCAGCACGCCCTCCACGTATACACACAAGAGCAGTTAGCAAAAGGTAGCATATTGCTGTCATGGCCAACACAGGAGTATGAAGCGGCTAGCATCAGTATGAGCTATGTGCCAGGCATAGACCAAGGCCTAGCATCACCTCCGCCAGACCAATTGGCTATGGGCCACTGACGTCCACCAGCACTGAGAATAACCGGTTGTCTCTATTATTATCATTTTCTGTTTCTCTCTCTCTCACTCTTCCTCTCCTGGGAAGCTCCTCATGCTCATTCTCCCTTTCTCTGTCCATTTCCCCTTCCTGATGCGTAGACCAACAGACTGTGTTACTGTTGAACTCGAGACCACTAGGTCGGGGGAGGTTGACCTACCTCATCGACGCGCATGCCAGGCTCCTCTGTGTTGTCAATGTTCGCTTGTCCAATTTTGTCTACCTCCCCTTTTATGTTGCTGGCCAGTGCTTTGTAGTAAAAAATAAATAAAAATAGGAGAAGATTCCTTGCGGAACTGAGCAGGCTGTGCGTATCAAAAATGTAGCTGAGTGTGTGATTGTGGGTGAGTGTGTGATTGTGGCTGAGTGTGTGATTGTGGCTGAGTGTGTGATTGTGGCTGAGTGTGTGATTGTGGCTGAGTGTGTGATTGTGCAATGATGCAACCAAAGGTATGCAGAGACACTGACCAGCTCATGCATTATTGCGGTGTTGTTGCAGGCAAGGACCTGCCCGCTGACATCATGGTGCTGGTGGGCTGTGGCAATGGGTATGAGTTTGAAGGCATCAAGAAAGTCGCCAGCAATCTAGTGTCCACTCTCACGGTAGGTGAGAACAAGACATCGCTGACCGTTGTACAGTACGGCAGCACGACGAAGACCATTGTCAGCAGCTCACAGCTTACAACCTATACAGATGTGTCCAGCATTGTGCAGACCATTCAGCAGCAGAACTTCTCCACTTTGGGCACGGTGAATATGTCGGCAGTGCTCGAAGCATCTGATGTCATGTCCTTCCTCAATAACCACTCATCCTCGAGCAGTATTGTCAGAGAGATTTCGGTAACATCAACGCCTGCCAGTATTGTAGTCATATCGTCAGAGAACTACACTCAAATCGATCCAGAGGACATTGAAATCTTCAAGCAGTTGACACAAGGGGTAACTGTCAATCCTGTTGTCGTGTATAACTCTACAAACTCATCAGTGCTAACCCAAACAACTAGCATAACTGCCATCGCCACTGAACCAATAGAAGAGAACATCTTCTTCACTGATTTGGGAGGAGGAGAGGTCGGAACATCGGAGGCGAACATTGTCCTCGCAATCCAGAATAAGCTGTATCCAGGCAAGTCATGATGTGCAGTTTTATACGTGGTGTGTGTGTGTGTGTGTGTTTGCTTGAGTTGTATGTTGCTAATGGGGAGGCTGTTGCAAAACAATGGGTAGGCTGCACTGTCAATGTTCCGTGCAAACCCTTTGCAATTCTTACAGCTGTCACTTTACCGGCTCAGCGGGTTTGATACATTTATGAAGTTGCTTCCTTCCATTTTCTTCTGTCCGATGTTCTTTTTAAAGAGATCGTCACATTGATACAACAATAGTTGTAGATGGTGGATATTGTCCTCTGATTCCCTTACCATGGGAAACTGAGCTCTACCAATGGTTTCTCACGATCTCCAAATTCCTGTAACTATAATCTCATATTACCGTTATACCTTACCATGAAACGTTACATTTCATTTCTGATATGCAGAAACGGGATGGAGCAACTGGACAAAGTGGTCTGAGTGCTCAAAGTCCTGCGACAGTGGGCTTCAGTGGCGCAAACGAGGCTGCCTGTGGCCGCTGCTTGGCTGCTCCGGATCCTCCAGTGAAACTAGAGCGTGTCAGCATGTTGCCTGTGCTCGAGCTGGTATGTTGTATTGTCAGAACTGGTGCACTAGACATGTACAGTTCCAAGTTCATGGTGGGTAGAATGGAGGGCAGGTATGCATGTGAATCTGTGCGCGTACACGTGCACTTGCGTGCGTGTGTGTGTGGGGGGGGGGGAAGTATCATCTTCTGATCATCTAGTTGTGACAATTACTTGTATAAAGTTAATTGTTTGACTTGAGCATTCTCTTGTAACCAGATTGCAATAATCTGTTTATGCAGAATTCTTTGAACCAAAGTTTCAGTTCACTTGCGATCGCATTGCATGAGCTGCAATATCCAATCAATGGCTTTTGCATGATTCTGCCTTGTATGTGCTTCAGGAAATTACACGAGTGGGCAGATATCCAAGGGAAACGTCACTGATTACATCATCATATGTGTTGAGGCACCTGTGGTGACATCATCACATTCCATGCAGTTCTTCAGCGAGACGAAAGAGCTGATCATTGACCTGCTACAGCTACCTAGAAACGACTCTGCCCTGCTGCAGGCTAGCGTGGGGCAGAACATCAGCAATGTCATTATCAACATGTACAACTCCACTACGACAGTAAACATTCTTGACACCACCGTGCTGAATTCCAGTACGACCACCACCAGTGTGGTCCAGTTCAAGCAGTCGATCGACGCCCTCTTCTCCGCCACCCAGTACGCAAATTTCAGTTCAACAACGACATATACAAGTACATCGGAGGTTAGCACAAGTATCAGTGCATTGCCCATTCTTCAAGCAGCCCAGCAACAGTTGCATGCCCTGTACTACACATCTGGTGCGATTGTGAGCAACGTGACACAGCCAGCCTGTATGCTGCTGACATACAGCGGGCTAAACGTTAGCACTGCCGACGTGGAACTGAGTGCAAGTCTGCAGGCGCAGAGCGAGGTGTTTGTCGTCGCTGCTGCCAATGCCAGTGCAGACCTCGCTGCAATGGCACAGCTGACGTCCGATCCCTCTGCTTCTGTGTACATTGTAGAAACGGCCAGTGACCTGGCATCTATAGGCCCAGTAGTGCAGCAAGCTATTGTGTCAGGTGAGAGTGGAGCTGTGTGAGAACAGACATCATGCTTGTGTACCACTGATTTGCTCATTTGTTCTAATACATTGGTCATTCCCCTCAATGTGTCTCACTGTGTAGTATACAACTGGCATTGTGCTGGGATTTGTTCTCACTAAAAGCAGGTATGACCCATGGTATCAATGTGTAAACCGGGACATCAGAAAAATTGTCTGAAGTCTGCTGCTTCTTATGGACTGTTACGGAATTTTGCCTCCGACTTCGCCCTAGCCGATATTGCCGCGTTCATTTTGTGTGCATGTGTTTCTCTTCCGTCTATGCATCCATGCAGAATGGAATGTGTGGAGCAGTTGGTTCTCATGTTCGGTGTCTTGCGGTGGTGGTGTTCAAGTACGACTGCGTACATGCAAGCAGCCAGGCCTCTGTGACGGAGAAGATGTTGAGGAGCGGATGTGTGGCAATCAGACTTGCTCCGTGGGTAAGGCTACAAAATACTTCGGGCGGGGCGGGGGGGGGGGGGGGCGGGGAAGGTTTAAGAGTGTACTTGGAAGCAACGGTACAGCTCATGAAACATGAGGGTCGAACTGATGCTAAATCTCCCTGAAGCACAGCTAACGTTAGAATGCATATGACAGTGGGTGGGTGACCCGGGGGGAAGTTCTGCTTGTCACCACTCACCACTGCGCTTGAAGATATTAGAAATACTTGCCAAAGGCTTAGTAGTATGCATTGTGACACTCGTGCAGATCAACAGACACATACACGCATACCCCACATTCTGTGACTAATGTGTTCTGCTCTCGATTGTTGGTATCCAGTCACAGGTGTGCACAATCAAGTGATTCCGTTGATCAATCTGGCAACCACACCTCAAGTGTTCATAGAGCAGAGGCAAGCCTGTGCGCAGATGATCTCAACACTGACTATCAGCACACAACAGGCCAGTGAGGTAGTTGTGGTGGGATTCGCCGGGGAGGCCAACATCATCTTCAACTCCAGCCAATTTGAATCGTCTCTGTCCAGCTTGCCGATCATGCTGACATCATTCGAGATTGCCTGCAATGCCAGTTATGAACAAGCGGTGTTTCAGCATCAGAGCCATTCACAAGCTGAGTACAACACCTCTGCACCGGTTGGTTCATCGCACGCAAACAGCAGTGACCATAGTGTGAATGCCACCAACACTGGCCAGCCGATGACAGCCAACATCAGCGCTGCATTGGAGCTAGTGAAGACTATTGCTAGCCAGGTGCATATAGGCATATCTACTGTCAGTACAGAGTACCATCCACTGGTAACAGCTGTTACTGGGTCCACAGGCAGCCCAGGCACAAGCAGTGCTAGTGCAACTACAGCGTCACAACCAGGATCAGCAAACAGTGCTAGTGCAACTACAGCGTCACAACCAGGATCAGCAAGCAGTGCTAGTGCAACTACAGCATCACAACCAGGATCAGCAAGCACTGGAGCTGCGTTTGCCACATCAACATCTTCTGGTGGCCCAACGTCTAGCAGTTCACCACTTTCCAGCAGTTACCCATCTACCAGTAGCTCAACGAGTGAAGTACCTACATCTTGGTCAACTTTCCTTACATCTCAGCCAACATCACCTGTTTCTCCAACATCCTCGGTTGCGAGTGCCTCCGGATCGACATTGTCATCATCATCACAGACCAGCCCTGCTGAGGGTACAGCTTCTGGAAGTTCCACACCGGCAGATCAATCAGCATCAGCATTGTCATCCACAACTAGTGGCAGCACAACAGAATCAAGCCCGGGATATACTTCTGGATATCAGTCAATATCTCAGTCATCAGTTCCTACAGGAGTGTCGGGCTCGACTCAATCTGCCAATGCGGAGACATCGCAAACGAGCATACCTACCGCTTCAACAATGAGCACTCCAACTACGTCCAACCTGGAGACCATAATAACATCCGCATTGTTTCTTGACCTGTCGCAGAATGTCGACATAACTGATCAAGACAGTCAACTTGCGGCCGTACTGCAGCAGGCTAATATAGAGTTATCCGCTGTCACGCTGACTGCCACGACATCAACGTCGACATCATCCGAGCCCGTCGTGTCCACCGGGGCACTGAACATAGTCAGCCAGCCAACGTCCTCACATCTTGTTGTCACTCACACTATCAACTCTGCCGTCACTCAGCTGCAAGCAAACTTTGTTCCAAGTGAGTTTTGATGTTTTGAAATGCCAATAGAGCTGTCGTACAATCTGTGTTGCATTGCTGTGTTTGTGTAGTCAGTGTTCATGGCATGTGCAGTACTGCAGCATCAACATAGCAGACATCATGGTGCCATCGTGAGAATAAAGAATTCAATCAATCATATGGTTCATTGATGCAGGGCACGGCTGTCAAGAAGCGGCAACTTAGAAAGATGGCGTCGGTTCGAGATGGCATGGTAACCGTGCACGTGCCGTGGTCCGTGACTTGCTCATGTATGCACGCAAATGCAAGTCACAAACTCACAAAGATCGTCTTTGCATTTGGAGAAAATATCTTCGACTCTCTTTGGAGGTTGGCGAGGTTTGCCTAATCTTTACTTGATTGCGATGCCGGTATGTCCTCTCAATAATTAGAACAAAGAGAGCTGATGATCGCTTCATTGCTGAGCAGAAGTAACAATCAACTCTCCTCATGTCCTCAGTGCCAAAGGCAGACGACTGCAATTCCACCACGAGCATTTCACGATGATGGAAACAATAATCGTGTACTAGTACACACTTGGACCATTTCAAGCATTTGGTCATCCCTATTCTAGCCGCTAGTCCGTCCAGCAAGCAGATATTGACTATTACGATAAGTACAACTGCGTGAACGAGGGCTCACGCAGCAAATTCAATTCAAGACGTGACTCCAGTCAAGAATTAGGGTCTTCACTCGAGAACTTCACAAATACAGGTCAAGGCACCCCACAAAACTGATAGATGGCACGAACGAAAGACAAATAGGCTAGACAAAGTGTCCCAAGTGATCGAAAACAGCAGATCTACCAAATAAGACAGCTACATGTGCCTAAACAACGATTCCCATACAGTACAGAGTAGTATCAGGCAGAATGAAAGCCTTGGAAGTGCACAAATACAGCCACGACCGCCACAAAAATTGGACGACCGCCACAAAAAAATTCTCATTGCTCTACCTCGAAGGGTGAAAGTTACCAGTTATCCTACAGCGATGTCAGTTTATGCCTGTTGGAACCCCCCACAGCCCGCACGAAATACCTTTCAAATAATTCCAGGATGCAATTGCAGCTCCAGACAGGAGGAAGAAGAACACCGTGAAAAATAACGGCAACGATGCCCAAACTCTCGGGAAACGGCTGAAGTCTTCCTGAAGATGTTAACATTGAATAGCCATCGATTACCAGCGTGGTTTGGTGACTTTAGAACTGTTTTGAGACTAAGAACGAAGCGATATCTCAAATTTGATGGAATTGTTACCTGTCAAATGCGTGGGCGAGCAGGCCAGCTGACTGGTTATGCATGAACATGCATGAGCATGCATTGATTTTTCATGGTTCACGTGCAGAAAACTAAGTTGCCGCGATCCAAGTGCAGCTAACAGCCGTGAGGGAGATCATGGATCGTGTGGGGCTGAACCCAAAGAGGTCATGTGGTCATTGTGCAGTAACTCTATATGCTTGTGTCTTGCTGCGACAAGAAACTCCCATTAGTAACGGACATTCATGTGAATTATTCTACTCAATGCAACAGCGTTATAAATAGGTTAGCATGTTCACGAAGAAATAGTGGCCAGGCAGAAAATAACAGCTGAGTATTGCAAATGTGAAGCAAGGTAATTTTTCAAAATAGAGCAGGTTGTGTTGCTAGAATTATTCATACTTCGTGAATCCGTTAATTTTACTATTTGGACCACGGAGAATCTTTACAGAGCCTGCTTTATTGTTGGTGACCAGTCATGTTTCCGTTTTCTTGTGTGTTGTAGGAGAGAGTGGTTGGAAGCAGTGGACCTCCTGGTCCACCTGCTCTCAAAGTTGTGGTGGTGGCAGTCGCTACAGATCTCGCACTTGTGATTATCCACTGCTGGGTTGTATTGGTGAATACCAGGAAATGGGAGAGTGCAACATGGCTGCCTGCCAGCTGCTCCAAGGTAAGAAGAGTGCACAAGCAAAGGAAAATATTTTTTAAACGTCTTCTAGATGTTTGGTGACAGCGAATGTTTTCTTCAGACTTTTTCCCTTTTCAACTGTCTCAACCAATGACTGCTTGGTAGATTGGGGCTCCCCACGTGCTAGTTTGTGCATGAAGTGTGTGCGTAGAGTGAGGGCTGCGTCCCACCAGGAAAGGTGTTGTGTAACAGGAAGCGTGAGCTTTGGAGTCCGATGAAAATCAGTTGAACGATCTCTGCTGGGATGATGACTGCATCATAGCTCAGTGGTTAGAGCATCGCTGGCCTATAGGGAAAGTCCCCGGTTTGAGGCCCGCCGGTAGTGATGGTCAATTGTTTCTTCTATTCTCCCTCTACTACCGGTAATCTAACGTTAGATATATCTCCATTTCTACGTATCACCAGGGAGTAGGGATGTCACTTGGCCATTAAAGAATAACACTGGTCTCTCTTGTTTTTCTGGATTTGAATGACATGCACGCTACTGTTCTTGTTCACGATGTTTTCCAGTAGTTGGAGTGTTTGGTTTTTATGGTTTTCTTGGTGCAGGGCCGTCTTCGATTGTCAAGCATGTTCTGATACTGCTCGACTACACCGTATTTACAATGTGGCACCAGTTCATCACTTACCTGCAGCGCTTGGTTATCTCAGTTCAGCCACCGATTGGACAAGCTGGCAGCACTTGCAAGATTGTAATTCAGGACCTGTACGGCTTTCATACACTGCTCGACAGCAGTATGATATCATACATCACCACTCAAACACTGATCAGCATGATTTCCAGCTTGTCAGTGGAGACGGGGGTGTCCGCCATCTTCAATCAAAGTGGGACGGTGCAGAGCGCACTGCAGTATGCCAGCGAACACTTCACCACTGTGGAGACAATTCACGCAAGCTCGGTGCAGCACACCAGCTTTAGCTTGTCAAGTACACAGGTTGCAAACTACTCACAGTCCAAGTCGGTACTCGTGCTTTTCAATGACAATGAGGAAATCAATGAGACTGATGTGATCCTGGCACAAGAATTGAAGCAGAACAACACTGTCATCTACACTATGGGCACTGGCTCCACCGAGCAGATAGAAGAATTCAAGGCATTGGCGTCTTCTCCAACCTCGTCGTTTGCGTACCTATGTGGTGGCGGTGGTGAGGTTGACACAGCACAGTTTGCTGTCTTGCAAGAAGCAGTGTTGAGCGGAGGTAGGTGCTAACGGGTATACTGTCTATGATACAGTGTATGAAGACTAGAATACAACTTGGCCAGCGAGTGATCGATTACATGTGTGCAAACAACTGCTTTGTCGCGCAAACCAGAGGGAAGAGAACTGGATTATGGTTGGCACTGATCACAGTGAATGGAATTAATTCCAGGTACATGAAGTTGAAGTTGGGTTGAGTTCACTCGCCTTCAAGTAACTGACTTGCACTCATGGGAGGGAGGTGGCTTAAGGAAGAAGCATTTTTTGTTGAATGAAATGTTTGACTGCTACTTGGTATTGATCATTAACAAAGTCAGATCAATCGTATTTGATCAGCGAAGTCTTTGCCATGAGAGGAAGAAAAAAAGACATTGTTTGAGACGTTTCACATTCTATACAACAAAATGAGTACGAGATGAACCCCACCCCAAGCAGCCGAGCAATGAAGAGGCATGCACTCATACACACAAAGCTGCATGTAGAGCTCTTACGAACACTCAAACATGCATGTATATAGCCAACTTGTGCTCAACTAAGATTGTGACAGGTCTCTAGTGCCCCTAATATTTCACTATGATACTAAGTATGGATGAAATGTAAAAGTTCAAACCTTTACCGGCTGAACTTGATGGTCAAGTTTGCAAATGCAACTTTGCATCCAATATCGTGTTTCTTGGCCATTGCCACCAACTCACCTTGCAGGTTGGTCTCTGTGGAGTAAGTGGTCTCCGTGTTCAGTGACGTGCGGCGCCGGTGTTGAATGGCGCGACCGCCAATGCCTGGATAACTCCACGGGAGCGTGTGCGGGGCAGGGAGAAGAGACCAGAGTGTGCAGTCAAGCACAGTGCTACGGTAAGAGCTGTGAAGCTAGGCATGCTACCGGAGCTGGGAAGCTAGGCATGCTACCGGGGCTTGTTTTGCTTGTGATGCTACTGGCTCTACAAGAGCAAACAGAAAACAAACAAACAAAAAACGATTTTGTAAGAATTCAGCGATGAATTATTATCACCATTGCATCATTTTACTTTTCTGTTTTAGCATTGGCTTGAACGCTTGGCGTTGCATGCTTCATTGTAGTTTGCTGGCTTGGAAAGGAGTCACCCCAGCAGTCACATACAAATGAAAGACATAGCGATGGTATACTGTAAAACGGGAAAGTTTCGGTGGAGATTTATTTCCGGTAACTTCGCTACAGGTAATTTTTACCTAAAATTCAACCATGCCATGCCACACAGTGTGCAAAATGCAATTTTGGATCTGGAAAACAGGTTTACCGAAATTTTCGTGCTACCGAACCGTTGATTTTGGGAAATACTGAAAATATTACACCAGCAAAAATTCTCGGTTTTACAGTATACTGTAAAGTAGTGCAAGAGAACCCCGTCTCTATCTCTAGAAAGCGTCCCGCCTTGATTTTACAGCCGGGGAAGGGAAATCGTGTGGGATGGTGCAACTAAGTCCGTACAGTATGAGAACCTCAGTGTACTAACGTTGCACTTAGCATGAGCATGCTCTTGTGTGGAGCTCCAAGGCACATTGAGTACGGATTGACTGCACAGCGTGCAATGTGTACTTCGAAGTACAAGGTATGTGTGGTATGACCTACAGACAGGACATCACCTCCACATGCACAAGTACGAAAGGATGAGTTGGCGGGTGGGAGAGGGGGGGGGGGGGGGTACTTCCTAAATCACACAATGCGTAGACAGCTAACTGTGGTTGCTATGTTAATCTGCACACCAGTGTTTGTGTTTGGACTGTTTCTCTTGCATTGCCAGCTTCTATCATGTGATAATTCCTTCAGTAAGCAGTCGTTCTATTGATGGCTAGTAAAATTATAGCACCCTTTGCTACAAGCAACAGTGGACGTCTGTTGTCCTAAGTGTCCCTGCACTTTGCTGTGTGTTCTCACAGATAATTCATCACTGCCCCAGTTTGTCACTGTGGCCATAGACTGTGGCTCAAAGATCTCCGAAGCAGAATTCCAGGAGCAGATTAGCTTTGCCAAGGACGTTGTTACCAACTTGAATGTTCCTGTTGACGGGACGAGTGGCAGCCGCGTGGTGGTGATGACGTATGGCAGCACTACTGAGCTAGTGGTGGATACAGCTCATATGGAGCAAGCTACTACTGCGTCGTGTCTCAGTGCTATCAACCTGGTGGAGCATATAAACATGGGTAGAACTGACCTAAGCAGTGTGCTGAGTCAGGCTGTCAACATCCTGCCTGTGACCGTAGCACCGGCCAGTGAAGCATTCACCACTGTCAGCAGCAGCAGCAGCATGTACACGACCAACATGGCATTTACTAACGAGGCAAATGGTACAGGCACCTCCACCATGGCATACACGTCTTCACCCGATTTCAGCCCGTACATGTCATCGAGCACGGTAGTGACTAGCACCGGTGCACCAAGGACTACCATAGCTACCTACTCACCCACCCAGCCAGCTGCTAGCACTAGCCCAGTCAGCAATAGCGCTATGGGTAGTACATCGCAACCCTACACATTCAGCACTGGCTCTGCGTGGACAACAGGTCAGGCAACGGCCACTGCTACTCCCAGCCCCAGTGTCTACCCTGTATACGAACAGCCTGTGCTGATCACACTGGCTGGTACAGACACACAGGTCTCTGCTGCCACTCTACAAGCAGCCTCGCTGGTACAGCAGAGCGGATTTCACATCACTAGCATCGCCTGTGGTGCTGTTCAACCTGCTAACCTTCTGACATTTGGTGAGGGTCAGACAGCTCCGGCAGTGCTTGCCATTGCAAGTCAACCGGTCACGGACAATGGAAAGGTACTCCACTCGTTCACTGAGCTAAAGGTTGTAGCAGCATCACTGAACATCTCAGCAAGTAAGTGCACATGCATGTACATATATGTATGTTTACATGCGTGTGTGCATGTGACCCTCTTAGCGCAGGTGATGTGCTGCTATCACACATGCACACACACGCACAGACGCACGCACACATCCACGCATCCCGCACCCCCCCCCCCCCCCCCACACACACACAGGGCATATTCATACTGATGTTCCCTATGTGTGCTTTGCAGAAATCGGCTGGGGAGAGTGGGGAGCGTGGACAGTGTGCTCCACGACGTGTGGAAATGGTACACGTTGGCACAAGAGACTCTGCTACGGCAATGAGCCAGACCGATGCAGCGGCGATGCACTGGAGATAGAGACCTGTAGTCTGGTAGCATGCGTACCAGGTAAGTTTTTGACAGTGAGACTTCAGTGGGCACATGTATATGCATGTGGTGTGCACTGTACTGCAGGGGCCAGCATTATAATATTATGATATGCATGTGGGTGCAGTGCACTGGAGAGGCCAGTATTTTGTAATATGCATGCGGGTGCAGTGTACTGGAGAGACCAGTAGTTGATATTGCATCTGATATATTTACAACTACATCATTATTTCTTCCCAATGAAGGTCATATTGCCCAGGGGTTTTTTTTCTTCTGAAAAGTAGTCTTCCCTAAACCTGGTGTGCAGTTTGTGTGACAGGAACGTTGATTGTTTCTACTGTGTCTTCTTGTTCAGACCCACCACCTCCACCCGTGTACATACCAGCTCGGGTGGTAGTGGCTGTGGACGTGCACAACGACACCGGGGACTTTGCCAACACGCTGGCCTTTGTCAAGCAGCTGGTCATCAATCAGGACCCGCCAGTCGGTGCTAATGGAAGTGAGATGATTGTCCTGGCTGCCAACACGGAGAATATCACCGTGCTGTTCAACTCCTCCGCACTGGACATTGCTAACGTACCACTATCCTTGCAGGCGCTGTCAGAAATTCAACTTTCCGCTATTGGCCAGACCGAAACGTCGGCCAGCCTAGAGCCATGCCTTGGGTACATCAACGAAATAATCATGCAGAACAGTTCGTACACTGTGGCCAGAGGGAGCGTGGAGGTTGCCTTGGCAACAACGATGCAAACAAGTGCTGTCCTGGCGGTATCCGGCACCACAGCAATCACAACTGGTGCTGTGGCGATTGCTGAAGCATTGAAAATGACCGGTGTTGGAATAGTGACAGTGGCTGTTGATGTGGACTCCACACAGGCTGCAAGTCTGAAGCAGATCGCTAGCTACCCAACAGCCAGCCATGCGTTCTCCTGCCAGGGAACAGGAGAGTTGGACACTGTTGTGAAGTCGGTCTCTGCCCAACTGGAGAGCGGTGAGTGTGAACCAGGAGCGCTCTATCAGGTGTTCAGAATAACTTCATAATTATCAGCACAAGCACTCTAATCTGCTGTATGCATAGTTGCATTGGCTGTTGTATAGGTGCATGATTAGGTGCATTGGCTGGTGCATTGGTGTGTGCACGCACATAGGCTCATGTACAGGTTACCTGTCCTGTTGATTGGGTCACTGATCAGAAGCAAGATTACACGTACATCACCGAGATGAGTGGTACATCTCTTTGACAAACTAGACTACGATAGTACCCTGTGGGTAGACCTTCGGGTGTGTTCTTTGGAATGCTTACAGTGTACGGCTGGACAGACTGGGAAGAGTGGTCGGTGTGCTCATCAGCCTGCTATGGCAGCAGGTGGCGAGTGCGAAAGTGCTCGTCCAACGCCACGGGCCTGTGCGTCGGTAAAGCATTGCAGGTGGAGGCATGCAACAGGACGGGACAGTCGCACTGTTCCCAAAGCAGTGCTGCTAGTGGTGGATATGGTGAGTACTCGACTGTCTATCGTTATGTTTATGTTGCCATTACCCTATGTCCAGTACCGGTGACACACACATCAGACATGACATGATAAGATTTGCGAAATCTCTCTTATACCATGTACGCCACAATTACGCACATCAGAAGTGCCTACATTCATAATTATGGTGCTAGTACGTAGCTCTCTTGTTGCAACTCGTTCTCCGGTTTGCCCATGTCCTTCTGGCTGAACACATGACTGTTTAATCTTGTAGCTTTGTTTCATTAATCCGTTGATCCCCGAGTTGCAGAGAGTTTCAGTTGTGTGATGGTTGCCTTGTGGCACCAAACTCTGAGTTACACCGAACCTGAACGTCCTCCTCTGCTGAGTGTGCTATTGCTCTATTTTGTATAAATACTCTGATCTAGGTGCACTGTATGTAGTGAAAGCCATTCTGCTAGTCAGGTCAGATATTTGAAAAGTTCAAATTTCATTTAATATGCCTTGTTATTATGCTGATGTGCAGGCACGGGTAGTTTGGATCTGGTGATGATGGTGGAGGCATCAACGCTTATGGAGACGAGCCAGGCACAAGTTGTACAGCAGTTTGTGACGGACTCGTTGGCTGCTTCTCTGACGACAGTGCAGTCAGTGGCCGAGTGCAATGTGGTGGTGGCCATGTACGGCAGCGCCGTCAACGTGGTGGTCGACAGCCGTGGCATGACGCAGGCAACACTTCCAGCTCTGGTCGAACAGGTTCAGCGCAATCTGTCCTACCGTGACCTGGGAGTGACAAACATGACGGAGGTGTTCTCGTTCGCACTGAACTACACCAGTTCGAGCAGCAACATCACTATCTCAAGAAATAGCTCGTCTGTACCGTCATCCATGGTAATGCTGACTGGACCCTCTGCCGTACTGGAGATAACAAACGAGGCTGTCACTAAAGCGAACGAACTCAAAGCCAACCACAACACTCTTCTCCCAGTTCTGATCTCAAGCGGAGTGGAGGTGGGATCAGTGACGGAGAGCCTGCAGACAATTGCCAGTTCGCCGTCGGAGGCCAACTTGTTTGTGTGCTCCCAGTACACAGAGCTGTTGAGTGTTCCTTCGCTGATTCAGGCACAGGTGACTATTGGTGAGTATGACACTGGGGAGCGGAATAATGCAATACTGTAACACTTAGCTACATATCACAGACTCATGAGCATGCTGTCATGAACCAGGCTATTGTTGACATGAATATTCCCGGGAATGTCCAAGTGATCACTATCAACTACAGTATCTCCCCTAACAGCTCAGTGCTGGGCACGATGACGGCATGTCATACATGTCACCGGTTCGAGCAATGTCAAGCAAACGAGTTTTGACTGTACAGATACTATCACCCAAGCGTCCCTTCCTTTGCATCTTCTCTTTCTGATTTTCTGATTTTTTTCTTTGCTATGATGAAGATCATACGACATGGTCAGCCTGGAGTAGCTGGTCACGATGCTCAGTCAACTGTGGAACTGGCCAACAATGGAGAGCCCGCCAGTGTCAGCTGAATGCGCCAGAGCAGTGTGCTGGAAACTCCAGCCAAACTAGATCATGCACAGTGGTGAATGTATGCCAGGATGATGGGACGGCAGGTGAGACGCAGTAGCTGCGATGGGTGTGGAAAACTGGATTGCTTCTATGTTCAGCCGTAGCGACATGCAGCGGTGCTGTGCTGTACTTCAAAGCCTTGCACCACCCTTCAAAGCATGAGTTAGGATGCAGAACATGTACAATGTATCATTACATTTTACGGCTTGCATCGATCTTTTCGCAAGCAATTACATCCCTCAGAAAATTGAGCATGTGCTAATTTACTCATGCACAGGCTGAACGGTTTCTCATGACGTATACCTCTAGAATCACTGTCGCAGTACATCATAGCCGTGTTCATGTTCTCAATGCACTTGTTGAACCCCAACATCGTCCTTAGATTTTGTCTTGGCCCAGTTCCTAGTCAGATAGTGACACGGTGTTCAACGACTAGATGACCATGTTCGGTGATCGTATAGACACAGATAGGAAACGGTGTTGCATTGGATATCGATGTTTGGCACTGTACGATTGACCTTGCAATCACCCACGGATGCACTTGTTACTAGTGTGTGAACCATTGGTCATTCTTGCATTGTTCTTGTGTGTACCATGCAGGCCTAGGACAGACTACCTATCAGTCCAGTATGGTGTTCTTGATCGAGTCAAGTGCCAGTACAACTGTGGAGACGTTCACGGAAACCGTCAATCTCATCCAGGACGTAGTCAGTCGACAGCCAGTGCTGGTTGAAAGCGGCAGTCAGATGTCGGTGGTGCTGTGCGGAAGCTCAGTGGTCAACGCCATTACGACCGTTAACATCTCCAATGCATCGCACCAAAGCAGTAATGTTGCGGAGCATTCGTTCAACACCACCGGTATTGCAGTCCAGACAACACAAGAATTCCTCATGCAATTGAACCAGCTGCAGCCTCTTAATCTGGGCCCACTAAACCTCACCCTGGCCATTACAGCAGCCGAGCAGCTGGTGGCTGAGTACAGCGTCACATCAGCTGAGATTAGGGCAAACGAGTCCGCATCCGTGAATGCCAGCGCTGTTTCGCTTGCCGCAAGCCAGCTGGATGTCTTCACCATGATCTCCAGCAGTGTGAGCACAGTAGAAGAGGCAGTCATCACAAGCGCTGCCACCATACAGCAGCAGTACAGTGCTAACATGTTTGCTATCAGTAGCAACATGTCAACACCACCAGCCACACTGGCAACGATATGCAGTCAACCAGCTACTTCTTACAGCTACATCAGCAGTGGAGCAAGCAGCCTAGTGCAGGCTGCCACAATAATACAGGAAGCCATTACACCAGGTGAGCCATTCCTTACGCCCTACTCATTGGCGGAGATGCTTGCGTGCAAATTGACAGCACAGAGATACATGTAGCTTGCATGCACACTGACGATGTATCCTCCACTTTTCTTTCCATGTGAAATGCGAAGAGCTAGACCAGTGGTATCATGTTTCAAATAGCTACAGAGTTCATTGCAACCATCGTCACGCTAGTAATATTATCCCGGCAAACGTTGCCTTCTACGCATACAGGCCAGTGTGTGGACAAGGCAGGCCAGGCCGTGATGCATGGCTGTAACGCACGAGTACTCTTGTTGTTGATTGTGTGACTCTCTTTCAGGTTATCTACCTTGGCAGGAGTGGACACCATGCTCACAATCCTGTCAGAGCAGCAGCAGCAGCAGTGGTGGTAGTGGTGCGGCGGCTGGTGTACAGTGGAGACGCAGATACTGCGCTAGCAACAGCACGGGCATGTGTGCGAGTGAAACGCAGCGAGAGAGCCGGTCCTGTGGTGCCACTGCCTGTCAGTTAACCGGTATGTCAATATTTAATGTTATCCATTGAGACATTTGCTAAAATGCAACAGAGTTCCTAGTATCAGGTGTACTAGTACATTAGTAGCAAGGCAGTATCCATCCACTGATCATGTTGTATCCATCCACTGATCATGTTGTATTCATCCACTGATCATGTTGTATTCATCCACTGATCATGTTGTATCCATCCACTGATCATGTTGTATTCATCCACTGATCATGTTGTATTCATCCACTGATCATGTTGTATTCATCCACTGATCATGTTGTATTCATCCACTGATCATGTTGTATTCATCCACTGATCATGTTGTATTCATCCACTGATCATGTTGTATTCATCCACTGATCATGTTGTATTCATCCACTGATCATGTTGTATTCATCCACTGATCATGTTGTATTCATCCACTGATCATGTTGTATTCATCCACTGATCATGTTGTATTCATCCACTGATCATGTTGTATTCATCCACTGATCATGTTGTATTCATCCACTGATCATGTTGTATTCATCCACTGATCATGTTGTATTCATCCACTGATCATGTTGTATTCATCCACTGATCATGTTGTATTCATCCACTGATCATGTTGTATTCATCCACTGATCATGTTGTATTCATCCACTGATCATGTTGTATTCATCCACTGATCATGTTGTATTCGTCCACTGATCACGTTGTATTCGTCCACTGATCACGTTGTATTCGTCCACTGATCACGTTGTATTCGTCCACTGATCACGTTGTATTCATCCACTGATCATGTTGTATTCATCCACTGATCATGTTGTATTCATCCACTGATCATGTTGTATTCATCCACTGATCATGTTGTATTCATCCACTGATCATGTTGTATTCATCCACTGATCATGTTGTATTCATCCACTGATCATGTTGTATTCATCCACTGATCATGTTGTATTCATCCACTGATCATGTTGTATTCATCCACTGATCATGTTGTATTCATCCACTGATCATGTTGTATTCATCCACTGATCATGTTGTATTCATCCACTGATCATGTTGTATTCATCCACTGATCATGTTGTATTCATCCACTGATCATGTTGTATTCATCCACTGATCATGTTGTATTCATCCACTGATCATGTTGTATTCATCCACTGATCATGTTGTATTCATCCACTGATCATGTTGTATTCATCCACTGATCATGTTGATGCTGAGTGTGTTACAGTAGTTAGATAGCATTGCGTGTGTGTGTGGGGGGGGGGGGTGCGTGTGTGCGTATGTGCATTCATGCATTCATGCTCTCTTCACTGTTCTTGCTCTGCAACACCAGGGACGGACGCAGCTGTTGGCGTCATGATCCTTCTCGACGCGGGCAATGCTCAGACATTCGAGGCAGAGAAGGCTCTAGCGGCAAACATCATCTCCACCATGACCGTCGGCGAGAACAAGACATCAGTCAGCGTGGTTATGTATGGCAACACAACGCAGACATTGATTGATAACACACAGGTGACGTCGTACGGCCAGCTCAACTCTCTGCTCACTACTGTGTCTACGTGTAGCTACCCGAGCCTGGGATCTGGCAGCCTTGAGCTGGTGTTGGGTGCTACTCAGGTGCAGGAGTTTGTCACCAACCACACATCAGTCACATCGTCAGTGCATACCGTGCAGGACTCTAGCCAGGCGCTAGAACAGGCCAATCTCATTGTGTTGGCATCCTCCACAACCCAGATAGAGAGCCATTCTGCTGAATTAGCCCAATCTCTCACTAGTCACTCAGGCGTGTCTGTGACCACTAGTTATTTTAGTGCTGTTAGCAACGCATCAACAATTGAAACATCAGCGGCCGCATTGCTTGCAAATCACCTGGGTGAGAGTAATGTGTATGTGATCAGTTCAACCACGAACTTTACACAGGAAGAACAGGAGCTGGTGACGGTGGCTGTCGGTATGCAATCACAACTCTACCCTGGTAAGAATTACGATAACGACAAAGTTCTATTCTCTCTCGCACAGATACACCCTCTCTCTCTCTCTCTTTATCTCTCTCTCTCTTTCTCTCTTCCTCTCTTCATCCCCAACACTTTACTTTGCCGGTCACGGTGGACACTACTCTGGCTTTGTGTTGGCGTGTCACTGTCCATTGCATTCAGAGATCGATAACACCGTGTGTGTGTGCTTGACTGACTGGCTACTTTTGCTGGCTTGCATTGTATCTCTGCTCTGTGTTGCAGCTACTGGCTGGAGTCACTGGACAAAGTGGTCGGAGTGCTCCAAGCCTTGCAACCAGGGCTTGCAATGGCGTCAGCGCACCTGTTTGCACTCATTGCTTGGCTGTGACGGCTCCTCCAGTGAAGTGCAGCATTGCAATAATCACACGTGCAACACCACTAGTGCGGGTAAGTAATTTACACCGTGCTGTCATAAACACTTAATTCTTAGCGCTGTCACACTAGCAGTGACTGTGTATGTGCGCGTGTGTGTGTATGTGTGTGCACACGCGTGTACGTGTGCGTTCGAGAACGCGTGAAAGAGCAAAGAATGCAGCCAAAATTAGTGTTTGGCAATACAGCTTGGTGTCTTGTCTTTGCTGCACAATGTGCCATGCAGGTGTGGATGTCTCCGGTCAGAATGCGTCGGTTGGGTACGCTATATTCAGCATAGAAGCACCGGCTACACACACAGCAGTGGCAGCATCATCTCTAGAAATTGAGTTCTTGCAGCAGTCCACTGCATTAGTTACGGAATACCTACATATCGACTCGTTGCCTGCGCACAGCCTAGTGGAGAATGTCATCGTGAATGTCTTCACCTCTACTCGCACACTGACAGCCATCGACACAACAAACTATACAGGCCAAGCAATGACCGTGGAGACGTTCTCTGCGGCCATTTCCAATCTGACCAATGTCACGTGGTTGGAAGCGCTGAGTGAAACACACAGCAGCACAGGCAGCAGTGGCTCTGTCAGCATATCATCTGTGCTCTCGAGTGTGCAAACACAACTAAACACATTCGCTGCTGCAACAGTAACCAGTACAGGTGTAACACCTGGTGATGTCAGCTATGGTACGTCCAGCAGCAACAGCAGCAGCACTCTCTCGCACGCCCCATCCTGTCTTCTTCTAGCGCACAGTGTCATCAATGTCAGCTCAGTGGACCAGACACTTGCCCAGTCCATACAGAACACCAGTGAACTGTTCGTTGTCACCACGCAAGCAGCACTGACCGCCAGTCAAGAAGTTCTCACATTGACGCAGCACCAGCTGCAGCAGCAACAGGCCAGTAGCCATGTGTACGTGGTGCAGAATGTGTCGCAACTGTCCAGCACTTCACAAGTCATACTCGGTGTTTACACATCTGGTAAGGACAGGCCTGTGAATGTACATGCCTCTACTAGTATCTAGTGATATGGACAACACACAAGATGAGCTACTAGCTTAGGATCATGGTGATTGCTGCCAGTTGGCAGAATGTAGTTAAGGGCTAATGTGCGTAGGGTGTCGAACAGGCCTGTACTGGCAATGTTCTGTAGAGTGTGCTGAAGACGCTCCGTTCTACTTCATACGCGCACATGAGGAGGAAAGGCATGTGAAGATAGCTATGCCAGCAGTGAAGTGTGTGGCTGGTTGTGTTTTGTGCAGACTGGAACCCGTGGAGCGGCTGGTTGACATGCTCTGCCACCTGCGGCGGTGGACACCAGATGCGCGTCCGCACATGCAAGCAGCACACAGCTGCACCGTGCACCGGTAGCAGCTCTGAAACACGCTCGTGCGGCACAGGCACTTGCGTCCAACGTAAGTAGCAGCAGCAGCACAGCTGCAGTCAATGGCCTCTTATGTATAGCACTGGGAACGCCATGTCTTAACTTCGGATCCTTTGTTCGTAGCAATGTATCCCCAGACAGAGGAAGGCAGTTGATTGCTGTATTGGTCATTTGAGAAAGAAACCGGAAACCGGATGGGTGCATGCCATTATAATTATTGGGCGTATGATGTATACTGTACTCAGAGATTGGATTGTGACCTGTGGGTCTGTTTGTGTTCGTGCTTGTGTTCGTGCTTGTGTGCGTGTGTGTGTGTGTGTGTGTGTGTGTGTGTGTGTGTGTGTGTGTGCGTGTGTGCGCGTGTGTGTGCGCGTGCGCATGTGTGTGTGTGTGTGTGTGTGTGTGCATGTGTGTGCATGTGCGTGTGTATGTGTTTGTGCGTGTGACACGCATGTGTGTTAACCATCTGATTGCGTGTATGCAGCTGTGCAAACGCAAGTGATAACAGTGTTAGATGTGACCTGCCAGCAAGGCGGGCAATGTCAGCAAGAACAGCAGGCTGCCATTAACCTAGTAAGCGTGACAGCATCGACGGCCGAAGTCATAGTTGTCGGGTACGCTGCAGAAGCAAACATTCTGCTCAACTCGTCGCAATTCACCCAAGCTGCATCACTGACCAGCTTGCCAGCAATGCTAGCACATTTGGAGCAATCTCTAGGTGCAGTACACAGTAATGTGACGGGCACATACAACTCTACTACGTCAGTGACCTCCAGCAGCTCTGGGAATATAACTGCGGCACTAGCTTTCATCCAGTCCATTGTGCATGACACGGCCACATCTGCTGCCGCTGCAGCCAATATGAACTCTCCAACTCCTGCTGCAGCCACCGCCAGCAGCCCTGCAGCGAGTACGGCCCAGCCAGACACAACATCGTCGTCATCGGCAGCTTCACAGGCTCCACCTGAACCTTCACTTTCCACCGGAACAGCGTCATCTAGCTTACACTCATCTACAGCTGTGCACACATCATCGTCGGTATCAGCGGCAGCTTTCTCGTCAACTGCACCCGTGCCATTATCAACAGTGTCCCACTCGCAGTCAGCATCGACTCACTCTTCTACTATTTCATCATCTTCATCACCATTGCAGGCTACAACCTCATCGTCTACAGTGTCACAGGCAGTATCGAGCCCAGAGCCAACCTCCTCATCACAGGCAGTATCAAGCCCAGAGCCAACCTCCTCATCACAGTCCATCACCTCAACGCCAGCGGTCTCTAGTCCGTATTCCAGTTCATCAGTACCTTCATCCGCCACGGATACTACCGTAGCCTCCACATCTTCTCTGCCAGGCAGTTCTCCAGTATCTGCATCATCATTGGCTTCACCGATCTCGTCTACGTTGATAGCAACGTCGTGGACAGCACAGGCATCATCTAGTTCACTGCCAGCAGATACAGCATCAACTGGGACTGGGACTGAGACTGGGACTGGGACAAGTGAAGCACCATCAACATCAACATCATCATCCAGTTCTGTACAAACATCCTCAATGACACCGGGCCCTCCTGCTAGTACTGGCAGTTCAACGGGTACGGGGGTAACACCCGTATCGTCCAGTGTAGGCCAGTCTTCGGCAGAAGGAACAGGCAGTGTTGCAATAACCACTCCAGCAGTGACTGCAGAGCAGAGCACACCGGCTGTGACCGTTACTGCGCTGCCCGTATCAACATCAGTTGTGTTCCTGGGAATCACAGCTGAAATCTCCACAGTGGATACTGGCATTGCTGAACAGCTGCAAGAGGCTAACATTGATATCTCTGCTGTTTCACTCGTATCAGCACCTGTCACAACAACCATCACAAGTACCACCACAACTAGCACGGCTATAGTTCAAACCAGCGAGGTCATTCTGAGTCTCGTGAGCTCCCCAGCCGAGAGTCATCTGGTCACAACGGGAAACCTTGCCAGTGCAGTATCTGCTATTACCCTGCAAACCAACGTTGTTGAAGGTCAGGACATTTTGCTGTGACTAGTCCAAAGGGCTTGATGAGGGGTTGAGGGGTGGTCTGCATATGAATACCTTTAAAAATGCACTCACAAGAAGGCTTGAACGTGCACTGTCAAAGCCAGGGCAGAGTCCTGACACAGCCGACTTTGGGATCCAGTGTTTTTATAGATCCGTATATGTATGGGCGGTTTCCGTCACAGTAGGGTATGACATTATGACTGTTGTGTTCTTGAAATGGACTTTCAAGGATGCTTTGTGCAGAAAGAGCAAGCACACTGACATTAGAGTTTGGCACTGGGAGACATTCTGTGTGTTACGAAGTCTGAACTGAGCGATTTTTGTTCTTCCCTGCCAGATACGAAGGGCAAGATAGGTTATCAAATAATGCATCCACGTCAACACACACGTACACACTCTCCCATCTAACTTGCTGCGATGTTCTGTTTGGTGTACTAGATGAGCGGGGTTGGTCAGACTGGTCAGTGTGGTCGCAATGCACAACAACATGCGGAGGTGGAACACAGCAAAGACAACGCACTTGCAGCCAGCCACTGCTTGGATGCTCTGGTGCAGCACTGGAGTTCAACACATGCAGTGTTGCCCAGTGTCCTGTTGTTGTTAGTAAGTACATGTATAGTGTAGAGGTTGTATTTGCTTGCTAGTGTCTGTGTGTGATGGTATGATAGTAAAGATGTGGCTGTGGGGTTCGTGCAGCTTTGATATGGTCCTGTAGCATGTGTCTATTGTGGGAAGCTTTCATGCAATCATAAATGCAGCAGACTGAGACTATTCTGCCTTCAAGATGGTGTAGGAAGACTGTGAGTGAAGAGGTGGAGTTGGCGGCGCACAGAACACTCGGCGGCATTACTCACAAGGCTAAGAAGAGTTGTGCTGTATTAGTGATTCAACGATGATGTAATGTAATGCTTGTCTGTGCGCTGCATAGGTACTTCAACTGTCCGCAAAGACCTTCTCATAGTACTGGATTATACAGTGACGGCGGCGACAACATGGAGCCAAGTCAGTGCCTATTTGCAGAGAATAATATTGAACACTGAGCCAGCCATGGGCGTGTATGGCAGCAGCTGCAGAATTGTTCTCCAGAATCAGCTTGGCGTGCAGGTGCTGATTGATACACGTAGTATGGCCTACATCACCAATGAGATAATCATCAACGCAATCAACAACATTCAGATCTCATCAGCTGTTAGCAGTACGGCTGTATCGGCTCAAGCAGCGCTGGAATATTCCGCTGCTTACTTCACTGAGATCCACAGCTTCAACAGTTCTGCATCTGTGTCAGGCGTCTCTGTGAATCACACATCAACCAAACCTGTCCTGGTTGTGTTCAACGGTGGTGGCGGTGGTGAGATCAACGAAGCTGGTCTAGCACTGGCTGCGGATCTCAAACACAACGGTACTGTTGTATACACGGTGTGCACGTCCAACGTTGTTCAGCAGCTGGAGGAGTTGAAGCAGGTGGCGTCATCGCCACAGTCTGTGTATGCACACCTGTGCGGCGAGAATGCTGGCTGTCTAATGCAGTTGGCCAGCCTGCAGGAAGCTGAACTGGCTGGAGGTAAGCACTCATGTATCATGTAGAAAGCAAGGTGATGCATTCCGATCCCTGCGTACAACCATTCATTTACATCCGAGTGGAATAATTTCCCCCGCCGATAAAACCACGGTGTGTATAATTGTACTCAACCTGTTCCGTAGAAAATCCCATTAGCTGTTAGCTGCACCTATGCCCGGTCATCGGCATTCTATCGACTACAGGTTGCAGCATAGTCAGATTACGCTGTGACCTGTAAAACCAAAAGCCGGTCATGGAACCTTGTTCCTTCTCGATCATGGTCATCTTCCGTCCACTACACTTGCCTTGTGAAGCTGCAAATCGTACCATGTGGTCATCCGTGTACGTCCTTGTACAACTGTGTGTGCATGTGCGTGCACATGTGTGCGTGTGTGTGTGTGTGTGTGTGTGTGTGTGTGTGTGTGTGTGTGTGTATCATGGCACTAGGCTGGTCACTGTGGAGTGCCTGGTCGACGTGCTCGGCATCGTGTGACCAGGGCGTGTACTGGAGAGACAGGACATGCGTGGACAACACCACGGGTGTGTGTACCGGTGCAACGCTGGAGACAGCCAATTGTACCCTAGCAGCATGCAAGTGTAAGTACACTGTACACTGTACACTGTACATGTACAGGACAGCAGTACAGGTGGAGCTCTGATCGCCTCCAGCAGCAAAAATCCCACGTTTTAACTTTTAACCAGGGTTACAAATTATTTGTCCCACACTCATTAGCACCGGGGACTAGTAAACAAGTTCGTTAGTATCACTCAGTTTTATGGATGTATCAGAACTGTGGCGATCCAGACTTGAGCCCAGCAGCCACTGCTGATGCTGAATTTGATTTCAATGATGATGCTGTGTTTATCTGTTGTAGAAGCCTAGTAGTATTACCACCTGTTGATTTTACTACGCATGGAAAAGTTAAAAAATATCGTGTAGGTTGCATCTACGAGAACTTGTTCCTGTTTGATTCCAATGCCATTTGACTTGCAGCAAACACCAGCATAGCGACATTCATCAACATCGCCCTCGACTCCGGATCGGCTGTGAGCGAAGAGAAGTTTGCGTCGCAGCTCATCCTGGCTCAGGGTATAGTGCGCAACCTCCAGCCACCCGTCAGTGGGCAGGATGGTAGCCGTGTGGTGATCACCCTGTTCGGCAACATCTCCAAAGTCGTGCTGGACACAGCAGACATGATGTACCCCACAACAAGCTCAGTGCTTAGTTCCGTTTCACTACTGTCCTATGAAGACCTGGGCACTGAGAATCTGGACAGCGTTCTGCAGCTGGCTGCAACATTGGGTTTGGGCGGCGGCAGCAGCAGCACCGCCAGTGCATACCCTGCTGTGTCCACGCTGACTAGTGGTCCTGTGCATGCATCCACAAGCACAAGCAGCTTCGCCGCATCCCAGGGCATGCCAAGCTCAGGTACATCAGACTATTACACGGGTACTGGTATATCCAGGAACACAGGAACTCCAACACCAGGGAGTTCATCCATTACTGGTGGAGCACCAGGCACAGGTAGTGCAACATCTCCACCTGACACTGTTAGCCAAGCTACTCCAGGCACTGACTCTGCCACAGCATCAAGTATGATTGCAAACTCTGGCACTGCCGGTGCTGGATCCACTGGCTCCAGTGCATCAACTAGCAATGCAAATAGTGCAACTGCAAGTGGAACTGGTACATTTGTTTCGGCAATCGGAGGAACGTCCATGTCTGCGTTCACAGATGAGGTGACTGGCGCGCAAACATCTCCTATAACAGCAACTGTATATCCGTCCAGCACTGAATCAAGCTCCGCTGAAAGTGTCACTGCTACCTATTCACCAGCATCGGCCTCACACACACACACAGGGCCGGCAGGGACGAGCACAGGCACCGGTGCCCAGCAGGGTAGCAGCTACACTATGCCTGGGACTGCAACTACACTGGACAGCTCTAGTACTCAGGCCTATACTGGCGCTGGTTCTGCTGGTACAGGTTCATCTTTAAGCACTGGTTCTGCGGCTACAAGTTCACCTCCGGGCACTGGTTCTGTTGGTACAGGTTCATCTTCGGGCGCTATCTCCTCAACTTCATCAGCTTACACATCTTCATTGGCCTCCGAGACTGGTACAAGTACCGGCAGTCCACAAGTTAGCACAGGCTCACAAGAGACGGGTGCAGAAGTGACTGGAGCTTACTCTTCAGTTACTGCAAGTTCTGGAACCAATGCTGCAGGAACAGGTGTTGCAAGTGGTACATCGGGAGCCTACACAACAGCCACGACATCAGGCACAGTACCAACGACACTCCACTCTGCAACAGAAACCCCGGCAATGCCACAGGGAACTGGCACTGCAACTGGCACCAGCACCAACACCGGCACACCAGCAGCAGCAGCAGCAGCAACAACACCGAGTGTGGCTACACCGATCGTGCAGCAATACGGACAACCTGTCTTGGTGGTGCTAGCCGAGGCCAGCGTGCAGACAACAGCCAATACGGTACAGGCAGCAGTCCACTTACAGGACAGCGGCTTTTTGATACAGTGCCTGGCTGTAGCAGGCAACACTGCCACGGAAGTCGAAGTGCAGGATGTGCAGGCCTACAACATTTTCGATGTAGTGCCCCCTGTGCTATCCATTGCCAGTCAGCCTACTAGCCAATTTGGCATCACCCTACTGGAAGAGCAAATTCTTCCTGGTGCTCAAATGATAGCAAGCACCATCACTGCTTCCATACCATCAGGTAAAAGTGCTGCACATTGCAATGCTGTACATCAACGTGTGTGGGGAGTGAGTCATTCATAATAGAGCACAGGCTGGACCCAGTCTAAGCTCACCATCGCAATCATGTTTGTTAGGTTCACGCGACCCTCACTCGACAAGCTGAACAGAAACATGTATACGTATAACACTGTTGTTATTGTCCTTTTCTCGAAAAGTGTTTACTGTTTCACACTGACGATGGGCCATGCCCGAATATTTTGTGAACCTGATGCGAGGTTTGCAGCAGAGAGGCTACGTGTGAGTGTTTGGAATGAGAAAAGCAATGTGTAAATGGCTGCAATGGAGTCGATAAATCCCCAGAAACATTGTCCTTG
Source organism: Sycon ciliatum (assembly GCF_964019385.1). Classification (NCBI taxonomy): domain Eukaryota; kingdom Metazoa; phylum Porifera; class Calcarea; order Leucosolenida; family Sycettidae; genus Sycon; species Sycon ciliatum. The sequence continues at coordinate 25,166,022 of NC_088643.1, forward strand.
CTTGAAGTATCATTCTTGTTTGTACTGTGTGTTGTGTGCATTACAGAGACAGGCTGGGGTAGCTGGAGTGACTGGTCACACTGCTCAGCTACATGTAACAATGGATCGTACTGGAGACAACGAACGTGCACGAGCAACTCCAACGGGGAGTGTACTGGTGAGGATTTCCAGGTGCAGACATGCTCCATAGCCACTTGTGCGCCAGGTAAGTGACTTTGTGTGCTCGATGCAACGATGGCAGATACAGTGATGTGTGTGTGTGTGTGTGTGTGTGTGTGTGTGTGTGTGTGTGTGTGTGTGTGTGTGTGTGTGTTATAGAGATGCAAGTTGTGGGTACGTGTATGGTGGGTCAAAAGAACAAGCCTTGTGGCCATGAAAAACAACAGTTAATACAGTGACATAACAGAACTGGACTTGAATACATGCACGGCAGCAGCACAGCATTGGTAGATGCAGGCTACGATAGGTCAGAACTATCCGACTTCAATACGTGCACATTACTCTCACAGGGTACGCCGAATAACCGGTGGTACGGAGAAACTGCGCAAGGCAGTCATTTGCTTGGCGCTGTAAACACATTATGTCTGTTGTGTACGCGTGTGCACGTGTGCTTGTGTGTGTTTCCCGTAGCTGTGCACACTAACGTACAGCCGTTGGACCTGGTCATCTGCTTTCCGTCTCAACACAGCATGACGGCGTACGACTTCCAGCAGTTCAAGTGGTTCTGCATGCAAATGATCAGGTCACTGCAGCCATCAGCCAGCACGGGAGGATCGCGTGTTTCAATCATTCTCTATAGTGATGTCGCTCAGGTGATATTCGACTCTGCGCAGCTGAGCGACACCACACTGGCCAGCTTGCTTGCAGCCATTGAATCCATAGCCTACACACCGCCTGCAAGCTCTGCAGCTGATAGCAGTGTGGCACTGCAGTGGGCAGAGAACAGGCTTGTCACGACGCCTACAGCCGATACGCATCCGTGCATGCTGTTTGCCACAGGTGATGGGGTCACCGTGGACTCGAGTAGCGTGACGCTTGCCACCAGTTTGAAGTCGTCTCAGGTAGAGCTGTACACTCTAGCAGTTGGCTCAGCCGTAGCTACATCTTCCCAGCTATCACTGGCAAGCATGGCTAGTTCTCCCGCTGCTACACATTACTACCAAGCTGCTAGTTACTCAGCATTGCCAGCCACGTCCACTACGTTCCAGCTGCAGATGATACACGGTAAGAACGTTTCCCAAAATAATCCCCGCGTAAGCAACGTCAATTACATTCCAAGCAGCGTTCCTGGTGCTTTGCTTACAGTGTTGCCTGGATTCCCACATCTACCCTTCATTGTCGCAGAGGCTAGTACTTTGGGCTTTAGATAAATCAACAGCATTTTGTTGTGTATCACTGTCACGTTACCTGCTACGGCTGCTATCCCTTCTCAGTTCTCACCCAAGTCATTTGGCATAAGGCAAGCTGTGGACTTAGCGTTTCCACTGTCTCGCTTCAACTCAAACATGCAACCAAAGATTACAGTACATGTGTAGAGTAGGGTGTTTGTGTGTGTGTGTGTGTGTGTGTGTGTGTGTGTGAGTGTGTGTGTGTGTGTGTGTGCGCGCGTGCGTGCGTGTGGGGGGGGGGGAGGGGGGGGGGGGTGCAGGGTGTGGTTTACGGCTGTAACAGTGATACATGTCCATTTACCTTTCTCCCACCCTCAATTAGAGCGTGGCTGGGGCTTCTGGAGTGTGTGGTCGTCTTGCACGGCCAGCTGTGGTGGAGGCCAGCAGTGGCGTGAGCGTACGTGTATATCGAACAGCGCCGGTGGCTGCCAGGGACTGAACAGAGCGATTGGAGTCTGCAATAACCAGACCTGTGAACCAGGTGAGTGGATCATGGAGCACCACATCACCTTTCTGCTTACACAGACACACGTACGTACGCACACACACGCCCACACACACACACACACACACACACACACACACACACACACACATGCGCACCTACATACAAACACATACACAGAGATACACACATAAGCACACTAGTACTACTACTATGTACAGCTACCCTATCGGGCCACGCCGCTCTCAGAAGCGGGAGATAACGACAAGAAGAGAAAAGAGAAGAGAGAGAAATCGCAAAGTCAACAATATTTGGCATGGCGTTGCAAGTCCTGTGGCCTTGAGAACCGTCTTTCGCAATGCTCGCATTCATGACGGCAGTTGTTCCTGGCTGCACGTGACATCCGTTTCGCACGGTCACAGTGATGACGGCTCAATCCAGAACGGGAGCGGAAAGAGCGGCGACAAACATCACATCGAAAAGAGTCAGATTCATGGCGAATAGATACAGTGGGGACATCCGTGGACACAGGACAGCGATGCACAGCCAGTCCTCCAGCGCTCCTCAACCACCGCATGCACTTCATACATTGCCTGGCACCCTTCTGTTGTGACACAGGCAACTTCCGCTGGGCAATGCACTTGTGTCGGGCCATGTCGTTATAAGTAGTGTTGAAACGAGCGTATCTATAACAAACGAGCGATCAGTTCCACTAGCGAGCAAGCTATCGAGCAAGCTAACGAGTTTCATTGATGTGGCAAATATGATTTTTTGAATATATTTTTTCTAAGTTCGATTTTTTTAGCTGGTTCAAATTATCACCGCAAATTATCACCGCCGGCATTTGGGGTTGCTGCTGCTTCACTTCGGACTGCTGTTTGGTGTCGAGATGTCTTTTCAGCGCCGTCGTTGAGTAGCCTTTGTAAGAATAGACAATTTTTCAAAGATTGCAAGGAGCCCTGGTCTTCGCTGCATCGCGGGAGAAAACTTCCAAACGACTGAGCGTACTTTCACTCGAATGGAGAGGTGACCGAAGCATATCCTGCGACAAGTCAGCAGATGCGGAACAAGACATCAGTAGAGTCCACCAAAGCTGCAACGACAACTGAAACAACTCAAGTGTCGTGCAGGCATACAGTCACTGTAACTGCGAGTGATTTTCACTATGCTCCGGACTGGACTCTCGATCGACCAGGGACTCGTAACATATTTTACGACTCCCCGGTCGACATGTACTGCCATGTGTACGGAGTACGGTGTTCGTTAGTGCAAACGAGCTGGCCGCACAAACGAGCCGAGTTTCTGGCGAGCGAGCTACGAGTACCCGGTGAGATCGTTTCAACACTAGTTATAAGCACACACACACATACAAACTAGCTGCAACAAAGAGACCTGGAGTATGAGAACTTTTTCTATGATGAAGAACCTGCCAAAGCATTTCTGATAGACATCTGAAATTGACTGCAGTAATGGTGGCAGAACTTACAGTCCATTTCAAAACTATAGACGCGTACCTAGGCAAAAACCGTTATGCCAGCATCTATACCACATAAAATCTGTGATCACGTTATGCATAATTTTTTCCAAATTGGGCGTCTGTTATCCAATCGTTTAGAAACTTTATGAGAGTAATTGTGGAGCGGACCTGAGCAATATTCCGAAAACTATTCTCAAAAAGTTCTAGCCAAATTTGAAATATTTCAAAAACCCTACGCGTCTATAGTTTTGAAATGGACTGTAGAAGTATTTACGCGTATGTTCTGTGTGGCTTTGAGCAATGATAGACACATGGTTGGCATGCAGAGTAGCATCAACCAAATAAGCAATGTTATCTATTTGGTGTATATAATTGCTTTGGTCATGGCAGAGCCGGTCTCTCAGGCCAGTCAAGTCCTACTGATGGTGGACCTGGCCAGCAGCATGACGGCAGCGGAGTTTGCCGAGGTCAAGGTCTTCGCTCGTCAGTTCTTGAGCACACTGCAGCCAAGCCTGGGCGTGAATGGCAGTCAGTTTGCCATACGTGGCTATGGTAGTGCTGGTATAGTGTACTTGCTCAACTTCACGCAGTGCTACACGCTAGCATCGTGCCTACCCGCCATCGATCAAATGTCCTACGTAACCCTCGGCAGTAATAGCGTGGAGGTAGCCATGTCACAGGCTGCACTGGACTTTGCGTACCAGCAGACAGCAGCACAACAGTGGCAGGTGTCCGCACATCAAGTGCTGGTCATGCTGGCGAGAGGCGAGTCTCAAACAGTGAGCAGTGCGGCCACCATGCAGGCCACTGAGCTCAAGTATTCTGGTGTAGAGGTGATCACGTCTGTGATTGGCACGGCAACGGCACAAAGCTCACTGCTCACACTGGCCAGTGAGCCGCTATCTACCCATGCCCATATCAGTAGCAGCTACAGTGAAGTTAGCCAGCTGACTGTGCAGATGCAGTCCACATTCCACAGAGGTAAGCAGATGCACAAGAGAACACCACTCACTCACTCACCATTGATAGCAGCGGCGCAGCCGGAACGGGTATTGCATGCTGTGATTTCCACTCGATTTTCACCATGTGTGTTAGGGAGCACAAGAACTCCTCGGTGGGTTTATCTTGCACCTGTGCAACAACCAGGCAACATACCATGTTGACATAATTATACCTGCATCACACGCAAATAGTGTCAGCTATAATTCTATAATTCTAGGTGAATAGACAGATAATACTGGATGTCAATGCATAATGAGTTTGCTGTCTACAATAATCATGTACTTCTATGTTACCCCCCCCCCCCCCCCCCTGTTGCTTATCTCCAGTCATTGGCTGGCAGGAGTGGACCAGCTGGTCAACGTGTTCAGCTACCTGTGGCGGCGGCATACAATGGAGATCGCGTACATGCAGTGGCGGCGTCCCCTGCACTGGAGAGAGCACCGAGACTCAGCCATGCTCACAAGTACTGTGCGGCTTGGCATTGGGTAAGAAACGCATGTGCTCTCATCATCATAACCTATGGAAACCCTGCGAGATAAAAGAATGTGTCTCTGCAGAGCTTTATGAAGAGATTTCGTTAGGTTTTACAACTACATGGATGTGGCATGGAGTTTCATGCATTGACACGATGCAAGCTTTTGGGGTAATATACTACGCTTCTTCGTTAAGCGTATGTATGAGAGTTTGCCACTCACGTACAGGTGTTTTTTTTATCGCAGTCTATGAGTATTGCACTAAACCTTAATCTTGCAACTGCCTGAACACGTGCATGTATGGTATCAGCCGTTCGGCATCAATCATTCATATCCGCGATGACTAACATGACCTTTGGGTACTCCATTGACTTTCACATAATATTTGGACAACTGATATGTTTGTGTGTTTGTGTGCGTGTGTGCGTGTGTGCGTGTGTGTGTGTGTGTGTGTGTGTGTGTGTGTGTGCGTGCGTGTTCCAATAATAACTGGATAACTGATAGGTACCGGCATGTGTGTTCCGTGTTCTCATTCCCAACTGTTTAGATGCTGCCCCGGTTGACATGGTGATCATGGTGGATTCCTATGCCACCCAGACAACACAGCGCCTGTTCTATCTGAAGCAGTTTCTTGTGCAGATGATACTGTCGCTCAAGGTGGCGATCGGCCTGCAGGGCAGTCGCATACAGATCATTCTCTTTGGCACCACCTACCGCCTGTACCTGCAGTCATGGTCACTACAGTACGTCGACAACTACAATGTGATCAGCGCCATCAACTCCATGTCGCAGTACTCGTACGGTGCATGTAACGTGTCACTGGCCATGGAGCTGGCTGCAGGCGAGTACTTCACAGCGGAGAGCGGTAGTCTGTCGGCGGAACGTCGGCCAATACTGATGACCCTTGCTGCTCAGGACGTCACCAGCACGAGCAGTACACAGGTCTTGGCTGGCAACCTGCAGTCATCCGGCGTGGAGATCTTTGCCGTCAATATCGGCAATGGCAACGGTGTGGCCGAACTGGCCACGCTAACTAGCCAGCCGTCAGAGAGTCACCTGTACGTGGCCTCAAGCTTCTCAGTACTCACAAGTGTCTCGTCGACGATGGAGGCACAGCTTGAAGCTGGTGAGTATTGACCTTGCTGGTGTACTGAAGTGACTGTCCTCGTATGGAACAAGAAATGGCGCAGGCAGCAGCTTCCTGCTTAGATAATATACAAGTAGCTCTGGTGACTTGACTGCGAGTGTGTGGAATGCAGATACAGTTAACATTGCAAATAATGACACTCGATCGTGCATGAGAAACAAGTGTCGTTATTCGCGACGTTGAAAGTATACAGTCAAACGGTCACTAGGGTATGTACATTGTGTTGTTATATCCAAGATCGTTATCAGGGCCATGAGGTTGACTGCAGTTTGTATTCTAGAATAAAGTTACCAGAGAACATGATGCACACAAGACAGAAACGTGTCCTTCAATTTGAATGGAAATTTCCAACAATGCACACACTCGGTTTTCTCTGTTGATGATGATTCATGCTCGTGTTGTGCATTATTGGTATTTTGAAGGCTACGGATGGGCATCCTGGTCTGCGTGGACACCGTGCGTGCCAAGCTGTGGTTTCTTCAGCTCACGCTACCGCACTCGTCAGTGCCGACGCAACGCTCCGGCATCGGCGTGCTCTGGCAACAGTACTGAGAATGTGGTGTGCAATGTCACGGAGTGCCCAACGTCAGCACCATGTAAGCACAATAACATTCACGGTACTCTGTATTTCCTAGGCAATTCCTGACTTTCAGGCTGCTCTGACCTGCTTCAATGCCTATCTTTAACCTGAGAAGGATCAGACCCCGATGGGGCAAGGGTTTTTTTTAGTTTGCATCCACATGCACCAAACTTGCATCCAAGAGACACAGAATATATGGTAGGAAAGTGGAATACCGTGACATCGGTACTGCTCCGCCAGTACACGCTCGTGCAGTGCTCTCAAGTAACTGATGTATGATTTAAAAAATTACCCTCAGCCCAAACTGTATCAACAGCAAGCCTGCAGATTGTGTTGGTGCCTAGTCAATCATGTTCATTATGTAGCCTTACCACAAGAGGAAAGGGTGTAAATTGCCTGAAATCGAACGTCGGGAGGTGTCCGTTTGGAGTGACAAGTATTAGCCAGCACTGTACAGGAATAAAGAGAGACAAGGACAGTTCGTGGGACGTCAACATGGCAAGCAACACCGGGGAATTCTAAACAACTCGCGGTAGACATATGCCTATGCATGTAGTTCTAGATGCCAGCACACACACACACACACACACACACACACACACACACACACACACAAGTCCGGCATGGAAAACGCACATTGTATACAATATGACTAGTAGTGTGTCTGTGTATGCTCTGTTTTGTGTTACCCAGCTTCCAGCAGCACGCGCCTCTCTCACATGGTTTTAGTTGTGGACAATCAGATGATGCAAAGTGCCTATTACATGGTCTTCCTCAGGCTCTTCATCAAGCAGGTGGTGGAGGCCATGCGACCGCCCGTCAGCTCTTCAGGAGGCATATTCACACTGATCTCATTCACAGACCAGGCCAACGTGCTCATTGACACTGCTACAATGACTAATCCGAACACACAGGCAGTGCTGGTACTAGTTGACGGCATTCAAGCCGATCCATCCCCAGCTAGCAACCCAACCAAGGCACTGAACATGTCCGAACTGCTCATCAAGTCACAGTATGTCAATGGCAGTTCGGCGTACCACGCGTCCGTGATGATCTGCTCCAATTCTCCACAGCCCGCCCCACAGCTGGCTATGGACCTGTCGACTAGCATGATCAGTGACGGAGTTGACGTGTTTGGCGTTGCGCTGGGCGGTGATACAGTTTCACCAATGCTACTCAGCCTCTCCAAGCAACCGGCAAGTCAGTTCATGATGGCCGTCTCTGATGCCTCACAAGTACAGGCTGCCGTTACCAGTGCGTCCAATGCCATCTATCCAGGTGAGTAGCGTTGTGATCAGATGGCCGAGGCACTCACTAGTGACATGACACGACATAATGCCATTGTGTGTGAGTCCGTAGTCACTTGATTATGACTGGCTGGGAAGGTGCCTAGCATGGTTGATGTGTTGTGTTTGCACTGTAGACAGTGGTCACCTTTGGCAATGGGCCATCCCACACACTGCAGCATTACAATGAAAGACAACCCAGTGCGTGCTGTGCGCTCCCATATGAAAACAATATTCACGAATCACCTAACCACATTGGAATTGGCTAGGCTACAGTGGCTGTGTGCAGGCCAGAATAATCCTTGTGAATCAAACCATTCCTGTTGTATGACAATATTTATCCCTTTCTCTTCCTCTCTCTGTCTCTTCCTCTCTGTCTCTGTCTCTCCCTCTCTCTCTGTCTCTCCCTCTCTCTCTCTGTCTCTCTGTCTCTCTGTCTCTCTGTGTCTCTCTCTCTCTCTCTCTCTCTCTCTCTCTCTCTCTCTCTCTCTCTCGCTCGCTCGCTCTCTCTCTCTCGCTCTCTCTCGCTCTCTCTCGCTCTCTCTCGCTCTCTCTCTCTCTCTCTCTCTCTCTCTCTCTCTCTCTCTCTCTCGCTCGCTCGCTCGCTCTCTCTCTCGCTCTCTCTCTCTCTCTCTCTCTCACTTTCTCTCTCACTCTCTCTCTCTCTTTATCTTTCTCTCTTTGTGTGTCTTTCTATCTCGGTCTCTGTTTGGATTGTCAGATCCTGGCTGGGAGTCCTGGGGCTCTTGGTCGGAATGTACAGTGACCTGTGAAGGAGGAACACAGTGGAGGATCCGTGCCTGCGGCGACAATAGCACCGGGGAGTGCATTGGAGCAAGCAATGAGATCAAAGTCTGTAACACACGAAACTGCAGTAAGTCGCAGAAAGAAGACTGTGTTCTTTGATAACGGCTTCCCAAGGCCAGGGAGAGTGTATTGTACAACTGCCGGTGTCCACTTGGGATTCCAGACAGGACTATGTACATTGTACATTACCTTACCCTAGTACTAGAATCTACTACTAGTATACTAGCAGAGTGAAACTTCAGTATACCAGACCTCAACAGGCTGTATGATCTGTACTTTATAGCGGAGGTACTGTATATCCAAGGTCAAATCACTCGTATAGCATATTGCAGGGTCCTCTACAAAAGTAATTGTTTATATCACATTGCATGTTGGCCGCCGTCCGGGTTACCGGTTGTGTTTTCAAAACGAAACATTTTAGTACTTTTTCTGCCACCACCACCACCACCACCCACCTATCCTGTATGCGAATAAAACAATCTTCCTCACCCATGTACTACCTGGCACTTTTTCCATGTGCATTCAATAATTATTTCGGAAACAAAAACTCCTAAAACCCACAGCCAAACGGAAAATATCGTGCTGAAAAAAGAACGATTGGTAACCTTGGATGGCTCCCTGAGGGCCTGTCCAAGGTTTCCAATTGTTTTTTTTTGTCAAAATTAAAAGATTTCATTTGGTTGTTGGTGGGGTTTAGTAGTTTCGTTTTTGGAAATAATCATTGACTGTACACGGACTACTGGGTGCCGAATATTGAAATCAATTCGTTTACCTGCAGAAACGGTGGTTGGGTGGGTTGTTGAGAGCTGAAAAATACTTGAACTTTTCGTTTAAAAAATAAACAACAACGATCGGTAGCCCCGGACTGCCCTTTTTGTCCTGGGCACTTTACACTGAAGCTTGACTGGAATACGTTAGGATAGTTACTCTTGCTCTCGGGAGTCTAGCAGAGGATAAAGCACTCGGTAAAATGAATGACTCCTAAGGCAGTTAGTATGAACAACACAGAGACTACATGTGAATGGCTTCATTGCAAAACGCGCTAAACGCCAATCTCATGCATATGGCGTTTTCGGTGTCAATCGAATCAGTAGGGATCACTGCATCTGATGGCCAAAAAGAATTCTCCAAAACGAGACATATCCCACTGACACTGACTGTTGAAGTTGACGTTCTACTGCAAAACGCGATAAACACCACCGATGTTTTCGAGCAAAGTGCAATATATCCTGTCGCGCAGGCCAGCGTGACCTAGGACAAGCCAGCGAGTGCATGCTGGCGCAGCACGTGGCAAACATCGCGACTAGACTGAGCCTGTGCAAAATGTCGATGTCAGAGTTCAAAGTACAGTGTTTTCGTGTTGGTGCTTTGTAGCAGCTACATCTACGTTGTCATTTCGTTCTTTTCGTATCATCTTCTTCGTAGCTGTTGTTTTTTCGCTTTCGAAACTGCAAAGGGCAGTATGCTAGAGGCGTCAGGGATGGACGACGCTGCTGCTGGCAGTGCTGCTGCTGCTGCTGCTGAGCTCCTTCAGATTTCGGAACTCAGTGAAGTCGTTGCACTTGTACTTTCTAATCTCATAATACTGATTAGTCTGGCGAGTACCTCTGGTTTTGCCCAAAAATATTGAAGAATCACCTTGCTTGAGATAATGGATGGCCCCTGATTTTCGAGAAAGCCTGTATTTGCATACATCACCCTACTCTTCTCATCTGCTAAGTTAAATTTGACCCAAACCCACCCAGTTGTTGATCACAGAAAATCGCTCCTCCTGAAAATTGGTCAAAACGGATTTATCTCGTTTTGCAATGAAGCCCTTCATGTATTCATTGCATGGGGTGCGGCCGGTGGAATATTGCGGTGAAGAAAAGTGCTGTTCTACGGGAATACGATGTCTATGCACTCTCACTCTCTCCCTTGGTATGTGACATTTGTGTTGTGATTTAGCGCAACCAGCAGCTCCAGCACCAGCGGCAACAACCACCGTCCCAGCAACAACAGGAACTACTACCCCAACCTCCACTCCAACATCCATACCCACAACATCTATACCCACCACCTTCACAACATCTATACCCACAAATGTGATAACGACTAGCCTGATGCCTACGCCAACAACTACACCTACCACAACACCAACAACCACCCCTACCACAGCGCCAACAACCACCCCTACCACAACACCAACAACCACCCCTACCACAGCACCAACAACCACCCCTACCACGACAAGGGCGACCACTACACCAACTACTTTACCCCAAGCTCTTCCGACTTGCCCGGATGTCATTCAACGGGTTGTACCGGCATCGTGCTTTGCAGTACAACCAACAACCGAGCCCACAACTATGCCGGCAGCTGATGGAAACGGTGGAGGTGGAAACGGACAACCCTCTTACGGTGTACCTAGAGTTGTGGAGGTCACAGTAGAGCCGTTTGACGAGAAAAATGTGCGTTCTATTCCGTGTTTGTGTGTTGGTGTGTGTGCGTGCATGCGTGCGTGCTTGTGTGTGTGTACATGTACATTTGTTATTCGAAAGGCAATGGTGCAGCCTCGTTAGTGCATGCTCGCCAATTTAGACTCAAGTTGTTCATGTACCGTTGAGCATTCTGCAGTTTATCATAGCCATGCATGTTGCTCACATAATCCTACACCAGCCATGCATTGTACTGAGGCACCGCCACGCCTGATTCGCCGTGCAATTCTAAACTGACCATGGACATTCTTGCTTGTGTGCGCGGCAGGAGTCAACGGTGGCCTTGCGTGGATACCAGGCAACGGCGCTACTGGAGGCAGAGCACTACTGTTCACAACCCAACGAGCTACAGTGCTACGTGGAGATGAGACTAGCTTGGAGACAAGCATTATCACAGCAGTAAGGGATATTCTAAATCATGCAATCATTTCTAAACGAAAGATGACGATCTACATGTACAGCGGAGCTGACCTGATGATATCAAGCCTGGCATTCATTTATTTTGTCAGAGGTGTCACAGGGCAGTGAGGAGTGGTACGACAGGGAGTCTGGGGGATATCCGCGGGGAGAAAGAAATCTGATTTTTCGGCCAACCCGGCACATTTTAGGGCTGTACTGGTGCCCTGGGGCGGACCGTCCTGGACAAAAGGTGGTACAATCATGGTCGTACTGGTTATACCGTGTGTGACGCCCCCACTTGTCCTTGAGCTAGATAGGGCTGTAAATGTCTTGGCCTGCACGTCTTCTTAGCATGTTTGTGACTGAAAAGCCATTGCAGTAATTGATATGCACATCTGGAAATGATCGCGAGTATCGAGTACAACCCTAATAAGGAAGTAACGGGAGCCATATAAATGCTGGATCTCTGCCTGCTGGATCTCTGCGTGCTGTCGCTTCACATGTAGCCTGGTTACAAGTATACAGCAGGGAACAGGAATTCCATCAAGGCTGCCAAGTACTAACAAAAAAACAAAATGTGTAGTGCGATGATGGTACAACAATGCTATCAAGTGAGAAAGGTCACACACACGCCATGCTGGATTGTGCCCAGCTATATCCACAAGAATGCCCAGCACTGGGATGTGTTGCGTACAGCAGTGCCTGCATCTGCTCAGTACTACATTCACTGCATGCACCCAATCTCCTTCACTGGTAGTAAATCTACATGTACAGGACTCTACGGTGATCAGGTGATCAGCATGATTGCTTTACCCCTAGGTCTTGTGAAACGTGGCTGTTTCTTTGTCAATGACATGGCATGTTGATGATCAGCGGTTCTGCATGGTGTGCAATTGTTCTGCATGGTGTGTCTGTCTTTGTTCTGCATGTTGTGTCATTGTTTCTCTTGGCTCTGTCCTTGCTACTAACTACCTACAGAGTGTACTATCTACACAGTGAGAACTATACACTGGACAAGGCCAACATGTCGTGGACGTGGAACATCAGCAACTCCACCTACAACGAGACAACGCACGAGCACATGACGATCCTGATCAACGTGCTGGTGTCGCAGCGCTGCATGCGCCATCACAAGCTGCACACGGTCAGTGGATATGCAGCTGTGCACGTGCTCGGACTCTGGCACTTGGAGGCGTTCTTCACTCGCTCGAGCAACTCCTCATGGAATTCGTCTTCCTCGTCGATCACCAAAGTCACGACGCGGCAGCGTCAAGAAGCAAACTGCACGACGCAAGTGGATTCAGAGTGGAAACCCGTTGCTCTGGGTGTTATCGGCTCGTTCTGCTTCTTCTTCCTGAGTTTCATGTGCTGCTGCTGTCCATGCATCTGCATGACACCAAGCTGGTAGGTACAACCTTGTCAACCATTCTTTATTGATAACGCATAACTACACTTAAAAAAGGTAAAAAGGACCAAGGAACTGCAAGAGAGGTGCAGCCATTAAAGGCAAGAAGCTGTCCATGCATCTGCATGACACCAAGCTGGTAGGTACAACCTTGTCAACCATTCTTTATTGATAATGCATAACTACATTTAAAAAAGGTAAAAAAGGACCAAGGAACTACAAGAGAGGTGCAGTCATTAAAGGCAAGAAGAATGCCCGGGAAAGCAAGAGAGGTGCAGCCATTAAAGGCAAGAAGCTGTCCATGCATCTGCATGACACCAAGCTGGTAGGTACAACCTTGTCAACCATTCTTTATTGATGGTGCATAACTACATTTAAAAAAGGTAAAAAAAGGACCAAGGAACTAAAAGAGAGGTGCAGTCATTAAAGGCAAGAAGAAAATTGAAATCCTAAAAGCCATCCCAAACCCCGACCACCATCCCCTCCTGGAATGATTACTTTTATAGCCTATCCTGGCCCCGCACTTCACACCTGAAATCAACGGAGGTGAAAGATGTCACCAGTGACCCGCCACAGTTACCAAACGTGTTGCCTTGTATGCTGTGTTGTATGGTGTGTATGTTGTGTGTTGTATGCTGTGTTGTATGGTGTGTTGTATGGTGTATGGTGTGTGGTGTGTTGTATGCTGTGTTGTATGGTGTATGGTGTGTGCTGTGTTGTATGGTGTATGGTGTATGGTGTGTGGTGTATGCTGTGTTGTATGCTGTGTTGTATGGTGTGTTGTATGGTGTGTTGTGTGGTGTATGCTGTGTTGTATGGTGTATGGTGTATGGTGTGTTGTGTGTGGTGTGTTGTATGCTGTGTTGTGTGTGACATACAGGGAATCTCATGACATGGAGACTTGCAACAGTGGCACTGCAGTTGTTGTCGAGAATCCAACCTTGTTTCGCGACTACACGCTCAACCTGAACGAAAACGCAGCGGCTGGAGACGAATGTTGAGTGGCGAGATATGTTGTGCAGGGCAGCCAGCCTCAGATGCTACAATCACTGTTGCCTACGCAATACCAGTTATTGAGATGCTCAAGAGGAGCAGAGCAAGGGTTTTTCTTGTTCTACGCACCACCAGCTCCAGAGTTTCCAAAACTTTACATGCATGTCTGCATGTTTTGAGCTACACGAGTCATACTACTCATCCATCTTTATATGTAGCACTTTGTTTCTTAGAGAGTGAAGATGTAGAACATACAGTTGTTATAATACTAGGTCACATCTAAACGTTCCGACCCTATCATTATTATGACAATACACATGACAGCCGGACCCTATCATTATTATGATGCAATGCTATACTTATGATGCAGTGCTATACATGACAGCCGGACCCTATCATTATTATGATGCAATGCTACACATGACAGACGTATGAAATCAATGCATTTCAACCTGCTATTTATATGACAGCAACGTAGTTCCGTCCTTATTTATTTTTAAATTATTTTAAAGTGCTTTCTGCGTTGCAGTACCACGCGGGTATTTGTGTCATATTCAAGATACCTCCAGATTTCGTGAAAGTGTGCACTTGTTCACTTTCGGATTGCTATTATAGTGTACCTACAATCAGTGCTGTCAGTGCTGTCAGTGTTGTCAGTGTTTTAACTGATACTATTATTATAGTAAAACACTTACTTCTGAAGTGATCACCACTCCTGGATACTGTCCTGGATAGTGTCCTGGATAGTTTGCAACCTGAATGCATGGAGAACACAGAAATAGTGGCCACGCAACACGCACTCACGTTGAGAAGTCACCCGCTTGGGGCAATACAGGGCAATACAGTGCGATGCAGTGCAATACCTCACTTCAGCACAATTTGCGACACTGTCTTCGGTGCGATGGGCGACGCAAGACACTTGCGATGAGCTGTAACCAAGGCAGACGATTCACACTTTGTTTGGTTTCTGGTTTTCTGCGATGTCTATGTGCAGTGCATGGCACATGCAATCCGACCCAACGTGCAGAACAGTTGGCGCCCTCACTTGATGCCCTGGAGGTGGAACCAAGAGTAAATAAGCTCCCAAGAGCTTGCAACTCTGCATATGGGGTCTCGGGCGGCAAGACCTTACACCACGTGTTGCAAGTACGTTTTGTACTATGCACAGCATAGGTCAGAGTACACGCAGTCTGAATATCTGCCATGACCATGCTAGATGCTGTGCTGATGACTCACACAAGCTGAGTGGATTTCTGTCAGCGAGCAGCACTGTTGTACTACTACTCCATACAGAGCTGCACACTGCACTGCACTCTTGGGAGCTGATTTACTCGTGCCAGTCTTGGTGGTACGAATGCTGCTTGATGTACACATGTACAAATACAGTGATGTAATCGGAACTGGTCCAGGTTGCCCGCTTCTACTTTGGATCGGATTTCACCTCACTTAGTGCGACTGTAGATCACTTAAGGTAGCAGTCTCCCCGTAAATTCCCTAAAAAATCGAATTCATATCGAGTGCTACATCAGTTGAAAGAGCATGAATAGCTGCAAAATCTCTGAAAATTTATGTCGATCTGACCAGCCGTTCAAGAGTTATGGCCGAAAATGTGCCCTTGCAAGGAAAGATTTTTTTGTTGCACGCTGTCATTTTTTTGGCAGCACTGTATTTGAATCTGAGCAGACCGTGAGCAACTTGTCGTATCATGGAAAAGCGCGAAAGTGTGCAGAATTTTGCTCCAAGTCCAAAAAATCACGTTTTTTAGCCATGTATTGCAGCAGGACTTTTGCCAGCACCCTCGTGACGTTGCAGATATGTGGCTTGATTATTGTAGTTGACGTTAATTTAGTGACTTTGGCAAGTTTGAGTCGTGTCAAGAAGTCAGGTAGGATTCAGTACTAGGCAGTAGTGGAACGTGAGTGGTAGTCTTTGCCGATTTTTGAGGGTATCCTGGATTTGGTGTGCAGCGCTGTGGAAATGGCTTGCTGTGGAGGTCCCAGCACTGGATGTTGTATCAAAGGTACGAAAATGTGCTTAACCTAAACAAATTCAAAAATTGACTTGGGTCTGTGGGAGTCTGTGAGAGAACGCCCACTTGTGCTGTTGTGACAGATTCCAGGGCCACGTTGAGGGGCCCTATCCCACCACACATGGCTGCTTCTGGACTTTTTTTAGGTTTGGATCCCGCGCACGGACAGAATGGGCAAGACGATTTGAAAAAATTGTAAATGCATTAAACGAGAGAGCTTGGAAGCTCAGGGCCCTACGCTATGCTTTTTTGCCTTGATGACCTAGACAAAAAAAAGCATAGGGATGTTATAAATTCTTTAAAAAAATCCTCTTTTTTTAAGACATAACCTGGGATTCGAACCCGCACTATCGCGCGCCCTGCATGCATCCCCCGATACACTTCGCATACATACTAATTCTTCCAAGTTGTTTCACATTGTGATCTGACGGCAAAAAAGCATAGGATGTTATAAATTTTTCAATTCTCCAATTTGTTTTCAGGCATATCCTGGGATTCGAACCCGCACTATCGCCCTACATGCATTCCCCCATACACTTCGCATTCATACCCATTCTTCCAAGTTGTTTCACATTGTGATCTTGCATTTGAAAGCCCTATTTGAATATGCATTGTGGCCAGCCGTCTTTGATGGCACGGTACGGTAGGGGATAGGTACGGGACAGGTACGATCGAGGGTAATACGACACCGTCTCCCGTACCGTTCCGTACCATTAAACACAGCTGGCCACATACAGCTGCCCGCAATATTCAAATAGGGCTTTCAAACGCAAGATAATAACGTGAAGCAACTTGGAAGAATGGGTATGAATGCGAAGTGTATGGGGGAATTCATGTAGGGCGATAGTGCGGGTTCGAATCCCAGGATATGCCAGAAAAAAATAGGAGAATTGAAAAATGTATAACATCCTATGCTTTTTTGCCGTCAGATACGGATAGCGCCAGGCGTGACACAAACAAACAAACAAACACACACACACACAAATACCAAATTAAAGCTGTGTGGACCCTGGCTAGCGCCAGACGTTACTGAAGTAACGTCTTCTGCATAGCTACGGGAATAAATTTTATTTGGCTCCTGGGTGGCTCGCACACCCTGACACTATGCCGGAATTTTGAGTTTTTCCGGCCTGGCAAGCCTGTCAGTGAGGCACAAGAACTTTTAAATCATGTCCAGAGGGCCAGCATAGTGGCAGGAGTGTGTGGTGAAAATTTCACTCAAATCCATTGAGAGACACCAAAGTTACGGTCAATTGAATGCCATATGAAATTTACGACCAGTCTGCCACCTTTTAAAATATGCCTACAGCGAAATCGGCAGTCAGCTAAACAAGCAAGAGCCGTTTCAGAACAGCAACGGCCAACTCTTCTGTCGTCTTTTATGCATATTCTCTAAATTCCCACAGTCAACTACTGTAGCGGACATGGAAATCCAGTCGATTGACCGGGGCCGGCTCCCTCAGCGCGTACAGAGCGCTGCGTGCAGTGGACAGTCATGTATTGTTGATCCGATTCGCCCAGCGCGCTGCACTGCAGTGCATAAATGCATGTGTGTACCGCTATCCACGGCTGCATGGCCAGCGCCCTGGGGCCACTAGACGTGCGACCGGATTTCCATGTCCACGACAGTACATGTATACCACTTCTTTCGATATCTAGCATCTACCTACTCTTCTAGCAAGTTAGTACAGGTGGTTTGCCGATCAGTGATTACCTATACCTATACTGCGGGCTGCACAGTACAATGAAGCGCTTCAGTTCAACACAAATACTCCACTGTCTGCTGGAGAAATCACAGTGATATTGGAATGGGGCAATCACAGTGATAACGGAATAGGGCAACTTGTACAATGCATCAGCAGGCGAGACATTCAAATTCAGTTTAACACAGAATTCATTTTAAAATACAATGTATTCTGTGTTAAATTTAAACTCGGATACTGAGCCAGTAATAAATGTAAAAAGAGAGGAAACACATGGGAACGAGTTATGCAGCAACTACCCACGACTGTAACAAGATGATAAACAGTCAGAAAGTGCGATAATAGGGCACGAAACTGACAGGCTACTGTGACATTCAGCGACCCGAGACCTAGCTCTAACACATCTCCAGTGCGCAGACCATCAGGCTTCCAACTTGGAAGGTTCATGGTTACGTAGGACCGAAGAGGGTTAGTTACATGTAATGTAATATGACAAGCATGCCCTTGTGTAGTACATGACCAAGATAGCAACTGACTTATAGCCATCACAACCATGACAACTGGAAAACGCCTTACCTCCTGGAGAATTCTAAATGGCTGGATATCGACATGGTCAAATCATCACATCAACGACCTCGTCAGATCTGAAAATTCTTCAAAAGCGTGATTGTTTCGCAGATGCAGTAAGTCGCACATGCTCCAGCTGAGACACCAGCAATGGCGCTCGACCTTAAAGATTGAACTACAACACACAAAATGCAAAAAGAAACCCTAGAAATGCCACCATACAATACAAAATGTTCAACTGCAACACTGGCATACGAGCTCGCAATTAACAGGAAATGAACAGCAGACACAAGCACACAGGACAAGAGTATAGTCATGAAGTCCAATAACTGCAAATGTTAGAAAACACCACGCGCTCTCTCTCTCTCTCTCTCTCTCTCTCTCTCTCTCTCTCAACCCCTACTCTCCATCCTTATAGTGGCAACTTACTGTCTGTGCTGGATTCTTGTTGCAACAGCCAAACAACATGGCTTGGCCTAAAACAGCAAATGGAACAAAACCAAAAAGAACTTGGACTAAACAAACACTACAAGTTTCTCCTGCCTGTGTTCCTCAGCAAGTAGAATGGACAGGAGTTCTACCAGACGCATAGCTTATGTGCCAAAGGCAGAACATGGGTAGGAGTAGTTCATACCCGCGGTGAAGACACATCACCAGCACAAGGTGCAGTTCTAGATAGGGCTGATATACACTGCTGATATACAATGACACAAGGTGCAGTTCTAGATAGGGCTGATATACAATGTACCAGATGCGACAAGACCTAGCAAGTGTGATCACGAGCTGAGTGTGACATATGCCTGCCACACTGAGCTAACGCGCACATTCGCGCCGCTTTGCACACCTTGTTCACACACCTACATCTTCTTCACTTGCCATGTGCTGAGTACACATCACCTAACACTATGATCCCTTCCTTAGTCCTATACTATAGTGTGTATATTATATCCTGGTATGTGCCCTCATTCACTGTCTATTCTCTGGCTTCAAGAAACTAGATTCGTGTCAGGCAGTCATAAAGTTACTACGCTGTACAGTACATACAGGTGTGCACATGTACGACCTGTCAACGCCATGCAAGCGAAAATTCTGTTGCTAAATCCTTACCACAAGGCGAATTTCATCACCGAGTTCGACTCTAATTGGAGTGCGAACTCAAAATTCGCCATGCTTCGCCCAGCGTCCTCGTCTCTCCATCATACTGGACGACGGCCAGAGACCAAAACGTCGAACACAAATCAAAAGGCTTGAGTGAAGAGCAGTGCAATTTGAGGTGTGGCGGTTGGCACTAACAATCCATCTTGAATACTTCTGCTGGCACCTTTACACAGGCAAACAAGACTAACACCAGCACATCCTTCCTTGTGATGTGAAACGAACTACAGAAACACGTCTTCTTGCAGCAGGAGGTTCATGTAGCCAGCAAGAAAAAAGCCCTCTCTTGACTTGAATGTGCCATCTGCCCGCACGCATATTCAAATCTTTGAACTGATATAATTATAACGGTCTAAACGGACACGTACATTTTTAGTAACCGGACACGCCATACAGTCGTCGCGTTGTACTTGGCAACACGACAGACACGAGTCATAATTTATGTGTCAAACTGACAAGCATGTCAACTGTCATCTCTTTCTCTCTCTTCATCTCTCTCTCTCTCTCTCTCTCTCTCTCTCTCTCTCTCTCAAACTTCATCTGTCCCTCAATCACAACTTACAGCTGATGCCTGTGTCATCTCCTTTCTTCAGTGAAGGTAAAAATGACACGTGGGCCTGAATGAACAAGAAGACCTACAGCAAAGAATTGGGACAGAACAGGGCAGCACAATGCAAACAACACGAAGACAAAAAGTACACAAAGGCTGCTGATAACTCCCTTGTCTTCACTTCTCAGCAAAATACAGTGAGTGTACAATGAAGAGTGATTGGGCCGGACACTCTAGCTTGTACAAGTATCAATGGACAGCACACTGGTTAGAGCCGTTCACGCCTCAACCTTCCACAGTAGCGATAGTGGGGATATTATCACATTACTAGATGTTGCAAAACACTAGCATGCCAGTGTTAATTAACAAGGCTATGTTGGTGCCAGTTTAATGTAATACATTCTCAGACAATGTAGCCCTATTCCATCCGCAAGCATCTGAACAGTTGCTTGTGCTTGTGCACGAGTGAAACAGTGTGAAAGTAAGAAACCATACTATTAGCCAACAAGCATCACTGCATGAAGTGCCAACATTTCACAAGCATCCGCAGTGCCCGTTGCGTATGATGTTACGGATGTGTTGTTATACGTTGTGCCAACATGCAGCCACTCATCAATATCACAGTTGAGAACTTGAAACTCCGGGAGTGCACTATAATGTAGTGTCATCATAGCACATTATTCCATTTGCCTACAATGTAATGCAGGCGATATCTCGAATTAGCCCGTATCTCATGATAACTCATCTACCATGCATGTATCATTTTTTGAAGAAGTATATTTGGCAAGTATTGCACATGTTCAGGTTACAGAAAGAATACATTGATAAAAATGTGTGGATTTCACGGGTTGGCAGTGACAAACAAGCACTTGCGCATACAAAAAAAGTTCAACCCCCCCCCCAAAATTCAAAGCATTTTTGCCATAGGAACTCAAGCTGAAGGTGCCCGGTAGAGAGACGTGCCCGTATCTGAGGCGTCCGGATAAGGGGCGCTTGAGTGTACAGTACTTTTAGTGTCCTCCAAATTAAATAGGACTTGAATGTGTATCGTCACATCCAGACCGGAGTCATGACAACACTGACTTTTGAATTCACTCCCAGTCTGCATCCAGTTTTTGTGTGGATTCATATGCGTTTGGGTTGTTCCTTTCACAGCAGGGCAACACATCCGCAGGAACTGATGGGAGTAGGACCTCCTGGCTAGGGAACCACTATGAAACAAAAAGTCACAAGAGCTTCCGACATGATGATATTCTACTTGACAAAACTCCGACTGAATCCTATCGGACCCACAAGTCATTTGTTGGAAGTCAACAAATTTTTTGAAGTCAACAAATTTTGTTGACTTCCAACGCCATCACTTTGAAACCGTATGGCAGTCGTGATTCAATGAATTGTCAGCTCCAACGCTTGAAGCAGCCAAATTCTACGATTTGCACATGTGAAAATGGACAGGACCGCAAGTTGAATGCAGCAAAACGCCATAAATCCACTTCCTTCCCCAGTATTTATCTTTATTATTTATTATTAGAAGCTTCTCTGCGTTGCCATCAATGCAATGTAGATATACACAGCATGTGTAGCTTTCGCATAAGCCGAAGCGACAACAGCCAAACAGGATATTGATGGCGATATAAAAACATTATGCAATATAAAACGCGTGACGAAAATAGAATACAAATCAAGCAAACGAGCAGCTCAACCGAGTTGAATTTGAATTTGCTGATCATTACCAGGGTTCATCCGTGAGCAGCAACATATCTCTCCAGGATACGGCCGCTGAGGTAGCTCCACGCCCCGCGATTCTGGGCGATGCTCCTCAGCTCCTCAAGATCTGCCAAGGTCTTGAGGGTCCTCCCAACCAGCTCGAGATCGTGTCTGAGCACGACCGGCAGAGTTGTGCGCGGCCTGCCCCTCCAGGTAGGCTCAGTGGATGGCTTGAAGTAGGAGCACATTGACAGGTTTGCCGGTGCACTCTGGTCCAGCCGCAGCACGTGCCCAAACAGACGCCAGCGGGCTCCCAGGATCGAGATACCAAGTGGTGTTGAGTTTGTCCTCTTGTACGCATGTATTACTGCACAAGGACCAGTGCAATACCGGCCGATATCTGCACGAACGGCGAAGCCGTAAGTGCAGATATCGACGCCGGTATTGCACGCGTCCGAGTGAAGTAATACATTTATTATACACGGGAGATCCTGGAAGTAGCGGGACAGCTTGCTCATGTCATCGTCGTTGATTGGGTGTTTGTGCTCCACCGCTTTGACTGCTCCCGCTTCCTTTAGCTTCATGAGGAAGGCCTTCAATGCAATGTTTGCGTCCTTGAACGCTGGGTCATTGTGGACGTTCATGGGCCGCTTCAACTCGACTAGCTTGCGATGTATTGCGGAACGGAAACCGAGCAAGCTTGATGCAGAGTAGAACTTCACTCCAGCTTTCTTCGGACGCAATTCGACGTATGCATGTCGCAGAATGTAAGCTAGGTCGCTTGCCGTAACCGTACTCAGGTCACAGCGACGTCCTGTGTCTTTACAATACTCGTCGAATAAGCGGAGCCATTTGTCAGTTGCCTGCTCTGTGTTTTTGTTTTTCTGCTCAGAAACGAGGCTGTCGATGGCGGCGTCGGACAGTTTCTCAAATCAGCTGTCGACAGTCTTCTCCAATACTTGGGCGTCTGCTGTCTCGACTCTCACGGAGCTTGTGAAGTTGACTTGGCGGACGCAAGCCGGGTCCACATTCGCTTCCGCGACAGCGTCCTCGACCAAGTAAGTAACAGTAGTTAGTTGGTGTGCTGCAGCAAGTCAGCAGCGACTCCCTGGCGGAGCGACTCGCAATATTCCCCAGTACACCGCCAGCCAATGACATGTGGATGCACTGCAGTGCGATATTGCTAGGGAGTTTAGGTGGTTTTACTTGGGAGAGATTTAAGTACAAAGGTCTGTTTTATCTGAAAGACCAACATATTACAAGACTGCAGAGAAAATTTCAGGTCAAAATTCCAAGGGATACCAAAGTTATGGTCTTTTGAAGTTCCGTGCTATTCACACTATACGTGCATAGTCTTTACATTGAGGATATGGCACATGCACTGTTTTCGGCCGTCCATAGCAACCAGCATGGCAACGGGAAAAAAAGCTCAGATTGCTTAGATTTTCTAGTTGCTTGATTGCCCCCCTCCACAAAACCTAGGGTTACCGTCAAAATTCAAATTTAACGGCCAAATTTTAAATATGGGCCTTAGCAACCACCATAGCAACCAAGCGATTAATGCAAGAAGTCCACTAGAAAGCAACATACTTGGAGTACTAAAGACCACAGATCGACAAATAGTAATACAGCAACGGGACAACAGTACCAACACATGCTGCAGGCTACAAAGCACTTCAGTTCACCAATGCATGGCAGTGCAACCAAAAATTCTACAAGAGAGAGAGAGAGCGAGTATGCGCCGGCCATCAACATTGACAGGAAAACGCAAAGCAACATGGTCCAATTCAACACCAGCAAAAAGCACAGTGGAACAAGTAGGGTGTCAAAGTGAAGACCTGGGCTTGCTGGGAACAGGGCACTCAGCGGAAGCAAAGAAAACTAAAGCAATATTAAATAGACCAATGATATTCACAATCACCGCACGCATGACTAAAAGGCGGAGTCGCACAACATGAGCATTGTGTAGGCGCACCAAGATCATCGTCATAATCAACACACACACACACACACACACACACACACACACTTGTACTTGTACTTGCTCACTGCCAAAACTGGTCACGTGGGTCTCCCCGGGAGAGGGGAGAGAGACTCAAAAGGAATCTTGGAAAGATGACTCAATTGGCCATTGAACCACCCAACGGCCGACACCCCCTGAAATCCCCAAACTAGGGTGGACTTGAAATGATCCCACTTATGGGCTCACCACACCTCAGTAAGTGGGTGAGGACAAGGTGCAGAAAAAGGATTGACGGCATCAGGGTATCCGTCCCGGGATCCAACTGCAGGCACACACACACACACACACACACACACACACACACACACACACACACACACACACACACACACACACACACACACACAGAAGAATAAATAATTGTTATTGACTGTACAAATGTATAAACAGACGGAGTAGGCAGGTTCCTTCAACAGCAGGTCACTGGTTGGCAGTGGACGAGCTCGCTTCAGTGGCACTGCCTCCAGGTGTGGTGCTTTCACCTATCAGCTTCTTCAGGTTACTGACGAGTGTTGGAATCGGCAGGACACGGCCACCACTACTCAGGTAGAACAGCTCTTTCGCCGAATTCTGCCCAATAACAAACTTCCGGAACTGGAGCTGGGCCCGCAAGGCATCCCTCTGGCGAGTGACTGATGTCAACTTGGCCAGTTCCTCCTCGATGTTGGTCGTGCCTGTCCACAGCGTGTATGGCTCAATGGCCTTCGTCAATTGTTCCTGGCGAGCAATGTCAGCCTGGCGCTTAGCCTCCTTCTCCTTCTGTTTGCGCTTCAGCTCCGCCAGACGATGTTGCTGGATGGCTAGCCTTCTGTCCTTAAACTGCTGGCGAGCAGCTGGGGCAGTTGACCGAGCAACTTCCACTAGCCGGGCATGTTCAGATGGTGGCAGAGATCGGAGCCAATCGGTTGTTTCATTGTTGGCAAACATGATCATACCCTCCAATGCCACCGTTGCCGCATTCGGTTTCTCACGTTTCAGGCGATCCAGCTGGGCGAAATCTCGCTCGCTAATGGCATTAGTCTTCTGTACCGAAGCAGTTTCAGTGGCAAGTGTTGGCGCATGATGGTACTTCCCACCCGGTAGATGATCCGCCAGTAGTCGTGTTGTGAATGCTGCCAGGGTAGAACACAGGTACGCTAGAATCTCCAGAGTGAGGGCATCAGAAACCTCCGATGGCTCGACAAGCGCGGTGTAGACATCACAGACGACGGACACTTTGGCGTCGGAGAATGGCCGAGCACTGCCATCTAACAGGTTGCTTGCGTCAGTAGACCACTTCAGGAGATTGCTGTTCAGCTCAGTGTAGTACTTGCTGACCTCGAGAATTGACACCTTTGGGTCTTCCAGCAGGCACCACAACGGACCAATGACCAGCTTCGACAGCAGACCAAGCGCTCTAGCACCAGCCACAAACTCTGCCACACCCAAATCAGCCTTCACGGCACGTAACAACTGGTTATCCCTCACAGTTACCTCCGTGAGAAAATGCAACATTTTTTCATGGAGGTAATACACACCAGCACCATTCCTGAACACATACACATATGACCTGTTTCCTCTATACACATATGACCTGTTTCCTCTATACTCCTCCAGGGGCAATTTGCTGTTGGTTTCTGACAGAAACGCGTGAAAGTCAGCCACACAACCAGCAGCCTCATCGCCATGCCTTTCAAATGCCTTCGAAGCTGAATAGATGAGCCGTGCAACGCCACCATTCCCTTGCCACGTGCCATGGAGAAGTTCAGCACCAACTCGGACATCTTTCCCAAAGTGTGCAACCTCCCACAATTTCAGAGCAGCTGTGCAGCTATCGGCCAAGCCAACAATATAGTGCATACCACAATAAAAATTGTTGACCCTTCCCATGGTAGCCTGCTCATCTTCACTGAGTTTTTCCCAACCATCCACAACATCAGGCAAGATGTCCTTGCGGTATTCCTCCAATAGAACATTGTAGGACTTCTGAACTACGCACCTGTCACTCATTGTATTCTTCATGTTCTTTACAATGTGCTTTGCTACATCGGTCTGGCCTGAAGCAGATGCTACACTGTCAATGTCACCCAGAACTTGCTTGAACATTTCAAACACATGCTTGGCTGTACCATTTTTCATTTCAACCATACCCAGGCTGTATGCTTTTTCATTGGTTGCCAGCTGGAAGCTCTGAAAGCTGGTACCCTGCTTCGACGTGCCATCACTGTGGCTGGTTGTGAACTGAGCATCAGAAGCGGTACTAGCTACATGCAACTGTGAAATTTGCCGTAACTCTACCAACATCTTGGAGGCAGTAGCTGCAGATGGAACTTCCGAAATTCCCACATTTGCTAAGCGCAAAACTGAACGTATCACAGACCCAAGATTCCACACACCCACGTTCTTTGCAAGGAGGTCATAGCAGCACTGACGCACCTCTGGTGTGTATTCACCATCCACCTTCGCTGTAATGTGCTGGCACTGCTGCATGGACCGTTCCACATCTAACTCAGCCTGTAATGCACTCACTGTTCTCTTTAGTTCCTTCTCCCTTTGCCCACAAGCAAGAAGCTCTTCTGTCACGTCACTCACGGCAGAACTTGTGCTGGAGCTCTTAGATTTCTCGTATGAAACTCTGCAGTACACATTGTTGAGCTTACGCCTGAGGGTTTCGACTGTTTCTAATGCACTGCCCAACTGCTCTTCCAAATCTTCCTTGCTCTCCTCCTCCTCCTCCACTCTTTCACCAAGCCTGGCCAACTGGTCATCATACTTGATCAACTGGTCATCTCGGCGGCGTAATTTCTTCCCAAGATTCCGAATTTTGCTTTGTGAAGCATGCAACCTATCCTGCAACTGCAAGGTAACTGAGTCTTCAGTTTGCATTGCATCCACTGCATGTCCTTCACCCTGTGCTTCAGAACATATCTCACTGCCACTGGTATTTCGGTCAACATCACCCATTCCATCTTCACTACTAGTACTATTATTGCACCCCGGCGAGTGAGCGTGCAAAGAACCTATAATATAGGTATATCTGCACGCTCACTTCGAAGCGAGCGTGCAAATAGGTTATTTGCACGCTCACTCGCCGGGGTGCAATATCGCACTGCAGTGCATCCACATTGGCTGGCGATGTACTGGGGAATATAGCACGCTCAGTAAGGCCGCTGATTGGCTCAAACCATGGAGACACTCACGTGGGGTGTGATAAAGGGTGTTATTCTTGATCTTAGCTGGGTACCGTATGCCAATAACTTTCCGCAGTTGTTGTCTGTGGAACGCATCAACTCTATGCATAGCGGTGCCAGTGAGGCCCCAAGTCCCGTTGTTGTAGCACAGGACCGGTAAGACGAATGCCTTGTATAGCCGTACTCTCAGCGATTCGTTTACAATGGAACCACGTATCCATAATGCCCAGAGCCGGCGCAGGGCTTTTGTTTTTGTGGAGCGCTTGGGTTGCAATGAAGCCGAGACCCTATGGTCGGTCAAGCTGCCCCTGCCTCTCCCCCACTCCTGCCATTCCATATGTCTCATCGCTGCCTTGCTGCTTTGTGCCATCAAATGGTGTGTGGTTTTTGTAAAGAAAAAAAAAAAAAAAAAAAGGGCAGCCGTGGCGAGTTGCATTTTCCGCGCAGCATCCTCGTGGTCACCAATGAGTATTTATCTACAAAGTATTCTTTCAAAGAGCAAAATACTAATGCAAGCAATGCCCGTGAGTTTTACACACTGCCGCCCTGTGCATTATACAACAAAGCTCTACAGTCCATTTCAGAATTTTAGACCTGCAGAGCTGAATACGAGTTAGGGACTTTCGCACACAGTAACCGTGAATTCTCCTCCAAAACAAACGGAATTTGAGAGATTGAATCTACTACTTCAATATGTGAAACAGAATATTCATTATTGAGAAGAAGGCAGCATCCACACAGAGACATGAACAGTTGAAATCAGAGCACAAAAAATTAATAGAAGATGGAGAACCAGACCAGAAGTTGGTGGCGAATATGGCATACTGTATAGCAGGAAATTTTCGGACGGGAATATTATCGGACAAAGCCGAATTTCAACCTTTCGTACGGATTTTATTTTCGTTCAGTGCTGCATACTAAATACACGTATTCGCATGCAATATGTACATAATTTCACATGCACAAATTTTAGTACGGAATTAATTTCAGTACAAAAGAGGCCGTGTACGAAGTCGTACGAAAATTAATTCCGTCCGAAAATTTCCTGCTACACAGTATTCAAAAAAATTATGAAGACTTATAAAGTCTGAAACTCCGGTATTGAGCCAATAATAAAAGTAGAAAGGAAAAGGACATATGATAACGAGTTAGAGTAACTCTCCACCACTGTAACTAGATACTATATACAGTCAGAAAGTGCAACAACTAGGCACAAAACTGACAAGAGTACTGAGACATTCGACGTCCTGACACCTAGCTTCAACACATCTCCGTAGCGCTAATCAGTACTCTGTCAGTTTTGTGCCTAGTTGTTGCACTTTCTGACTGTATACAGTCAACTTCGCTTATAACGACACCCGGCAGGGCATCAGAAAAGTGTCCTTATTCGCGAAGTGTCGTTATACCCGAAGTCTCATTATGTATTACAGTTGGAAGGGACTTTGCTCTGGGCATGGAAATGCTGTCGTTATTCGCGAATTGTTGTTATATCCGCAGTCGTTATTAGCGAAGTTGACTGTATAGTATCTAGTTACAGTGGTGGAGAGTTACTCTTAACTCGTTATCATATGTCCTTTTCCTTTCTACTTATAAAGTCAGTCATTATATTGAATCAATATTGACAGACAGACGAAAAATGAGCCCAACAACCATGGTCTTTCCAAACATACTGATGGGATAAAAGCAAAGCACAATTTTCATGACGGCCACCACCGGGGTCTCCAGTGTTCCATGCACTGAATGTCATTTCTTCACCGGTAACCCAGCGCCAATCACCCTCTGTTTGAGTATCACTAGCACCAATCCAAACATTTGGCAAGCCATGGCCTAAGGCTGCCCTCACAGCCGTCTTCTCCTCAGCTGTACGAATCACCACCAGATCTCCACCACAGTTGCGACATGCTTCTCTTGCATCACTCCAGGTAAGTTCTTCTCGGCGAAGAACATATCGTGTATTGTGTCTACTGACAAGTTTTTGAACCGCTTTTCCAATCCAGTCAAGCGCAGCACTCATCTTATCGACAGCATTGTCAATTCTTGCGATGGAATTTCCATTCATGTTCACAGAATTTTGAATATTCGTGACCGCACTTCCAATTCTGGAGATCACCTGTCCATTCTTGATCATTGAATTCCCATTCTTGTTCACAGAACCTTGAATGTTGCTGTTCACTTCACGGATTCTGTTGACTGCACTTTTAACACTTGAGATCACCTTTCCATTCTGGATGATTGAATTCCTGTTCCTATTGATAGCACTCTCTAGCTGTGTGATTGCCTCTCCATTCTCATTCACAGCATTGTTAACCGCAGTCACTGCTTGGCCATTCTCATTGACTGCATCTATCACCTTGTTCACCTGCGTATTCACATGCCTGATCTCCATTCTATTCCTCGACAGTAGATTACCGTTGGCACGTGCAGCATCACCATTCCTTGCGACAGTAGCTGTCACCAAGTTCAGTGAATCTCCAATAGTGTTCATGACTCAATTCAAATTTTGAATCATATATCTCAAACTCAGAAGAGATTTCTGACCTTCCCAGTGACTGGATGCAACAACACTTGAAACATGATTGGAAATGTTAGCTAAACGCAGCTCTGATGTCTTCTTCGTCAGCCACTTCTCCTGACACATCATACCCGTGTAACCAATCCGACAATGGCATGAAAACTTGTTCAACGCATTTCTACACACGCCGCCGTGGTGACACGGTGAGCTGGCACAATTGTCAACCATCGTAGAGCACTCCACACCTGCGTACCCAGCTGAACATGCACACTGAAAACCTGGACTACCAACCACTCTCAAACACGTGCCACCATTCTCACATCTTCTTTCATTGACAGCAGCAGCAGCAGCAGCATTGTCAAAACCATGACTAGTAATATTTGAACTCAATTTCAAGCAAGCATCAACCTCACAGTCAACACCACTGTAACCAGCTGAGCAACTACACCCATAACGTGCAGACTCATCACCAGACTCACCACCATTCACAGCACAACTGCCAAAACCATGACAAGGTGTATACTGCACGCATGCCAATGGACGTAGTGAAGTCTCAACGGAATCAGCCAAACAGCGGTAGATCTTTTCACGGTCACTGTGTACACTCACTCCCGCAACACGTAATAACACCGGTGACGACGAAGCTCTCACATCACTCACTGATATGCCGAAGTTGCCAAGCAGTTGGGAATATTTCACAGCACCACCAGCATTTACACCAGCAACTTGGATCAGCTTTGCCATGCAATCAGGCTGTACAGACGACAGTCCAGCTTCTGCTGCTGCTGTTGTTGCTGCAGTGGGTCCAGTTACAGTAGGTAGAGACAGAACCATGCTGCTGAACAGTACAAGTACAATGAAAAGTGCACTCAATAAACAATCCATCTTGAATACTTCTGCTGCTGGCATTTTTAAGAAATGGTTTGCTCCCCACACCGCATTTTTACACTGGCAAACAAGACCACAACCCACACATCCCACGTTGTGATCTGAAACGAACTACAGAAACACGTCTTCTTGTAGCAGGATGCTCATGTAGCCAGCAAGAAAGAAACGCTCTCTTGACCTGGTTTTGCCTCCTGCCCGCGCGCATATTCAAATCTTTGAACTGACAAAATTATAACGGTCAAAACGGACATGCACATTTTAGTAACCAGACACGGCATGCAGTCGCCGCGTTGTACTTGGCAACACGACAGACACATGTCATAATTTATGTGCCGAACTGACAAGCATGTCAACTGTCATCTCGTTCTCTTTCTCTCTCTCTCTCTCTCTCTCTCTCTCTCTCTCTCTCCCTTTGCCTTTCCTTTTCTCTCAAACATGTTCTCTCTCTCGATCAAAACTTACGGCTGGGTTCAGTCCCGGTTCCTTTCTTCAGCAACTGCTAAATGACTTGTTGGCCTAAATAGGCGAGTGAACAAACAGAGAAGGGTAGGAACAGGGCAGTACATGTGAAGAACATGAAGACATAATGGTTGCTGATAACTGCCCTATCTGCACTCCTCAACAAACACTGTGTGTACTGAAGACCACTTGTGCCAGACACTGGAGTTTGTATCAATAGACAGCAGCACCGGTGCACCGTAGTTAGAGCCATTCAAACCCCAAGCCTACATAGGAGGCGACCGTCCAGTTTCTTTTCTTGTTGTGCATGCTGCAGTGGGTCCAGTAGATCGACAGGACATTGCTACTACTTCAGTAAACAGTACCATGCACATATATAATCACCAATAAATAAATCCAAACAGTACCATGCACATATATAATCACCAATAAATAAATCCAAACAGTACCATGCACATATATAGTCACCAATAAATAAATCCAAACAGTACCATGCACATATATAATCACCAATAAATAAATCCAAACAGTACCATGCACATATATAATCACCAATAAATAAATCCAAACAGTACCATGCACATATATAATCACCAATAAATAAATCCAAACAGTACCATGCACATATATAATCACCAATAAATAAATCCAAACAGTACCACGCACATATATAATCACCAATAAATAAATCCAAACAGTACCATGCACATATATAATCACCAATAAATAAATCCAAACAGTACCATGCACATATATAATCACCAATAAATAAATCCAAACAGTACCATGCACATATATAATCACCAATACATAAATCCAAACAGTACCATGCACATATATAATCACCAATAAATAAATCCAAACAGTACCATGCACATATATAATCACCAATAAATAAATCCAAACAGTACCATGCACATATATAATCACCAATAAATAAATCCAAACAGTACCATGCACATATATAATCACCAATAAATAAATCCAAACAGTACCATGCACATATATAATCACCAATAAATAAATCCAAACAGTACCATGCACATATATAATCACCAATAAATAAATCCAAACAGTACCATGCACATATATAATCACCAATAAATAAATCCAAACAGTACCATGCAAGGTGTACCGGTACTCAATAAACCATCTATTCAGTACATGAACTATGACAAAGGCACAAAGAAAGCTTTCCGAATGTACTGTAGTCGACTTTCCAGCGCAACAAATACAATGTTAAGTGTTCGTAGTTGTTGGATTTATTTATTGGTGACTATAACAGACATCCGCCTAAAAACAATAGACCCACTCGGGAGAAGGAATAATATGAAGTGAAACAGAAGACTAAGAAGAAAAAAAGAAAGAAAGACTAACAACGATTAACACAAGGATGTTGCCGGCAGAACTGATTGACAGAAAAGAGGGTAGGCACCCAAGCTATGCACGCATAACACAGGGATAAATTTATCCTGTATAGCATCGCAGTTTGCGATGCAAAATCGATCTACTGCTACTCGAAAGTCACCGTGACTCGTGACTCGCAGAACATTGCGGCGTAGCTATCCATGCCTATCCTGTGCTGTCAAGTAACATGCATACAGTGCAGTGTATGTGCTGTCAAGTAACATGCATACAGTGCAGTGTATGTGGTGCAGGTACATGTACTCTCAATCTGCGCGCACATTTTATTTATTTAAAAATTTAGCTGTCAAGTAACATGCATACAGTGCAGTGTATGTGCTGTCAAGTAACATGCATACAGTGCAGTGGATGTGCTGTCAAGTAACATGCATACAGTGCAGTGTATGTGCTGTCAAGTAACATGCATACAGCAGGCGCGTCGCACCGACTTTGGAGGTGGGGCGGGCATGGAAGGGGGGGGGTCGGGGGGTCGTCCCCCGGGAAAAATTTTCAAAAATTGAAGCCAATTGCAAGCATTTCCGGGCATTTGGTGCCATTTCAGTGTACGGTAACTACAATGAAAGACTTTTTGATTCTGCAAAAAAACAAGAAGATGCTACGATCGGGGACAAACATTACCCTCCCCACGGAAAAAAATTCAAAAATTGAAGCCAATTGCAAGCATTCCCAGGCATTTGGTGCCATTTCAGTGTACATGGACTTTGATTCTGCAACAAACCACGATCGGGGACAAGGATTTGCCACGTTTGCGCTGAGTATCATCGCGCTTTGTTGCAGTGTGCTAAAAAAAATAAAAAAAACGGCCGAAAAAGTGGGCGGCCATGCCGGTGCAGTTCCGACGCCCTTGTACAGTGCAGTATACTCTAATTTCAGAAATTTTCGGTGCTCAATATTTTCGGTATGAGGGCAACAGGCCAGGTTAGGTGAACAGAAATTTTCGGTACAGAGAAGCAGTTCCCTATTGGATTATGTGTGTTAGTGTTTGTTCGGTGTATTGAAATTTTAGGTATGAAACAGACGCACCGAAAGTACCGAAAATAAAAGTACACCGAAAATTTGTGAAATTACAGTATGTGCTGTCAAGTAACATGCATACAGTGCAGTGTATGTGCTGTCAAGTAACATGCATACAGTGCAGTGTATGTGGTGCAGGAACATGTACTCTCAATCTGCGTGCACATTTTATTTATTTAAAAATTTAGCTGTCAAGTAACATGCATACAGTGCAGTGTATGTGCTGTCAAGTAACATGCATACAGTGCAGTGTATGTGCTGTCAAGTAACATGCATACAGTGCAGTGTATGTGGTGCAGGTACATGTACTCTCAATCTGCGTGCACATTTTATTTATTTTATTCCAAGCAATACATGGCTGGGATAGCCAATGACCACTTTGCGTGGTGATTGCAGGGTTTTTATAGCCAACCACGGCTATACTTCAGTCGTTTTTTTGCAAATGGGCTTTCAGGCATCACTTTTAAAAGAAGGACAATGTGGTAAACATCCAACATTCAAAGAAAAAGTGCTAATCAAAATCAAAGGCTGCTACACAATTGTGATTTCATATACAATGTACTGTAAACTGCCTAATATTCGCGACGAATTAATGTTCGCTATTTCCGCGAGAAGAGCGTAACGCGAATATTACCCATCGTGAAATCTAACTTCAACAGTGGGTGTATGTACGTGGCTCCAGTGCTTCGCGAACTTTTGCCATCATAAACTCACTGGTTCTAAGAAATCGCGAAAATTTAGTGACGCGAATATCAGGCGGGGGTTTACAGTAGCAGAAACTGCCATGCAAACATTATGACAGTAAACTCATCCCTGTAACACATTCCAATTAGTAGCACATTACTAATTGTTCGAGCCACGGGTGCTAATGGGGAAAAGCAAGGCCTAGAGGTAACAGTTTCTTGAAACGGGCCCAGTTAGCGATACAACGAGCGTTAGGATGCAAGGCATTCCAAAGTAGTAGAAAGCAGCGAGTGGTAGAATAGTACTCCCTGCTTGAAAGCACAGTGCACCGGTACACTGTGAAATTATTTCCATAGCTACTAGTATGCCAAAACAACGTTACAAATATAGCTGTAGTAGCATCTGGTACAGGCCAGGGTCCACTGCACTTTATTCCCAAAGCTATGCAAAAGATGTTACGAGTAGTAGGGTTTGGCGCTAGCCAGGGTCCTGCATGCCGTAATTATTGGTATGGTAGAGGTAACGGTTCAATACCGGAACGCCTTGACAGCCAAATTTATATAGACCCAAACCGATCATCAGCGTTGATTGTTCACTCGAAATATGTTTGTGGAAGGAAACTGGCATGTTGAAGTTTGCTCTGAGGCCAGAGTCAATCGAACTGAGCCACTCCTTTGTGTTGACCCATTGCCTCCAAGTTGCCCAATTTTTCGCTTCAAATCAGAGGCGGCTCCAAACCGGAAAGGTTTTAGAGTGCACGTCAAATTCACTCTGGGTCTGAAATTAGGTAATTGCTATCGCTCCACGACGGCCAGTACAGAGTAACAATGTGCCTTGTGTGTGCTTCCATTAGTTTTGATTGGTATGCGGTGCTTTATTTGCGAGAGGCGAGCCGCTGTTTACCTGCGACAAGAAGTTGATTTTTCGAAAGTCGTACAACTCAAGTCGCAGTGCGAAGCAACACGTCAAAACTCACCTGCTTGGTATGGCGCTTCTGGAGTTCTGGTCATCGCAGAGCCATGAAATTTTGGCCCGGAGTATAACACATCGTAGTCTCACTGTGACATATGTTTTCTAATCAAAATACCAAGAGAGAAAGTGCATATTGAGTCCGTTCCGGTTTGCAACCTATATCCTATTTGAAACCGTCGCCTCTACATGGTACATGGTACAAGTGGAATCCTGATAATTCGAACCTCGAAATGCCAGGAAAAACCTTCTAATTACCCGGACATTCTAATTATCCAAACATGAACCCACAATACAATATGTATGTCAAAATGCTCTCATGGTCACGCAGAGTTGCGCTATAGACCTTAGACACAAATTTCACGGATACTGAACTGACCGGCACAGCCTGATCATGCAGACTGAACTGACCGGTACTGAAGTAGAGAGTTCGAGCGGTCATGCTTGCAGCAACATCATTCGTTCGTTAACGCACTTTGACTACCTAAACTAGTGAGGAATCCAGTTATATGCCTTTTCAAAGCATTCAGTGGAACTTTAACCGTTTGACCAGTAGGAAAGGACCCCTATAAAGTCCAATTCGCCCCAAGTGGTCACGTGCACAGCCAGAAACTTGTCCAGGTTTCGTGATTTTTTTATATTTTGCTCCAAAAATTGGACCAAAATTGCTAGAAAATTTTCTGTAAAATTTCCGATATTTTGCTTGGAGAATTGCCGGCAAATTTGGGTCAGGCCTAGTGAGGGACCAGGAGTTGTAGGTGACATAGAAACAAGTAGTAGTAGTAGTAGTAGTAGCAGCAGCAGCAGCAGCAGCAGCAGCAGCAGCAGCAGCAGCAGCAGCAGCAGCAGCAGTAGTAGTTTTTTATTATTTTACTAGGGAAGTCCCAACAGGCTACTGCCTTTTACTGGGAACCCTAAACAATGCAGCAGGCACCATGAGAAGAGGAAAGCGAAGGGTTCTGAGCTGGCTCCCTCGTGTTGTATTCGTGTGTGTGTGTGTGTCTGTGCTACATCCGTCACCACGTGACGGTGACGGCCGTGTGCGGGCGCTCACCCATGACACGCGACTGAGCACCAGCTTAGCTTGCTCAGCAAAATGATCGTGATGATGGTGATGCGTTATTTTCTTCCGATAATTATGTTCTCTCTTTTTTTCTTTTTTCTTCTCTTGCCATGGCTGGCTAACGCCCCTCCTTTGCATTGGCTTCTGCCATTGGATGATGACATGAAATAAAAACGAGAGAGCTTGGAAGCTCAGGGCCCGACGCTATGCGCTTTTGCCTAGCTGCCTAGCTGATCATTCGAGGGTAATACTACACCGTCCACCACCTTGATGACCTGGGCAAAAAAAGCATGGGGATGTTATAAATTTTTCATTTCTCCTATTTTTTTAACATAACCTGGGATTCGAACACGCACTATCGCCCTGCATGCATTTCCCCGGTACACTTCGCATACATGCTCATTCTTCCAAGTTGCTTCACGTTATGAACTTGCACTTGAAAGCCCTATTTGAATATTGTGGCCTGCTGTCTTTGATGGTACGGTACGAGACAGGTACGGGATAGCGCCAGGCATCTTTTCCATTTGCCGTTCTTCGGCAACAGCTCACGCCTTCATCTCTGGTGCGGGTGTAATCTAGTGACTTCGTACATGCGTTACAATAGACCAATCCCTTTGTCTGGGTTCGTGAAAAGGGCCACGCGTGCAAGTCAGCTTGTGTTAAGTGCATGGTTTTGCATTTAGTTGGTATGTGGCAGCTTATCGGACAGAGAGACTTTTGCTCCCCGAGCTTGTGTATGTAAATAGTGTTTTACGTCGACCATGACGGCTACAATGCCCAACCATACCACAACGAACTGGTCGGCTACATCATTGTAGTGCAACAAGTTTCCATCTGTTCGAATAACATGCATGATGAGCTAGGCAAAAAAGCATAGCGTAGGGCCCTGAGCGAAAGAAATGAACTTTCTCTTTGCATCCGAGGGTAATACGACACTGTCGACGCGTCTACCACCTTGATGACCTAGGCAAATAGCACAGGGATGTTATAAATTTTTCATTTCTCCTATTTTTTTTAAAGACATAACCTGGGATTTGACATACTTTACAGGCAGAAAATTTCGTCGGTCAATAATTTCGTCCAACTCCAAAGAAAGGGATTTCGTCCGGTTAAAAATTTCGTCCATGGACTATAACAGTGTATAGAAACGCTGGACAAATCGACATTCGTCCGTCATTTAATTTAGTCCCAAAGCTCCTTGGACGAAAAAGACGAAATTAAATTCCAGACGAATATTTTTGCTTGTACAGTAACCAAGGATTCGAACCCGCGCCATCACCCTGCATGCATTCCCCCGATACACTTCGTATACAGACTCATTCTTCCAAGTTGCTTCACGTTATGATCTTGCATTTGAAAGCCCTATTTGAATATTATGGCCAGCTGTCTTTGATGGTAAGGTACGGAACAGGTACGGGATAGCGCCAGGCATGCCGACGGCACAAACACACACGGAATTAAAGCTGTGTGGACCCTGGCTAGCGCCAGGCGTTACTGAAGTAACGTCTTTTGCATAGCTACGGGAATAAAATAAAATGGTAAGCAAGGCGAGGGGTCCTGAGCTCAGCCCTTTCGTTGGTACTTGTACATGGTGTGACTTTTGCTTGTAAAGAACTCATTGGCAGTTGGGTCTACAATAGACCGTCTCACTCAGACACCATTAAGGGTTTTTTTCTGAGCGACTGTCATGCTTAGAAAATTTATAAAATTAATAGAAAGTAAACAATCATGTTAAGTTGTTAACAGCAAAACCTGAACTTACCCATAAGCCTCAAGTCGTGAGTGTCAGGACACTGCCGTGCCAAAAGTCCACTTCAGTTCTCTGGCACTATTGGGAGGGAAACGACCCTTGAACCGAGTCCAACACTTCCCAACTGACTGTTGCCACTACCAGGTCAGCTCATGGTCAAGGAATGAAGACGAGCTGCAGCCTTCTGACTTTTCCACCTGTCACACAGTCTGACCCACTCGTCAGCACTGCATCATAGCTTGGAAAAGCGATTCTGTTTGACATGTAAACTATCATTGTTATCAAGAGTCCATTAGAGGGCCTTTTGTTGTTATCTTCTCGTGTCTCAACTACAAACGTTCTGCCTTGACGCACTCTACATGACTGTAAACACTTTACACACAGGCTCGAACCACAAGTAACTTTTTAGTTGTGGTCCACAAGGCACAACGTCTACACGTGTCAGACTCAAACACTTTTTGAATTTAGCGGGAAGAACAACTTTTATGAGAGTTGCTTCTTTTTTTTTGGTTTCTTCGCTTGCGCTGAGCGCGGTACATGCACATCGCGCTAAGTCAGGACTCAACTCGCTCTACTCGATCGTGTGAGTCGTACTCGTAGTGTCATCGCTAGAAAGATCGACAACACAACAGGCTAGCCCGCGGCCCGGGCCCGGGCGCCCAGAAAAAGCCCCAGATTGTTTTTGTTTTTTTGTTGCTTGATGATGACGTGTGTGGACGTGTACGTGTACGTGTGCGGACGTGAACTCACCACTTTTGCTTTTTACAGCTGTATCCGGAAAGCTATCATCGATTCTCGAAATACAAATCAGATCTTGTTATTGGCATTGAATTCATTTTGTTGTGTGGCCATGAAGTAGAGCTCACGATGGCGAACACTGGGGTTGCCGTTGTGTTGGGAGCGCAATGGGGAGACGAAGGGAAAGGAAAGATTGTGGACATGCTGGCAGAGAAGGCGATCGCTGTTTGCAGATGCCAGGGAGGAAACAACGCCGGTCACACTGTGATCATTGGTGAGAACAATTTCGATTTTCATCTATTGCCAAGTGGGATCGTGCATGAGAACTGTACATCTATCATTGGAAATGGAGTCGTTGTGCACGTTCCGGGTTTATTTGCGGAGATCGAGCAAAATGAAAAGAAAGGCCTTGTTGGCTGGGAGAAGCGACTTCTCGTTTCCAGTCGAGCCCACCTAGTATTTGACTTTCATCAGTCTATGGACGGCCTCCAAGAAGCAGAGAAGGGCAAGGGTAGCATCGGCACTACTAAGAAAGGAATTGGCCCATGCTATGCATCCAAGGCCAATCGCACTGGAGTCAGAGTAGGAGACCTGGTTGGTGACTATCAGCATTTTACCACAATGCTCCGCCGCCTCTTTGATTGCTCTGTGAAGCGATTTCCGCAGCTGGAAGAGATGGTCGATATTGAGAAAGAAATTGAATTGTATAAGGAATATGCGGAGAGACTACGCCCGCTAGTCTGTGATACTGTGGTGGCAGTTCATGAGTTGATCCAGCAGAAGAGTGGCCTGGTCATCGTGGAAGGCGCTAACGCAGCCATGTTGGACATCGATTTCGGCACATATCCGTACGTCACGTCATCAAACTGCACTGTCGGGGCAGTGTGCACTGGTTTGGGCGTCCCCCCTCGGCTCGTGCAGCAAGTGCATGGAGTTACAAAGGCGTACACAACACGTGTCGGTGGCGGTGCATTCCCCACGGAGCTGGAGAACGACATTGGCCAACTGCTGCGGGACAGGGGCCATGAGTACGGCGTAACGACAGGCAGACCGCGTCGCTGTGGCTGGTTGGACATTGTGGCGTTGCGGTACAGTGCAATGGTGAATGGTTACACATCGCTGGCTGTCACCAAGCTGGACATTTTGGATGTGTTTGACGAGATCAAAATCGGTGTGAAGTATACCGGACCTGATGGCAACGAGATGCGTGGAGTGCCGTCCGAGCAGTGCGTTCTGGAGAGAGTTACAGTTGAGTATATCACCTTGCCTGGCTGGAAGGAGAGCATCAGTGCGTGCACGACGTTTGACTCGCTACCTGTGAATGCTCAAGCGTACGTTCGAAAACTGGAAGCGCTGGCTGGCGTGCCCGTGCAGTGGATAGGCGTGGGAGCTGAGCGCTCCTCTACCATTCAGCTCTTCTAGGTCGTTTCTTTGGGATAAGTATGCCAGCTGCTGCCAAGTCAGGCGTCATCAGTCGCAGAGCTGGCTCTGACGCGTGACAGCTTGCTGCACATGTGGTTGCGTGGGCACAGTTACAATTATATTATGTACATGTATGAGATTCTTACCGTTATTGGTCATTCAGCACCCTGATTTGACGGGCACTATGAGTATGAACAGAGATTTTTTTTCAAGTTCTGTAACGAGTATGTCACGAGTGGTGCAACTGGTTGCTGCACCCCCGTGAGACCGGTGCAGTGTGGTCTGGGTCACTGGAGATTCCGGTGCGTTTGACGTGTTTACCCCAGTTACACTCGTGACGTACTCGTTCCGCAGTTCGCTAGACCTTGACTGGAAACTCACAACACACTCGTGCATCAATGTTGATATGTCATTGTAAAGCAATTTGGGGGGGGGGGGGTTGTACCAACAAGCACACAACATGAAAGAGATGTCTGCGGTGGGTTGCATTCATGGAGTCTTACCTGTATTTTACGACTCCCTAGTTCCGGCATTGTTGTTATTATTATCTTTATTTGAGGGATGACCCAGAGGCAGGTAGCCTATCGAGGGGTTCTCCACTTGTGCGATATTGAATAGGTAGCATAACAGGGGGGGGGGGGGGGGGGAGGTAGAATAAATTAGCCAGACACATGGCCTGGAATGAGACAATAAAACTTCAAAGGAAAGTGTGATGTGCATTTACTGCTGAGGTGTAGTTATTGCAACACAGAAATAAATCCCTTGAGTCTTTTGAACCAAGCAGGTACATGACTTTTACTACTCCCTGGCACCAAGCTAAGAGCTCCCGGGTCCCAGACCAGCACTACACTATTTTTACTCTCTGTACTACAAAAATAGAACTGTTGACTGAGTCTGTACATGTTGTGTATTTCCCAGTGTACCGCTAGCACAGGAAGTAGTAAAATTATAGTATTTTACTACTTCCCACTCATCCATTTTTTCAATGTGAAATATTTCAAAATCTTGAGTGCATTTTGAAGTTTTGAACTCAGATTCATTCATGAGGTAGGCACTTCAGTCACGTGACAAGACCTGTCAAATTTTGCTGAGGTCTGAGTGCATACTTGCGTGGTATCAGCCAAGTGCATGCGCAAAACTGTACAGGTACGCACCATGCTTCGTTGTACGGGCATGTAGTTCAGTGCATCGTGCTGCTCTGACGTTCAGCTTTCAGTAGAGCCTACATACGTCATAGTGCGTACATTTTTACGACTTGCAGGTCATGTACACTTCCAGCAAAGAGTTTTTTCACAAGGAAATGTTGTTAGTACGCGTTGGAAACGTTGCCTATCGTCTTCAGCGTCGTGTTTCCATTCAGAAACAGTTGAGTTCTTGTTCACCAGGGTTTGCGCATAGCTGCGCAAGGAGGAAATATGGACGTAGATAGTGAGGAGAAGGGCTTGAGGCGGAGGAGAAAGATGCGTCGTCGTCCTACCTGAGCCTGTTTCAAAGCGTGCTGAAAGCCAATGTTTGACCCTGTTGTGCTTGAACGGCTACTGATGTTTACGAACAATCAAACGGCACAGTGGCTACAGGAGAAATCCTCCGATGAGAGGGACACTTTGATCGACGCATCCAGGCGCGCTGCACCAAAATTCTGTTCGAATTTCGAGGCTCGCCAGCAGACAATTCATGACTGCTGTATGGAGCAAGTGAAGGAGAAGGATCAGGTAGCACACGCAAGAGAGAACAACATCAAAAGGAAATGGAGACTTTGACGAAGATCACGGCTGTAGGTGGACTCTGGATCTCGAAGGAGGCAGCACAGGAGCAGCTCTCAAAAATGTTCTGTGTCACTGACGAACGCCTTGCTCTCAATTCGCAGTTTCACTTCTGCAAGTTTGTTCTGCTGCAGAAGGTCCGAAGTAATTTAGTTTGCACTTTCTACTGGTACAAAGGAGCTGCCAATAGAGAAACTGGTTTCCAACATCGAACCTCTGTTTGAAGTGGCGTTAACGTGTGCACGTGCGTTGTGTATGCAGAAATTCCGCTTTCAATTCATTTAGCGTATGCTATCTCTGGGTGCTTACCTTCTGAGTGCAAGAAGAATGTCTTTTATAGCATTTAGCAGGGGCAGTTGCCTGCTGGTGAACTCTAATGTCGATACTAGCTTATTTCACAGCAAACTGAAGCTGTTACTATGGGGTTGCCATGGGTTACTATGGGTTGCTATGGGGTTGCCATGGTGATTGTGGTAACAATTGCCGTATTCTGGACTATTGTGAACTTTGATCAGTATTTTGTTGATCCATAAACGGTTGTTGGTGTTTGTGAGAGCCGTGTGTTTGAAAATGCCACTCTGATGTTTTGTAACTATATCCACTGATAACACTTTGGGGATGCTGTTGATACCACAAATTGTATTGCTTTCGCCTCATGCAATTGCCTCTCTTCAACCCTTCATATCTCACTTGTATCTTTGTGGATTTCAATGAAATTTTGTGTGTGACCTCGTGATACCCACCACTGTCGATTTACGATGCTAAACCTGGGAGAAACCCGACTTGAAAAAACCGGCTGAAGTGCCTACATGAGGCCTGCGCTGCATGCATCATGCATGTGTTATGAACTAATTACTTATAATGTGGCAAGCTGG
Organism: Sycon ciliatum; assembly: GCF_964019385.1. Taxonomy (NCBI): domain Eukaryota; kingdom Metazoa; phylum Porifera; class Calcarea; order Leucosolenida; family Sycettidae; genus Sycon; species Sycon ciliatum. The sequence continues at coordinate 25,208,367 of NC_088643.1, forward strand.
AATTAAATTTTGTCTCCAACAATCATACCGGTAATGCAGAAATACTACTGTAGACTAGTGTAGTACTAGCCATAGCAGGCTGTGAGGAGAATGACGACGTTCGGGTGGAGCTACAAGAAAAATTACAGTGGATCGCAGCCTGGAGCTATTCTGTCTAAAGTGCATCAGAAAAACCCTGATAATCCAAATGCGAAAACCATCGGCGATGCCTCTGCAAGTGAAAGGAAGTACAGAGGTATGCAACCTGCACTTGGTGATAATAAGACTAGCGTTTGCGACACATGAAACAAATTGTACAATTTATAATAATAATAATAACTTTATTAGGATGACCCAAAGGCTGACCGCCTATCGATATATCGTGGGGTCCGTCGCATTGAATTATAATAGTTGAAGATTCATTACTGTAGACTGTGTGGGTGGAGGGAGATAATTTTCAAAGAACTGATCAACAGTTTGGAAAAGCTGTCAAAGGACCTTCCTATGTGAAGCGAAAAAAGAAGAAAGTGAGAAGGGGAGATAAAGGAACAAAAGAAGTGAAGTGAGTGCATGTGTACATGTATCAAGAACAGTGGAAGAAAGCAAGTACTAGTGTGCCAAAGGGCAGAATACATACGGATATTCCTGCGGGATTTGTTTGCAGAAATCACGGGGCTACCGCTCTCGCATGCACATAGCCATAGGAAGTCAATTCCAAACGAGCAGACAGTGAAATAACGTTTGCTCACTAGAGTGGGACCCGCCTTGTGTGCAGGATCCACATGTGTAAAAAGTAAAGCTGCAGTCTCGTGTCTGTGTGTAGCCCGACAACTTATCGCCTCCAGGGCCATCCTGGCAATCCAGGGCACTGCACCCGAGAGTGCCACAATCTGCAAAACAAAGCGTGCACCCAGTGCCAGCACTAGACGCTGCAGGCGCAGCTTCCTGACAGAAACAGGCAATGCAGAGCAGTACGAGCAGTCTAAGTAGCCAGAGGGTATCGTGATTGGAACAAACAGTGCAAGGGCATCGGAAGGTATTTCAGGAGTGTACGGTCAGCCATTATACTTTTATAGGTGCCATTCCGGCCGGGGCTCTCCCCCGAAAACTTCAAATTGTTTAGCCGTAATCAGCGCACTTTATTAATCCATGGGTGCATGTGACAAGAAGTGGTACGTACAGTCGATACCGTAGTGATCGTAGCGTGCCCGACGCCATTGCAGTGCATGGGTCCCGCGGATGCATGCATGGAGATTGTACCATCAGGGTATCAGAGTTCGATGTAGTGCAGGTGAGATGGGAGTGTGCTTGTATGTAACCAGTCAATGAACATTTCTCAGTTTTGTTTTGGGTTGTTTGGGTTTTTCTGCTTGACCAGGATCGTTGGCCTCTCGACTTTATGTTGGTGGCTTAGCATGGAAGACAAGTGAGGGTAAGTTGTCCCCTAGGCTGGCATGGAAGACAAGTGAGGGTAAGTTGTCCCCTAGGCTGTGGATAGGCGAGTAGTAATGTGTACATGTTGGAGTAGGGAGTTGATGTCGGAGTAACCCTACCTGCTTGTCTCGACTCGTAACGAGTCGTAAGTGATGTGCTCTGCTGAGTATGACATATGCAATGCAGACTGACATTGCCTACATGTAGATGTAATAGGTACCCGTCAAGGAGACCTCTGTCTCTGATAAAGAGACCACAGCACCTGTCTCGGAGGACCACAGGAACAGGGTCCGAACAGATATCATTTCCAGTCGAATGGCCCTGGATACAGCGACCTCTACATGGACACAGCACTGTGTTTGGCTCTCTCTGCCAGCTTGGAAATGGATCACTTTAGGTTGTGAGCACATACATACCTGTGTGAGTATTGAAGCCAGACCAAGCATCCAGACCGTTTCTTGATGTTTTCCATTCCTACTATGGGCAATGAAATGGGGACTTACCCCGTGCCATATCCTGATTTACTGAATTACCGGTAGGTTTAGTGTAACAAGGCCACATGTTTTGTTTGGTTTTCAATGATTGCTTCTCTTGGCTTCTTGTTGCAGCGGAGATAAAACACTACTTCTCTACTTTCGGTGACGTCGTTGATATTCGGATCATCACCGACCGAGAGACGGGCTTCTCTCGCGGCTTTGGATTCATCACATTTGAGTCGCGTGACATTGGTAAGGTCCCCAGTTGCAGGTTTGTTTGTATTTTCCTGCAGTCAGACTCATTCTATTTGGCTTCTGTTTGATATTCCTGATTAAAATACCGGTATAAGTCGAACCATGCATTGTATAGCGGTGAGAAGGAGGGTGCAACGCCATGTTACGTCACTTTCACTATGCCGTGCACATATTACTACCCGCATAATTACTTGCTTGTCCCTCAAAAAAGTCCCTCGCTCAATGGTCTCTTGACGTGAGGATGTGGCTTTCAAACCCTGTGCCCATGGTGATCTTGCTGTATTTCCCTTGCACAGCGGAGAGGTGCAAGAAATGGTGCTCTTCACACAGCCCGGTAAGGACGGCGACTGCTCTTTCTGATAAAAGCGAATTCTGCTTGACTTTCGGATGTCGTTCATTGTGTGTCTTTCCATGCATGTGCTGCGCAAACCTGTGATGTAGCGCGCATCTTATTGAGTGGGAATGGGCTGAGCTGCGGCATTGCTCTTCTTGCTTGGTCCTGTATTGGCGCAGCAGGATCTCCATCACAGTGTGTTATATTCAGTACAAGTGGTTGTAATATGTTCTGTTGTGTTCTGTTATGTATGCATTGCAGATGCTGGGAGATCGTCCCATACATGTCGAATATGCAGAGAGGCACTCAGACAGGCAACAGAGACATAAGGTTTGTGTGCGAGCACAGGTGTGGGTACACAATCATGCACACACACACACACACACACACACACACACACACACACACACACACACACACACACACACACACACACACACACACACGCACATGCACACATACCTATAGCAGATTCTTGACTTTGATATTGATGGACATGGAAGCGATGATTGCTGCGGGCTCCTCTGTGGTACCCAATACTAACATTGTTTGGGGTCTGCATGTATGTGTGTGTGTGTGTGTGTGTGTGTGTGTGTGTGTGTGTGTGTGTGTGTGTGTGCGCGTGTGCGTGCGTGTGTGTGTGTGTGTGTGTGTGTGACAGGAATGATTTGAGTTTTGTACTATTCCACTAGTGTCAGTCACCACAACTGCTTTTTCCATTACCTTGCTTTGTTGGGGTCTCTTTGTGAGAAAGAAATTAGCTGCAAACTCAGCCATTACGTAGATATCAGTCACTCCACAATGCGCTCTTGGCCGTTGAGATTATGATATGGTCAGATCCTGCAGACTGCAGACAGCTATTTCACTCGCACAGAGCTCACCAGTCCAGGTATAGTAAAACGTGTCAAGGTGACGCCTCTGACAAGGCGACCACCTGTCCAAAAGACCACTAAAACAACGACCAATGGATGCTGCTTGCAGTCAAATGACGGTGGATATGGAGACCACCTGAACATGGGGACCACCTTTCGAAGGTCCCTCGAGCAGTCGGCTTAGACAGGGTTCACTGTAGTAAATAGTGAATGAATGGCTGATCAAAATCTGAACGGAATTGTCCTCGCTATGGTGTGGTGGTGAGGGGCAAGTGCAGTGAGTTGGTCGAAAGCACACTGTGGAGTAGTGCAGTGAGCTGGTATTCGTGTTCTCATCTTCTTGTATTTATTCTCAGCCCAGTGCAAGGGAGAACACCAGCATGAGTGCCAGTACCAGTGCCAGCACAGCAGCAAGCAACCCGGCGGATAGTCAACACAGCGACGCAGATGGGTGTGTGCTCCTTCTGCTTGTCACTTTCCTCTCTTCTGTGCGTTCGCCTGTGTTAAACCACTCAGTCTCTCCCCTTAGCCTTGTACCGGTACATACTCCTACTAATGCAGGTTGATCACTGGTAAGGGTTCGCCGCAAGAAGTTTTCGTCATCCCTGAAACGCAAGCCATGTAGTTTGTGCAGTGCACCCCTCCCTCTTTCCCAGTGTACTCTGGACAACACACGTTTACCGTATGTTCACCCGCCTATTCAATTTGTATTGTGCCATCTCAACAATGATTTCCCACCGAACCCTTGCCCCCCCCCCCCCCCAGGCGCGTACGCAGGGGGGGGGGGGTCGCGTTGCCTGGAACCCCCCCCCCCATATGTTCCAAACGAGCAACGGTTTGGGCATTGTTGTGTCACGGGCAGGGTGCGCGTTCGATCTGACAAGAATGCAAAACTTCAACAGATCGTAACTCAGTCAAATCTCGCTCAAATCCAACAATCCAAATATCCAGGTCGAATAGAAAACTCTCAGCTGTCTCAACACGTTTTTATTTCTATGTTTCTCGTCACCCGCGCGCATACGATTCAGGAGTCTGGAAGAAAAAAAGAAAAAAACTGTGCTGCACTGACTGTGCATGTGGGGACCAGCACACTCATGCACATGTACATAATGTGGCCTGACCTGCGCGACACATGATGCAAGGACGGCATTTTTTGTGCGCAATCTAGCTGCACATGCACAGATTGTGACAGAAACTCCTACCACATACTGTAGTTGCTAACTTAGTAACTATGGATGCTATTTTGCATGGTGTATTGGTGGACTTAAGTGTGAACAAAGGTCTAAGGGGTCGTCCATAATTATCGTACTTTTTTCACGAAACGAAATAATTCGTTATGGGGTGGGAGGGGGTTGACCAATTTCGTTGCAGAAAACTTCAATACATGTACATGGCTGTAGGAGCAGTGACACACTTGCGGGTTTTGTTGTACATGTATATGCCTGTATATCTCAACATTTTTTTACGTTCTAAGGGGGAGGGAGGGAGGGGTTGGGTCTAAACTAAAATAATTCGTTTGGTGAAAAAAGTTCGATATTTACGGATAGCCCCTAATAAACTTTTTTTATTTTTCAGTCATTTTTTATTTTTTTCCACCTCTCGCATACGTTTTTAGATTTTCAGGTGACGAGAAACATAGAAATAAAAACGTGTGGCCTTATGCAAGATTCAGGAACAGCAGTTTTTTCTTTGACTCCTTCTACTGTGAAGTTGGCTTTCAGTCCGATGATGCTTTTCGTGCACAACACATTCTTTCTAAGCCCAACAAAATAGAATTCCAAAAAAGTGTCCCAAATTCCTCTCCGAGTATATGTTTTGCTAACAAACTCTTCTTCCTATAATAACATTGTACTGTGCTGCTGTCGTCTGGTTTTATAGCAATTTCTGGCCTTCTGCTTTTGTCTGCAGAGCTGGCAAGGGATCTTCTAGTGCCGGCACATGGCTCTCCGTTGACAAATGCCACTGGCAATTCAAGTGGAGCAAGTCGGCGGAGGACGTTCATGGACCGTACCCATCTGCACACATCCAGGCATGGGTGACTGCGGTGAGGAGGACTGCACCATCCTATCAATTTTGTTTTTACTTCCAGTGCCGGTGTAGTCCAACTAGTCTTTTAAAAGCAACCACCCTACGGTGCCCTGAGAGCCAGTCTTTGTACACAGGTGGTCTTTCTTCTTCCCGTGTCACTGTACATGTATGTTGAAGTACACACACACGCACACACACACACACACACATACTGTATATCACCTTATTTTCGGTGTTGTAAAATTTCGGTAAAAGCCAACCCCTGACCTTTCGGTGTAAGGATAAATTCGGTATGCATGGCACCAAAAAAAAACAAAAACAAAAAAACGCTCTTGCACTAATATCTCCGCCAAGGCCAAAAGGCTCCACATATGTGTACCGGTACATGTTATGTATGTACAATGTACTACCGGTATACCAGTACATATACAAGTTGATTTTTTTAATTTGACAGTGATTTTCATGATTTTTACATATTTTGGTATTTCGGAAAATTTAGGTGTAATGTTAAATTAGGTGATCCAGGACCAGTACCGAAGTTACCGAAATTTAAATTACACCGAAATAAAGGTGTTATACAGTATATAATTATAAGCATGTTTGCTTTGAAGATTGACGTCCACAGATTCACATACGCCATGTTGATTTACTTTTAAGTACTATACTCACAAATGATGAAGTTTTTGACTCTGAATCACTCGCTTGTACTTCGAAGTACATGTACTTCCAGTTAATTTAGGTGATAGGCCATCTGATCAGTTGCATAGTGTGTAAACCTGTGACCTATGACCATGTGTAAGTCCATCTCATCATCATTACCGGTATGTACAGTTTAAGTTACCTGCACTTTTTTTCACACACTCGTTTCCGTTTTCTGCAGAAATACTTCACAGCAGATGTTGTGGTGCGTCAGGTGGATGCGTACGAGTACAACGACTTCGTGCGTCAAAACTCCACGGTCGGCCCGGAGGATCTATCCGGCGAGTTTGTGGCAATAGGCGAGGTGGACCTTTCAATGTTCCCGTGACACTGACAATCCAGGAGAAAGACTGGCTACCAACGAGAAGTACTCTGGCATCATGTCGGGACCGGTGATTGACAGTGTTGCCCGTCTTGATCAGTAAGCATTAACAGTGTGAACTAGAGGTGGACAAACACCGCCACTGTGCTGCTTGCTTTGCGGAATGCAACCTGCCTGTGATGAGTGTATCCAGAATGCAACCTGCCTGTGATGAGTGTATCCAGAATGCAACCTGCCGGTGATGAGTGTATCCAGAATGCAACCTGCCGGTGATGAGTGTATCCAGAATGCAACCTGCCGGTGATGAGTGTATCCAGAATGCAACCTGCCTGTGATGAGTGTATCCGTGAAAGTGCCTGTATCTCACTACGCCATCACTGCAACTTTCCGGCTGACTGGGGGCCGGGACAAGACTCACACTGGATCATACTCCAGTCAGCGCTACCAACCAGCAACGTGCTACTGACCTGTTTGCTTGTGTCTAGTGTGACACACAACGCACACAGCGTGGTATTGTGTATGACTGTTGGAACAGGGCACTGAGTTGCGGGCTGCCACTGCACGTTCTGCTGGTCAAGTCATGTCACTGACGTTTTTGATTCTTCACATGTCCTGGGATATGCCTGGAATCCAGCTGGCAAGGCTGGCCATACCTGCTGGCGCTAACCTATTTCAAAGCATGTCTTTGACGCAGCAGATGCAGCCCGAGTGCCAGCCGCAAAGATGAGAGTATCCCTCTGCGGTGACAGTGTTTCCACCAGTGTTTCCACCATTGTCTACAAGCATTCTGATGTACACAGGAACGTGTGCGCTCCCACACGGGCAAGTTTCTTTTTCCTGCCGTTGGTTCCTCAGTTCAGAAAGCCAGCAGAGCCTGCGGAGACAGCGTAGCACTTGGGGCCTCAGTGTAGAAGTATGCATGGCCCCCGGTATTTTGACTGTTTTCTGGCTGCCAATGAGTGTGCTTTCATCACCTCTGACGTTGTCTTAGTCCAGATACTGATAGTGTCACTGACATCAGAGTGTCCAGTAGTGTCCAGTAGTGACCATGGAAAGCAATCAAAACAAGTCTGTTGTCATGATTACATGTTAGCAAATTCAATTATATAACTTCATTACTCGTAAGTTGTTCTTTAGTCTAGAGGCGGTGTGGCGTTCATCAACACATCAGCACATCATGTAACAGTTCAATTAGGTCACAATCTTTTTTCAAAATTTATCACAATTATTATCAGAAACAGAACACAAGTTGTCTAGTCACTGTGAGCTTTGGTTTGATTCATATCCAGTGGTGCGGGTGCATTCATGAAGAGTATAGTTCTGCACAGCTCACACCTGCCAGGACACTACCACTGGCTAGCTAGCCAGCTATCTTGGTATGATGGTCTGCACAGCTCACACCTGCCAGGACACTACCACTGGCTAGCTAGCCAGCTATCTTGGTATGATGTTCTGCATGCTCACACCTGCCAGGACACTACCACTGGCTAGCTAGCCAGCTATCAGCTATCTTGGTATGATGATCTGCATCACTACCACTGGCTAGCTAGCCAGCTATCTTGGTATGATGTTCAGCTATCTAGGTATGGATGCTGCATGCTGGGCACAGGCTGCACGCGAGTCCGCGACACAAATGGCACGTCGATCTCAACTTCTTCCGTGCCAGTTTCAAATTTGCCGTCCACCTCCTGCGAAGTCAGGTGCAGAACGGAGGAGTCCAGGGATGGCAGCAGATTCTGTTTCCCGTAAGCTCTGACACTGGCAATCTTCTTTGGTGCTGGTTTCGCTGCAGGTCCTGGTTTTGCTGACGGCGCGGGGAAGATGAGCTCCGACGTGTCAATATCGTCGCGGTATGTTACCTGGAGGGCCGGTGGACTCATGCGAATTGCCTGGTAGCGTCGCTTCATGGGAGAGAACTGTATGGCAGAAGAACACGAATCGCACTCTCTTTCTATTTTGCAAGTTTTTTCCGCACATGCTGCGACTGCACCTTACTTAGTCCACCCCACCCCCTCTCAATCTTGCACATGAGACAAGCTAGCCTGTATACACAACAGCACTGTACTTGTTTCCACTCCCCCAACGGGATACATACGTCTGATGACTCTTATCAGAGTTCCACTACTGTATCAGCGTAACATGCTTTCGCCAGCCCCCTCATGACACCTATTTGTAACAAGTACAGTAGGTATCGGTTATAGCGTGGGTGTTTGAAAAACGACTTTCTATTCTTATTTCCGATATTTCTTACACACGATAAGTATCAAGTGTGACATATCACGTGCATGTACGCAGAGGCAGGAAGATCATTGTACATGCAATGTAGTGTTACTGAGTCTGTAACTGTGCTGCTGCATGCGGCTGGTCATGGTCACATAGGCTTACCATGTGGCTATGCTACATGAGTTACATGACCACAACAGTTGAACCTGCAGCACTACGACCCAACGCGAGTCAGGTCGGAACAGCATTGGACGGATATTATTACTATAGGCGATAATTATACTTTGTACTAATCTGGTATGTTTTGCTACACAAAGTCCATTCTTAGGACCGATATATTCTACTGTACGATAAAATTGCTTGCAAGAATAAATGTGCCCTTGAAATCCATGTTATGATTATGAAAACATGAGAGTTCATTCTTGTAGGCAGTATATTCTTTTACACGACCATGTACCACGCTATAACCCATACACACTGTACTAGGTTGTGCGGCAAGCCAGCAACACAACATGGCATCAACACAACATGGCATCAACACAACATGGCATCAACACAACATGGCATCAACACAACATGGCATCAACACAACATGGCATCAACACAACATGGCACCAACACAACATGGCACCAACACAACATGGCACCAACACAACATGGCATCAACACAACATGGCATCAACACAACATGGCATCAACACAACATGGCATCAACACAACATGGCATCAACACAACATGGCACCAACACAACATGGCACCAACACAACATGGCACCAACACAACATGGCAGCAACACAACATGGCATCAACACAACATGGCACCAACACAACATGGCACCAACACAACATGGCACCAACACAACATGGCATCAACAGCGCACATCTCACCTTAATGGAGTGCTTTTCATGCGCGGCCTGCCGCCAGCAAATGTAGAGAGCACTGACTATGACGATAAGTGCAGAGCCGGACACAGCCAGGGAGAGGATCACAATCCATCGCTTACCCCTGTACAGTGCGCAACACACAAGTGCAGACACACCGCTTCGTATTAACGAAGCAATGCCACCTTCCAGTACAGCCTAGTAGTGGCACTGGAGAGAAAGCTGCAGGTGCAAGGCTGTATTGCCAGCTGATGGCACCTTCCAGTACAGCCTAGTAGTGGCACTGGAGAGAAAGCTGCAGGTGCAAGGCTGTATTGCCAGCTGATGGCACCTTCCAGTACAGCCTAGTAGTGGCACTGGAGAGAAAGCTGCAGGTGCAAGGCTGTATTGCCAGCTGATGGCACCTTCCAGTACAGCCTAGTAGTGGCACTGGAGAGAAAGCTGCAGGTGCAAGGCTGTATTGCCAGCTGATGGCACCTTCCAGTACAGCCTAGTAGTGGCACTGGAGAGAAAGCTGCAGGTGCAAGGCTGTATTGCCAGCTGATGGCACCTTCCAGTACAGCCTAGTAGTGGCACTGGAGAGAAAGCTGCAGGTGCAAGGCTGTATTGCCAGCTGATGCCACCTTCCAGTACAGCCTAGTAGTGGCACTGGAGAGAAAGCTGCAGGTGCAAGGCTGTATTGCCAGCTGATGGCACCTTGATTCTACTACAATTCACTCCCAATACAGTGAACACCAAATTCGCAAAATACTGTAAAACCGGAAAATTTCTGTGGAAATTTATTTTCGGTATTAAACTTCAGTACATAAACAATCGACGAGGAGACAATAGTCGTAAAATGGCAATAAATAAGATAAATTGTGCACTCATAACAACAGCAAAAAATGAAGAAAGTCAAGTTCCATAACGTTTTCTTGTGACTGTCATCAGTGGAACGCCGTCACATAAAAATGTAATAACTAAAACACACACTTATATACATGTAGCTAATATGGTTTCAGGTAGAAATACAGCAGCCAGCCCTGAAGTACAAAAAGCGAAGACTTTCTCACATACACTATATTCACACATTGCAAAGGTGCAAACTTCGCTTTTTGTACTTG
>NC_088643.1:25223974-25248974 GCF_964019385.1 Sycon ciliatum
CTAGTATGGCTGTAAAAACAGTCTATATGACAATATTCAGTCAGCCATAATGGATGCCTCCGCAGCGACCACAGCTGCAGATGACGCGACAGGAGCATGGGCAGAAAACATGGATCGGCTACCACGCACACACATTACACTGGCCCGTATTAGCGCTACGCTAAGACGACACCGGATGAACGCCATGGTGAGGGAGTAGGACTCACCGGTCTTCTCTGCAAGCAACACAGCAATTCTCTTGTACAGAGCTGACACACACTTGCTCATGCCGCCAGTCGTAGAGAACACGGCCGGGACAAACGAGGCATGCTCTACATCACGCAAGCGCTGTTCGTACGAACGCTTCTTTGCCTTCTCATGGCGGGTGTAGGCTGCGGAGACGGAGGAGGAGCGATTTGAGGGCGCAAATGGGTTGAAAACCCTGACATCAATATATGTGCGTTCAAATCGTCCTCCCCATATCCCGTTAGCGGCCACGTCCAATCTGGCAGCATCGGCACGAATGGCAGTGCGAAGAGACAGCTGCTCACCCGACAGAGGCTCGAGGTGCGGCTCAACGGAGACATTGGTAGCTACTCTCTTCAGAAGGCCAGCTGTCACATCTCGAATTTCATTGTGGCGAATACTGGGGTACCCACCCGTTGGACAGCTCAAGGCATGGGCGATGGTGAACTGGCTCCCACAAGAGCACGCAGACGGCATGTGCGGTAGTCTCCAGTTGTAGCGGAGATGTAAACCATCCCGAAACTCCGCCTTCGCCATAGCAAAGCCATGGCGTTTCAGGGGTCGGCACGTCAACCACCCTGAGGCTCCCTCCTCCGCTGCAAGCTCAACTGTGCGCTGTTGGTCTGCACTCAGTGAAGAGCATACAGTTGCAGCGTGGGTTCGGAGAGCGTTGCGAGCTGACGTCTGAACTGCCTTCTTGGCTGCTTGTCCATCACAGATAGCATCGCCAAGCACCAAGCGGCATCACTGGCTTGGGTACAAATAGGAGTTGCCTGAGCAGAATCAAAACCATGTGCAGGTCAAACGGGCGAATTTGGGTGCGGTTCGAAGACGAGGACGGACTGAGTGATGTACCGAGTGATCCAACAGCTGAAGGTTGGCGAACTACGGTCTTGTACTCGTAGGATCCATGAGTGTGAGAAAATCTAGTCGACATGGCGAGATCATCGAGAGCAGCAAAAACCCAAACTACACACATGGAATTTTTCAAATATGATCAGCGAGAGCAGCAGAAAACAAAAATACAAACATGAAAAATATTCAAATTTGCGCTCCCAAGCAGGAAAGAGCCGAAAATGTATTTTCGGAAAACCATGCACTTTCGCCACCACATTTCCGAAAGTTCGACCACTTTTTCGACTCCTGCCGCCACATTCCGAAAATAATTCCGAAATTCGAAATGCAAAACCTCCCTAATGTGAGTAATGTCTCTCAGAGACAGGGCACTATTCAAGCGAGTACGGTGTGCCCTATTCACGAGTTTTAGTTTTGCTTCCCCGACTGATGCTTTGAAATTTGAAGTTCTCCCAATCCTTTAAAAATTAATCACTTTCTTTCACCTGAGGCACTACGTTCCAGAAACTGACCACGGTTGGTCCCCTGGGGGAGGGAAAAAGATCCAAGTGCCATCAGTATGCGTGGCACATGTTGTGAAGCTGCCTTTGGAGTGAAAAACCTGTCAGTGCCTTCTAGGTTCATAGCTCAGATGGTTAGAGCTTTCCTCATGACAAGCAAGGTCCCAGGTTCGAGTCCTTTTCGGTCTGGCATTTTTTCTCTTTTCCGGCAGTTCGCTTCCCCGACTGATCCTTTGAAATTTCTTATTTTGTTACGGATTTCCCAACAATGTCCTTCGGTCCTTCCCCCACTGTATGATTGACACCTGGAATTGCCTCCCAGCCTCTATCCTCAGTGCTCGCCCCTCCCAGAAGTCGATGCAGACCTTCTTATGACCACCTGAGGCAGTCTGACTGGGACTGGGCAACCGACCGCCTCTAGCCTTCTCCGGGATTATGCCCCTGCTTCTCCCATCCCAAGCCTAATTGTCGCCAATCCTGAGTAGCCAATCTCCACTGCTACCCTATTGCACCCTTCATTTGACACTCTCCTTTCACTCCTATTATCTGTTTGATTATTTGCTATTTTCTGTTGTGTTCCGAAATTAGATCCTCTCCTTCGTTCTAAATCTTCCATTTTCTCCCTTGCTTTTTTCCCCTCATGCTTATGCTTCCCTCCCTAATTTGGTGCGCCTACCATGTGAAGATGCCGAGACCTCTCGTCGGTTGAGCATGGCAAGCCCCACCAGCACCATCTCACTCCATGCTATCCCCATGTGCCTGCCGGTGAGTTGTGTATTTTGTAAAAAAAAATTAAATTAAATTAAATGAGACTTTGTGAGAGCATGAAACACAGCAGGCGATCCGGCCTGGCGACAAGATGGAGGCAGCGCATTCTATCTGTCGACACCGGTATTATTATTATGTCATCATGTCGTGAGGAAATGGGGTAGGTCACAGTCTAGAGGTAAAACGATTACCCCCCCCCCCCCCCCCTACGGTGAGCACAGAGCGCGGTTCAAGGTGCATGCAGGTCGAATACCAATCCACGCCACGCAATATTCATGACATCGAAACATGATTGATCCTTATTTTATTCACCGTGGTTGGTTAACACCCACATCTCCCGTACTGGCTGATTTTCTTTTCATGCTATGAGGTGTTGTCTATAATAATAATAATAATAATAATAATAATAATAATAATAATAATAATAATAATAATAATAATAATAATAATAATAATAATAATCCACAATGTGAAGCAGGGGCAGCTACAGCCATGTACTCACGACTGCTGCAACATTCTGAGGCCCGGGATTAGTGCCAGTTCAGCACCACACTGAACGAAAGCGGCCGCCATGCATGGGTGACCTATACAATGTACTAATGATATTGGTGCAGTGATTAGCAATCATAACATGCCATACTAGTACTCGCCGACTGTAACTCAGTTTGGGGCTACATGCACTAATACTGCAGCTGTCTGGCAATTAGGGGTGAAACGGTTCAGGTAAGGAACCGGTTTTAGAACCGCCAGCTGAAAAGAATCGGGTACCCGTTCCGTCAAATTTCGAACCGAAACTCGAAAAAATTTCGTTCTCGTACAAATACATGTACACGTGAAGTCTACTCAAGATTGAAATGTCTTATCTTATGATCACCGCTCTTCCCAAGTGTTCTCCTGGTCATTATCTTCTTCGCACATGGACTCTCCGATGTCTCGTGCTTGCTCCTAAAAATGTTTTCTAAAAAATAATTGTCACGAACCCATTTTGTCGGTCTGAAGAAAAGAGTGCATAGAACCGATACCCGAACCGTGGGAAATTATGCTGGCATTAGGGTACCCGAACATGAAAAACATGGAACCGTTTCACCCCTACTGGCAATACACTGGTATCAGCGTGTTTAGCAGAGATTTATCCAGTCTACGACATGCGTTCCCGTCTTTTAAAATTTTCTTTTGTGTTCATCTGTAGTGTGTCTTGTGCGTGCTTGTGGGCTCCACAACACATCCTCTTCAAACTACACTGGTCTAGAGTAGAATACAGACTGAGTGAGCGTGATGCAAAGACCACGCACGCCTTTGCTGGCTTTATAGCACCGATTACACGTATCTGCAAGAACTGCGGTGGACAGTCGTAAAACCGACTTTCCACTTTCCACTTGCCGCTGAGTGCGAGTGAAGCTAACGCCGGTATACCACCGGTTAAATCAAATTATTAAAAACTAAAAAAATCCCGAAAACAACAAACCAGCAACTACAACTTCTACTTACCTCCGGAGTTGCTGACTGCCACGCTTTGTGAACGAAGTAATGCACTCGACCCATCACAAGCCAGGAAGTGCACAACCAGAAACTTCATCAGCAGCAGAACTGGCAGCTGCGGGTGACTGATTGTGCAGCGATACCGCATGATTAACTGCGCTCATCGGAAACGTCCGCAACCAAAATCCGGGCTGGGAATCCTGTGTCCAAAATTTATAGGTGGTAGGTATGCCGCTGCTAAGCCATTATAATTTATATGGGTGGCAAGTAAATATGCCAGCTACTACTGGTCTGTCCTCTCCGCAAGAAGAGTGTGAGAGGAAAGCTTGAATAAGATCATCAAGCAAGGAAAAGAATACAACAAACACCACTGTTATATCACCAGCATTTGCTGGGTGACGATACTCGACGATAGCAACGCTCCCATGTGTCACCTGGTCACTGCTAATACTAGTGCTATGCGCTATGCATGTGTGCATGAGAATCAGGGAGTAGTAAAATACAGGGAGTAGTGTATTTTACTACTCCCTGATGAGAATCGACAGTAGACCTACTATATTAAAACTAGTAGATCTACTACTAGTAGTACTAGTCCTACTACAGTACAGTACTATAGAGTACTGAGTAGACCTGCATCATAGTACAATCATGCACATCTATCTCCTCGCCAAGCAGCCGGAAGTAGATCTACAGTATACTAGTACCGTAAAGTACCGTTGATCCGCCCCCACGCTATGTCGCTTCCGGGCTGGGTTTTCGGCAGGGGGGCGGGAATTAGATCAAGGCTGTCAAGTGCAGTACGATGTACAACAACGTAGAGGATCAGACTCAATGTGCTGGATTGTGCACATTTTGATCCTGGATTGGCGAATATTGTGTACAGCAGTGCATGCGTCGGTTTAACATCGTATTTCGTTGTATACGCCGAAGTCGCTTCACAAGGAGAAAATCGACAGGGGGCGGGAATTAGAGAGGGGGCGGATCAACGGTACTTTACGGTACATGATTGTCATGTATGTAGTGACTGTATGTAGACTACATGACTGTCATTATGTATGCACAGAGAGGCATGCATGAGCTGAATTCATGAAGACGAAGATCAGATCACGGACGCCCCCCCCCCCGCCGGCGGGGGGGGGGGGGCGCCCCGGACATGATAGTTTACGCTTCACATGAACATGGGAAAAAAACGTGGGTTGAATCGCCTTTTTCACCATGAGATCTCACGTTCAGAATTGAAAAAAACTCGAAGCGTAAACTCTCTATTGACACGATGATTGTATGCACATCAAAAGTGCTGTACTTCGAAGTTAGTACACTCATACCTCGTTTATCCTGGCGGTCCGGGACTGAGCACTGCCCGTAACTTTGAAATGTCCGGAACTAACTCCGAACCACATACATGTACAGTCATGTACATGTACAAAACAGTCATATTGCAGTTGCACAGAAAGAGTGTATAAAAAGAAACTTTTCCGCGCTACAAGAAACAAGCCGGGAATGGTGGTGGTGGCGGTGGCGGTGTGGGAATCTTCGGAAAGCATGCAGATTCCTCACATCCAACACCACACGACACAGCAAGCCAGGGGCACCAGAATTACATGGATAAACTGAAGTTGAGAGAGAAAAAACGACAACCGTCTTCTATCAACCAAGTGAAGAGAAGCACTTCTTGTCGAAGGGAGAATACAGAAAAAGGAAGAAGAAAGCCAAAAATGGGTACGCGGCATAGGAAAGTACAACATTATCGTACCACGCAATACGGTGCGTGAGAACACCTCGGCAGAAACTAGAGTAGAGTGATTATGGATATACGGGACCAAAAAGTAAGGAAGGGTCAAGAGTACAAGTTGCGATTTAGACAAATTTGACGGAAATCTCCATGGGGTTTGGAGTGGATACACTACAGTACCTCCCCCCTAAAAGAATATCAAGGCAAGAGGAAGAGAGAGTAAGAATGAGATTAGGAGTAGATGTAGAGAACAGGAGAGAGAACAGAAAGGAATGACCGGAGAACATGGCAGATATGGCAAGTGATCAATGCCAATGGACTCGCTTCACAACATGGACAGGGGCTGCAGTCGCCGGAGCAGAACTAGCAGGCACTGGCAGATGGGCAGGCTTTAAACGATCAATCGATATGACCCGAGTGGTGCCACGGATATCAACGGAAAAGTACTTATCAGACCGCCGGAGAACAGGGAAGGGGCCGTCGTACGGTGGCTCCAGAGAACGACGACGTTTCTCATTCCGGACGAAGACGTGAGTACAGGTCCGGAGGTCAGGAGACAAGTGAACGGGTGTGGCTGCAGGACGAGAGGCACTAGGTTGAAGGATGTGAGCAAACTCTCGAAGGCGGGACAAGTAGCTGGCAGGGTCGGGTGTAACCTCCGGGGCGGCGCGGTAGAAATTCTGCGGCAAACGGAGAGAGTTACCATAAACAAGCTCTGCCGGAGAACAACCCAAATCAGCCTTCTCAGTCGACCGGAGGCCAAGCAAGACCAGAGCAAGATTCTCAGACCAACGTTCAGGATGAGGCGTGCACATGAGGGAAGATTTCAGGGTCCGGTGAAAACGCTGAACGAGACCATTTCTCTGGGGGTGATATGCTGTTGTGCGACGACGCTTGATGCCGAAATCACAAAGGAAGGCGGTGAACTGAACGGATTCGAATTGGGCACCACGATCTGTGACAATGTGGGTGGGAACGCCGAAATTACCTATCCAATGAGAGAGAAACGCAGCCAAGACAGTAGATGTGACTGTGTTCGAGAGAGGAACAGCGATAGGCCAGCGGGTGAAACGGTCCACACATGTCAGCAAGTGCGTGTAGTCATTCGACATGGGGAATGGTCCAACAAGATCAAGATGCACCTGCTGAAAACGGGCTTCAGGCAATGGGAAGATGCCAGGTTTGCTGCGGGTGTGACGGTGGATCTTGGAGCGTTGGCAGGAGGAGCATGCACGGGTCCAGTCACGGATGTCGCGATTCATGCCGGGCCAAACATAGCGTGAACAGACTAACTTCTGCGTCGCACGGATGCCAGGATGGGACAAGGCATGTAAGGTATCGAACACGGAACGTCGGAACAGCTGCGGGACGTAGGGGCGGGCTGTGCCGGTAGAGGTATCAACAACAATCGTAGACTCAGCGGAAGGGCAGGGCTGATCTTCAAACACTAGGCTGGTGTCTGGTCGAGATCGAAGGGCGATCAACTCATCATCATTGCGCTGAGCAGCAGCCAATGCGCTGAAGTCAATACGATCTGTAGGGCGGTAGACACTGTTGATACGGGACAAGGCATCTGCAGCAGGGTTTTCCAGGCCAGGGACAAAACGAATGTCAGTGGTGAACTCTGAAATAAACTGCAGATGACGTACCTCGCGTGGAGAGTAGCGCTCTGGAGGTGCAGCCAAAGCGGAAGTCAAGGGGCGATGGTCAGTGGCAATGAAGAAGCAGCGACCTTCCAGCAAGTAACGAAAATGCTTGACAGCGGAATGCATGGCGAGGAGTTCTCGGCCGAAGGTGCTGTACCGCTGCTGGGTAGACGTGAGCTTACGAGAAAAGAAGGCGAGAGGTTGCCACTGGTCATCCACAAACTGTTGAAGTGCACCGCCAATGCCAGAATTAGAGGCATCGGTCATGAGGCAAATAGGAGCAGAGGGATGTGGATGAGCAAGGAGAGTTGCCTGTGACAGAGCAGCTTTGATGTCAGTGAAAGCAGTGATTGCATCATCGGTCCATGACAGTGGCACTGACTTAGGACGGGCAGGATGCAAGGACAGCAATGCATGCAATGGCTGGAGAATGACAGCAGAGTGAGGAATGAAATGATGATAGAAATTCACAAAACCAAGAAAACGACGCAAAGAACGGGTAGTAGTGGGCTGTGCATAAGATTGAATGGAGGACATGTTGCTATCTAAGGGAGTAATACCTACAGGATTAACATGATGTCCTAGAAAATCTAAGGAGGATACAGCAAACTCACTCTTGGTTGGGTGGATGACAATTCCGTGGTCAGCCAGGCGCTGGAAGACGGCACGAAGGTGTTCCATGTGGCTCTTCATGTCAGTACTAGCCACGAGAAGGTCGTCGATGTAGGTGAAACAGAATGGCAGCCCACGTAGCACCTCGTCCATGAAACGCTGAAATGTTTGGGCGGCGTTCCGTAGACCAAATGGCATCCTGGTGAACTCGAACAGTCCGAAGGGCGTGATGACGGCCGTTTTCGGGATGTCGTCAGGATGTAGCGGTATCTGATGGTAGGCGCGCACCAAGTCCAACTTCGAGAATACTGTGCAGCCATGAAGTTGCCCTGTGAAGTCCTGCAGGTGCGGAATGGGGTAGCGGTCGGGGACGGTGGCATTGTTCAGTGCACGATAATCTCCGCACGGCCTCCAATCGCCAGAGGGTTTAGCGACCATGTGCAATGGTGAGGACCATGGGCTGCACGAAGGACGAATAATTCCGAGATCCAGCATGTGTTGAAACTCCGCCTTGGCTGAGTGTAGCTTGTCAGGTGCGAGGCGGCGAGCTTGGGCGTGGACCGGGGGACCCTTGGTGGTCACATGGTGAGCGACTGAGTGCTGGGGCTCTTGAACTGCGGAGAACGGACGAGTAATGCCTGAAAACTCGGTGAGCAACTCCTGGACAGGAGGAGGTGCCGACAGGAGGTTAACGACAGGACGCACAGGAGAAGCAGTAAACATGGTGTGTGCAGTTGTAGACATATTCGTGAGGCAATCAACAATCTTCTTGCCACGAATATCGACGAGCAGGTGATGAGTATGGAGGAAATCCGCTCCTAGAATGGCCTGTTCCACCTCAGCGATCACAAAGACCCACTGAAAACGGCGCCGGAGTCCCAGGTCGACAGTAACACTACGGTGTCCATATGTAGCAATGGGTGTACCGTTGGCAGCGCGGAGTGACTGGGACGATGTGCCGCGGCGATCAGTGCGAGTGGCCGGCAAAACACTAAGTTGAGCTCCTGTGTCGACCAGGAAACGTGTATGAGTTGTGGGGTCAGTCAGGTGGAGGAGGCGGCTAGGTGACTGCTCGCCAGCACATGACGCCGCAGCTAATGGCTGGCGCGGAAGTTTTCCGACTCGGAACATGGCATCGTGCAGCGCTGGGCTTTATCGCCAAATCTGCGGTGGTAAAAGCAGAGAGTGTCGTCAGACTGGTCCTTCTGTGGCCGTCGTGGGGACTTGCTACGGCCATGCCCTGGTGATTGGGATCGACCACGGTGCTGAGACGAGCTGGCACGATCCAGTTGTTGGTGGAGGGAGGAAATTTCGGTTCGCAGTTCTTGAGGCTCCATGGACGCGTCTGGGCTGGGTGATACAGGCGTAGCGGCGACATGATGTAGGGCCGGCTGCGGAGTGCTGGCGATTTCCATTAGATTGTCAGCGAGGGAGGCCTGCTGCTCCAGAGACAGTGAGGATGCGGAGGCGAGGACCATTCGTACATGGGGTGGGAGTCGCTGCAGAAACAGTTCCTGGAGCACTGCAGATTCCACAACAGAGGCGCCCTGCAGCTGGCGAAGATGCCGGAGGAACTGCGATGGACGGCGATCTCCCAGTTGTGCCTCCGTAAGGAGCTGACGGATGCGTTTCTGCTCGCTGGCGCACAAACGCTCCACGAGGTGCCGCTTCAAGTTGGTGTAGGGTTGCTGAGTTGGCGGTTGCAGAAGCACATCGCGCACCTCATGAGCGAACTCATGGGTTAGCGAGCTCACCACGTATTGGTATTTGGTGTTCTCCACGGTGATGCCCTTTATGGCAAACTGCGCTTCGACCTGCGTGAACCACAGTTGCGGATCGTTCGGCCAGAAAGGTGGGAGTTTGAGAGAAACGCTGGTTACTGCTGCTGGTGGAGGTGCTGGTACAGGTTGTCCGTCAGTGGCATGGGAACTGGACACAGTTGGCTGGAGCGGCGTATTTGAAACAGCTCCGGAACCCCGTGGACGTCCACGTCCGACAGAGGCAGGGGGACGAACCGGCGTAGACATAGTAAAACACGGCAAAATCGGGGTCACCAATTGTGGGAATTTTCGGAAAGCATGCAGATTCCTCACATCCAACACCACACGACACAGCAAGCCAGGGGCACCAGAATTACATGGATAAACTGAAGTTGAGAGAGAAAAAACGACAACCGTCTTCTATCAACCAAGTGAAGAGAAGCACTTCTTGTCGAAGGGAGAATACAGAAAAAGGAAAAAAGAAAGCCAAAAATGGGTACGCGGCATAGGAAAGTACAACATTATCGTACCACGCAATACGGTGCGTGAGAACACCGCGCGCGGGTACGCGGGATCGGCAGAAACTGGAGTAGAGTGATTATGGATATACCATGTATACGGGACCAAAAAGTAAGGAAGGGTCAAGAGTAGATCTACATGTACAAGTAACAAAAAAAGTTGCGATTTAGACAAATTTGACGGAAATCTCCATGGGGTTTGGAGTGGATACACTACAGCGGTGGCGGTGGCGGCGGCGGCGGCGGCGGTGGCGGCGGCGGCGGCGGCGGCGGAGGCGGGCGGCGGAGGCGGGCGGCGGCGGCGGCGGAGGCGGGCGGCGGAGGCGGGCGGCGGCGGCGGCGGCGGCGGCGGCGGCGGCGGCGGCGGCGGCGGCGGCGGCGGCGGCGGCGGCGGCGGCGGCGGCGGCGGCGGCGGCGGCGGCGGCGGCGGCGGCGGCGGCGGCGGAGGCGGCGGCGGCGGCGGCGGCGGCGTCGGCGGCGGCGGCGGCGGCGGCGGCGGCGGCGGCGGCGGCGGCGGCGGCGGCGGCGGCGGCGGCGGCGGCGGCGGCGGCGGCGGCGGCGGCGGCGGCGGCGGCGGCGGCGGCGGAGGCGGAGGCGGCGGAGGCGGGCGGCGGCGGCGGCGGCGGAGGCGGGCGGCGGAGGCGGCGGCGGCGGCGGCGGCGGCGGCGGCGGCGGGCGGCGGAGGCGGCGGCGGCGGCGGCGGCGGCGGCGGCGGCGGCGGCGGCGGCGGCGGCGGCGGCGGCGGCGGCGGCGGCGGCGGCGGCGGCGGCGGCGGCGGCGGCGGCGGCGGCGGCGGCGGCGGCGGAGGCGGCGGCGGCGGCGGCGGCGGCGGCGGCGGCGGCGGCGGCGGCGGCGGCGGCGGCGGCGGCGGCGGCGGCGGAGGCGGCGGCGGAGGCGGCGGCGGCGGCGGCGGCGGCGGCGGTGTTGGTGGTGTTGGGGGTTGTAACAATGGCACCATGGCACCAGGACTTGTGCACCGCCTCGCTTCAACCATCACTTGCTCACTCAATCGCAATGGGAAGGCGTCAATGCTGAAATTGCCGTAACTCACTGGAGTGACCTTTTATGCGGCCTTGATATTGATACAGCCGTTTCTAACTTCTCGTCTGACCTCGAATCGTCTCTCTCAGTCTGCTCTTCTCACCGCGATCACCAGTCAACCACCAGAAACCGAAGCCGCCAGGATCCACCATGGATGACACCAGTGCTCAGGGCAGGCATTAAGAGAAAGCATGACCTCTACAGCATCTATAAAAAATACCCTACCCTGTCCAATGCAACGCAGTACAAACGTCAGCGGCGGCGGATGCTCTGAATGAGCAGTTTACCAGCTTCTGCGTTAAGGATAGACCTGAATGGTTAGTTCCTCCTATCCACCAAATACCTGTAGAGTCAACGTTTACATCGCTGACGATTTCATCCCGTACTGTACATACGCAGTCTCCCCAATAAGAAGTCTCCTGGTTACGATGGTATACCAAACGAAATCCTGAAACACCTCCAAGACAGCCTAGCATATCCGTTATCGCTGCTCTTTAACATCTCTCTGTCGTCTGGAATCTTTCCCTCCGCATGGAAATACGCATTAGTGGTCCCAATTTATAAGCGCAAAGGCTGCCGGTCGGATGCAACGAACTACAGACCCATCTCCCTACTGTGCTGTATTTCAAAGCTGTTTGAGCGCATTGTGTACGATCAGCTATATCGACACTTGTCCCCGTACTTGCATACCATGCAGTCTGGTTTCCGGCGAGGGGACTCCACAGCTCTGCACCTAGTCCACCTGATCCAAAACATCATGCAGTCCCGACATTTGAAAGAACATACTGGCATGTGCTTCTTTGACCTGGCGAAAGCCTTTGACACTGTTTGGCATAGAGGCCTGATTGCCAAGTTGGGTGCCTATGGCATTGGTGGCAACCTGCTTTGTTTCTTTGAAAGCTACCTAACTGACAGGTTACAGGCTGTACGCGTCGGCAACACCCTCTCGTCTCCCCAGGCAATTAATTCTGGTGTGCCACAGGGGTCAATCCTGGGGCCACTATTCTTTTTAGTCTACGTCAATGATCTATCGATGTCTGTCCCTAATGTTTCACTGCTCGCCGATGACACCACAGTTTCCGCTTCAAGTAGTTGCAAGCAATTGCTAGTCAATGACCTCCAGAAAAAACTCCACCATTTCTTGGATGTCGACTTGGAAGCTGAGACCGAACACTAGTAAGACCAAAGTGATGTTCTTCTGTAGCGGTGCTAGTGATCAGTTCTGTAATGTGTCTTTATCATGTCCTGGCAGCTCATCGACCATAGAAATTGTCCATGAACATAAGCACCTTGGTATAATTATTGACGACTGTCTAACATGGGCTCCCCATGTAGACTATATTTGCAAGAAAACTAGTAGTGTTCTCGGCATACTATATGCTCATCGTTCTCATTTGCCAAATACATGCCGTTCTATGTTTTATCGCTCGTATCTATTACCTATTTTCCAGTATGCATGTCAGTCTTGGTGTAGTCTAAGTCAACATCTTGTGAACAAACTTGAAATCCAACATAAATCTCTTCTTAAAATATTGTTTAACAAGCAGCGTTTATTTCCTAGTCTTAAGCTCTATTGTATCAGCAATACTCAGCCACTGCAAGATAATCGCAAACAGCAGCTTTGCGTTTTGATCCACAGATTTCGCCTAGGTAAAATTCCCATTCATCTCTCCGTACTCAATTGGTTTTCTCTGTCCCGGTCCACTCGTAATAGTCTCTCACTTCCCCGTGCTAATTCAGCCGCATTTACCAACTCTCCTCTGTTTTTGTCCTACAGCCTTTGGCTGCAACTTCCCCAGCATGTTAAGACATCAAAATGTCTTTCCAGCTTTAAAAATGCACTCCGATCGCATAATGTAGTACGATAGGGTCTCATTGCTGGATTCTTGTCTATCCTTCTTTCTTCTCTTTTTCTATATTCCTTTCTTTTCTTTTCTTGCCGTGGTTGGCTATCACCCCTCTCTCGCACTTTGCGTGCCAATTGGTCATGAACCACGAGTTGAGTGAAATAAATAAAAATAAATTAAAAAAACTCACTAGTAGTTGTAACTGTCGGAAGAAGTGCCCACTGGTCGAAGCATGTCTAAGGGAGACAGTACTTGTACATGTAAATGTAAATGCACGAGTCACAGAAAAACCACGCGTCTTGATTGTCGTAACTTAAAGTTTCATGCCATATAGCAATCTTCAGACAACTGATACATAATCAGTTGTCATACATAATCAGTTGTCTGAAGATTGCTATATGGCATGAAACTTTAAGTTACGACAATCAAGACGCGTGGTTTTTCTGTGACTCGTGTGTTACTGCTGTGCTTCCGCATTGAGCACTCTATCGATCCGGAGGACTCCGCTATTTGTAAATGTAAATGTAAATGTAAGCCTAAGGCAAAAGTCACCACAGATACAGTGAAGAAGGAACACAACGGACGAACAGCAACGACATTCAGCCGTGGACGCAGCAGGGCGATGGTGGAAGGACTGGCATCTCCTCGTCAACACAACACCACGAAAACCGTCGTCCTTTCCTTCCAACCTCAATCCATCACCCACATCACACTCCACTCCACCCTACAGCAGCAGGTCCACCAACATAGGCATCTTGGCGGTACACTCCAAAACGATATGCGATGGACCCAACACATCATACTTTGTACAAACTACCAACAAAGCCAAGAAATTACTGCACCAACTCCACAAGACACGAGGCACAACGAACGGGTTCAGTCCATTATCAATATACACAGGATACATCGGACCTGTTCTCGAATATGGCAGGCAGCCTTGCCTACTCCACCATCACACAGCAACAGCGGGACACACTGGAGAGAATTCAGCGCCGTGCCACATCTGCCTTCGGATTCCCCCTGTGCACCAGTTCACCACAATTCCCTACTCCACCATGCAAATCTCCCCACGCTTGGCTCACGACTCCTTGTTAAACTAGCATGGGACACCCACCACCAAACCTGCTCACCACATCTGCAACAAGCACATATTGTGTAGTATCCCTGCTTTACAGTTAACGCATGACTAGTACATGACATTGTATTTTGCATGACTCTTATAATTACTCTTGTTACTACTTTCGGACAAGTCCTACATCATGTACCTCACACATGATTTGATTACATCAGGAGCACCATGCTTCTACTAGAAGATCCTAGATCTTCCATGCATGCTGCTGTCATCACTTCTAGTATCACTTCCTTTTACACATGTAGTTACATGTACTAGTTGGTACAGTCATGACTCATGTACACATGTATGTCATGTTGTTCCGGACTATTCCAGACCTTCCACGTCATATGCCCGATGAGTAATGTTGCTGACTAAATTGCATAATATATATAGATATCTCACCTTCTAGAACACCTCGCTTAGTCATTATGTTAATGTTACGCAATGCTCACTTCGTCTATTGAAGTACGTGTATAGCAATGATGATCTAGGTTTACTTCTCCACTATTCTAGAACTTGTACTAGAAGGATGATTTCGTAATCACTGCAATGGCTTACTAACCTTACTTTCCTACCGCCGCCTGCTTTGCTATACATACTTTGCTTGCCTATAAAAGCTGCTGTGTTTCTCTGCCAAGAGGAGATCGGAGAGATCCGATAGAGATCAGAGAGAGAGCAAGTTCACTTTCACTTTGATATAAGATAACCTCCAGGCCGTGCCGGAGTAAGTTCTGATACGTTAGTTGACTGACTGTGGGTAGTAGCCTCCTAGCCTCGCCGACGCACGTTACAATTGCACCACAACGTGAACACCAACCATAATTATTATACACGTACCCTTCGACAGACAAGGACCTACTCCATCCGGACTCGCACATACACACACACACACACACGCACGCACGCACACACACACACACACGCGCGCACACACACACAAACAGGCACCGAGATTCCCCCATCAACAGTGCTCCATCGGGACTCGCACACACACACACACACACACACACACACACACACATACACACACACACACGCACGCACGCACACACACACACACACACACACAAACAGGCAGCGAGATTCCCCCATCAACAGTGCCCGCACCCTTTACAACTCACTCCCTACCGAGATCACAACCCAACCTCGTAGAAATTCTTTCCGAAACAATGCATCCAGTCTTCTTTTGAGCAGTACCTGTTCCTGCTCCGCGCTCCCTTCTGGTTTCTGATATCTCGAATGTGTATTAACTATCTCGATCACCCCTGCGTTTGACCCCGCTTGTTTTTCATGATCAATTGTTCATTGCCTCCCACGGTTAATTTACACCTAGCTGTTTCTGGCTAGCATCAATTCTATCACACCTACCAATCTTCCTTATTGGCGCCTCGCCATCATGGAATAAAGAATAATAGTAAATTGCGCCTCCACCCCGCATTTTAGCCTTTATAACTGATTAGAACTGGTTCTCTCGACTCCTCTAGAAAAATTCGCCTCTGTTTCTTGCTTTCCATGCACGGCTCCTTCTTCCTCGAGCCACTAAGCTCACATCATGCCTCAGAGACTTTGACGCCCACCTTTCAGTGCCTCAATAGTCCTCTTCTAGTTACCTTTTCTTTTTCCTTTTCTCTCTATTTATATTTCTTTGCGTTCCTCGGCCGTGGATGGCTTGCACCCCCTCCGGGTCCCCTTTGATTGACAACTGCAATTACATGCTATGGGATGTGGAATGAATACATACATGTAGATACACTAGTCAGAACAACAGATGGCTTGATCAGTCACAACTTAAAGTTTCATGCCACCTGATGAGTGCCTGAGATGGCATGAAACTTTAAGTTGTGACTGATCAAGCCATCTGTTGTTCTGACTAGTGTGTCACGGCTCTACCTTCCCGGTATCGAGCTCTCTTGGATTTCTGCTGCAATTCACAACAGTGTACATGTAGATACAAAAGTGAATGAATACAAATATGTCACAACATTACGGTATGGAGATCAGACTCGGATGGAGAGCCAAGGATTAAAATTAAAGGAGAGGACCAAAGGTTTACAAGTTATCACCTTCCAAGTGGGAAGGCCATTGGTTTGTGCATTCCAAGACGTGACGCAAGCTTAGCATCAGTTCGTTGAATTACAGCATCTCAACAGTCAGCCAGTTTTGTGCTAATCATTGCACGTTTTGACTCACCAGTAGGCATATGCGGATAATGCCGGCAGAAAAATTGGCAGAATTCGGTACTTTTCTGGTAAGTTTCATGCATGTTTGGTATGTGGATAAAGAAATGGAGCAGAATTCGAGGAATTGCCCGCCATAAGGTTTGCATGGTTCTGCCAATTTCACTACTTTTCGAGCAGAATCCGCACACCCCTACTCACCAGTATCATACTTATAATTGTTTGTGTTGGACACAAAACGCATAACTTTTAAACCTTTTGGTCCTCTCTTTTAACGCTTGTGCGGTCTGTGTTGATTTACGGAGGTGAGAGATAACTGAGAAATGTAAGAACACTTCACCTAAGCTCAACTGAGCTAACAACCCAGTTCTCCCGTAGCTGGAACTAGCAAACGTAGATAAAGCATAATAGTGTCACTGGCAGATTCACTGAACGGTTTTCTTGAGGACAACCTGCACGTTCTTTCTCGAGAAGTGACATGTGCAACAAGCGGGGAAGTGTGATTCGCGGAGTGTGAGGATGAAAGTTCGCGTTTGCACATATTTACTACATTTATAACTACAATACATGTAAATGGACCTGATGAAAGCAATCACCGCATCATTCATATCAGCGCAAACACTCAAACGCATTCTATCCAAGAAGCACCAAATAAGTAACAATAACATGGTGGACCAACGGAGTTATGATGAATTACCGCCAGCCTTTCACACTCTAAGGGGTCGTCCGTATTTTTCGAAAAATTAAAAAATCCGTCCTCAGGCAAAAAGGGGGTGGGTGGTCAAGAGTGCTGGCGGAATTTAATTTTTTGATTTTTCGTACTTTTTTTTTTTTTTTTTTTTTTTTTTTCGCTCCAGTGACTTTCATACACTTGTTCAAGTTGTTGCACTGATACAAGTATATAGCTGACTGTGTACTGTACTGAAGACGTAGTGTAGGATCGATTGTCGCAAACACCAGTATCTACTATGATACATGACGTTTCATGTAGTTGTAGGACGGTGCATGCATGGCCGTGACGTCGGTAGACCTACTACTCACTAGCTACTAGTACTTGACACAGGTGCAGTCAGAAAACGTGGGGTCAGGAGTTCTTATTTTCGAGCTGGGCATCGGTAAAAATCAAAAAATTAATGGGAAAAATTGGGGGGGGGGGTGGGTGGGTGGGTCAGAGGCAATTTTGCACGAGGACGGATTTTTTAATTTTTCGAAAATTACGGACGACCCCTAAATTACCGACAGCATGATAGTCACATGTACAAACAGTTTCTGCGCGGCGTATGCATGTACATGTACATGTACATGTATGGCGGAGGCACCATTGATGCATGGTGTGTGCATGACTGATACATAGCGTATGTAAAAAATGTGCTTAGCAGATTATAATACAATGTAGCTCGAACCACTTTGACCGTGAAACAAACTTTACAGAAGAAGTGCCGCTTTCTCTGTTCTAAGTTGTTCTCTGGCATGCATAGACCCTAGAAATGATATTCATATTATGGGGATACTTATGCATTTTATTGTATTTATGGCCACTTGAAAGTACAAAAAACGCAATTTTCTGAATTTCGACGCCTCCTAAGTACAACAAAATGCATACGTAGTCTACATGTATCCCCATAAGAAAATCATGTATACATGCTAGAGAACAACTTAGAACAGAGAAAATGGCACTTCTTCTGTAAAAGTTGTTTCACCTCCTAAGAGGTTTGAGCTACCAAGCAATAGGCTTCTTCAATAAAGTAATGAGCGGAAGATAAGAATGGTTTCCCGTTTTCTTCACCACATAATTGCCTTTTCTGCAGTAAGTGTACTTATTCATGACTATACTTCATCAAACATTGTTAATATTACCTGATGAACGGTCACATACTTGCAACCGTTGGGGCCAACTTGCAGGTACACATATAATCGGATGGAACCAAGCGCTCGATGCACGGCTGACAGTATCAGGTCGGAAGCAATTGCCGTCATTTCTCCAACGAGGAGATTTGCAACAGTCGCTTGTCCGAATTTAGCCAGCGTATACGCGTGTGGCAATGCTGATAGTCGCTGCATGACGTCCACCGCCGATTGTACATACTCATCGCCTTCTCCATGTCTGTAACACACACTCATCGTAGCAGTCTGGTGAAAGAGATTCGGTCCCCAGAACACCAGTGGGGCGTCAATTGGTCCAGGAGTAGCAAGAAGCGCCGTGCCGTTACCACTAGCGAAGCTTGACAGCTGAGGCACGTATCCCAAGAACAAATCAAGGAATCTCTGGCCTTCATCGCGGCTTAGTCTTTCCGAAAGTCCGTCCATTTCCGTTCAGGGAACACCAAAGCTCGTTCGGGAAAAAATGGAGTTGCTTTAGCAGTGGATGCCAAGTAAAACACGAAAGACACACACATTGCGCTTTTCCTTCCTTTACTGGGTTGTTATAATAATCCAAAGCGCTAAGGATCTAAGCTATTCAATTGCCATGTTTAGCTCTAAAGTTCTATCATTGTTTACCGTCACGGCTAGCACACGCATTGTACATTTTCACAATGTTACGGTGAAATCTCACACTTTCTCTGGCTTTCGGCGCTTGGTCTGGCACACCGTCTAGCCACCCTTCCTCATTTTGCCACTGGCTTTAGCAAGTCATTGACATTGAACAAAGCGACTAATCTGTACTGTGTACTGTGTACTGTGTACTGTGTACTGTGTACTGTGTGATCATGCGGCGTTCGCACAGTTATTATAGCGAAACCTGTGCATCACGACACTCTTCTAACTAGTGTGCTCCTTACACGCCGCTCAGTCCGAAACCACATCATGCCTACTATATGTACCTAGATTTACCGTCAATCCTGAAAGAATTCACACTCTTGCCATGGCTTTTGTGGTGTTTTCGCACAGACTCCGATGCTGATTTTCTAAGGCTATTGAAGTATTCAGACTACGGTCAGCCGTGACCATGTTTCTACGACTCAGGCATGTTTGATCAGACCCTTGTCTTTCGAAACACGACTGGATCAGCATGGAAATTCACGTTCAGACGTGACTGTAGCCGTAGTCTGAATGGCGTGCTCCCACACCAGCGAAACCCATTTCAGCGCGGTTGACACCAGCGTCCCTCTTATGAGCATTCCCCACTTCGCACAGGACTCCATTCGGCATG
Source organism: Sycon ciliatum (assembly GCF_964019385.1). Taxonomy (NCBI): domain Eukaryota; kingdom Metazoa; phylum Porifera; class Calcarea; order Leucosolenida; family Sycettidae; genus Sycon; species Sycon ciliatum. The sequence continues at coordinate 25,243,400 of NC_088643.1, forward strand.
ACCCGAATCGAATGTCTCCTACATACTAGTATATGACTGATTATCACTCCCTTAGTATTGACTCCCATAGATTTTTGCCATACCTAAGCAGTCAAATATTCCTGCATATTTCACTCCTTAGGGCTATATTGACTGCTTATATTTGACTGCTTAGGGTTGCGCAGTTGAACGGTGCCTAGTGCAGCATTGTCACTGTATGAGTAGGTGGTGGTGCAACGGTTGTGCAATCCTAAAACCGGGATTCATGAGGTTATCGTTCTGGAATTGAAATACGGACTGTTTGTCGTGATAAATCTAATATTGACTTCGTACTTGGTCAGTATAGGAAATAAAAACCTCGTAAAAGACCTCGGCTTCGCCTCGGTCTTTTACTCGGCTTTTATTTCCTATATTGACCTCGTACTCAGTCAATATTAGATATATAGCCCATTTTAATATAGCTTTTGGTTTTATGCCTAATTATGGCATTTTCGCACGGACTCCAATGCTGGTAACATTATCATAACCACATCGTGCGTACTAGAAAAAGAAAAGAAAAAATCACGGTTCGCGTTAGACTCAGCCGAAGGCGAAGGCCGAGTTTTCCGTATCCGCAGGAACGCCACCACCCTCTTAGATCAAGGCGCAGATGCATGCATCTCCTAAGCGGTGGGAGGTGAGTAGATCAGACCCACCACAAAGTGGTCAAAGACCAAAAATTCCATTCCCTGTATCCATGTTTCCCTCGTGCCAGATCACGAGACTGTGGGCCGCAGCACGGCTGGAAAAAATCCGTCCGCTTCCAAGCAGGTTCAAGTGCGTGCTAGATTTACCGTCAATCTTGAAAGAATCCACACTCTTCTTGCCTTAGGCTTAGCTTCGGCATGTTGGGTATTTTCGCACAGACTCCAAATCGAATGCTGATATAGTGATAACATTACTCATGAACCGCACTTGCTGGGGTTAGAGCCCCCTCTAGCTCTAGCTCTCTTGAATAGTGCTCCAAATGCTACTCGTTAGCGATTTTGCATCCAAAAGGTTCTGAAAACGACCGTTTGGTGAAGTACAGTTCGAACCAGTTTCGACAGTCAGCACTCATAATTATGGCAAAGGTGAGGATTGCGTTCCGTACTGGTTATGTGAATGGGGGAAACTGAGAACATCTTTCAAACATTTGCCAAGCATCTGGAACCGAATTTCGACGTCTAATCCGATTATTGGCACTCAATGTTCGCCCGCCGACCCGGCCATATCAAGGCGTACAAGGTAGACTGAGTAGCTCTCATGGAATCAAAGAATCTCTTGGACGCTCAAGGCAGCGTTCAACAACCCATCGCCTAGCCCGGTGATAGAGTTAGAAGCTAGATATAGCGTACCCTATAACCGTCAAGCAACAGACCTATACTCGTACCTAACCAACTGATGAGCCCTGACGCCTGCTTACGATACCAGACATAGCGTAGCCAGTGCAGAACTCGCTTCACCTCAGCTCCTTCAGCATTTGGCGCGATCGTACACCAAGTGTACATTGTTTTCGCGCAATTGTCGTGTGGACAGTCATGTTGCCGGCTTGCCACTTCATTCGGTTCTTCAACGTTGGTCGACGCCGAACCGCGCTGGCTAGCAGCCGTGAACGCGACGTGAGTCGAAGGTCCAGAGCGCCGATCAGATGCAGCTCAAGTCATGTATAAAGCAAGCCTGGATCGTTGATGGCTTGATGTGATTGTATAGTTATTATACCTGGTGTGACTGTGTGCTGCTGTACCGTATACATGTACAGTAGGTACATGTCATGAGGGTTTCATCACGCAGTCTCCCGGAACCAACAATGTCAATGACCACGGGGCATAGCCATAGCATAGGCGTCCACACAAAATAGACGAGTGCCGGAAACTGCTTGGCTGGGTGTGTGTCCTTATTAGAAAACCCTCCTGACTTCATACCACAGCGTTGAAAAAGTTCGTGTAGTTTTACGCTGACACGTGGTCGTTGGGCTAACACTGTAATAGTGTCTGTGCAGTGTGTGTCGACTACTCCATGATAGCATACTAATTATTATTAGTAGTATGGTGGGTGTAGCTCCAGGCTAGACTGACAGCAGCGTGCAGAAGCACTGATTCCAGCACACGCCTACTATTGTATTGTCCTAGAGAGTAGAGAGTCGGTGAAACCAACAGTCTTCTACAAAAGGCTTAAGGTCAGCAAGAACGAGGCTCGCCAGCACGGTTGGATACAATTACAACTGCTCCATGTCGGTCTCGTATAGCGGTACACAATTCAGCTCATCTCCCCGGGTCGATCCTCGGGCCTACGCCTTGATGGCAAGCAGTTCGTGTTGGATTCGAGTGCCGGTGATTGTAGTTCTGCTTGTGTTCTTTCTCGTCCCGTGGTCTTCAGCGCAGGCTCTCAGTCTGCAGGAGATTCAATCGCAGAATGGACAGGGTCGTGTGATGTGTGAGTGCACAACGGACGAATGCAGGACGAATTACCAGCTAGAATGTGGTCCGGCCCGTTCCTGCAAAGCTGTGCTCAAGCAGCAGAGAGAAAACCTGCGGATGCAGATGAGTTCTTCTTGGCCGTTACTAGCTGTTGACGAAGGCACGCCAGAGCATCAGCGACGGCAGAGATCGCGTATTGAGTACAGCTGCTTCAACCGACAACTGCCGCTAGTCTTGCCAGTGAGGTTAGGCGGAGAGTACTACTGCTCCGATAAGAACTTCTGTGCTTCCAACTTCACATTCCAAGATCGCTCTTACAATAAGGAACAAAGGCGCAGGTCGAAGATCTCTGAGGTGCTCTGGAACGCTACAGCCCAGGGTTGGCCGCCCGGCAGCATCTTCCCGGGACCTGGGAGCATAGGACAGGATTTTATAGAAGCCCCCACAGGCACAGGTCGACACGGCACCACGGACTGCACCAGTAAGTAACTCACCGAGGCAAACGCTATCGTGACTTCATGCTTCTTAGTAATCTTACAGTTGCACATGTATGTGCTGAGTCCGTGATCCACAATGGACAGTATGCTTCTCACTCTCAGGTAACGCATTGCTGTGCCATGATTGCACAGTATGCACGACAATGTACAGTACATGAACCACCAACATTTTGATTCTATTAAACTGTTCCTAATTCACCGGGCAGCCAGCTATTTCGACCTTGCTTAGTTGTTAGGTCTCCTCAGTCAGTGGATCTCCGAGTCACTGGACAAACCGATCGCAACGAAGTCCAGTGAACAACCAAGCATGCTTACACCGACTCAAAGCATCACAGTCAGCGTGCTCTATAAACTGAGATACACATACATACCGAGTTTTGATTGTACTGATGACTGCAGAGACGGGTTGCTACTTAGTAGCGGTTTAACCGTTTCTGCTCGGAGTGTCTGAACTTTACTCGGGTAGAAGAATTAAAAGCAAACAGCGGAAGACTATGCTTGACTGGAAAGTAGAATACCAAGTGAACTGTTAATATCCCACAAAGTTGTTATACGCTGGTGCCTTGGCAGTTGGCACGTGCAATGATTACTGTATGTAGCCAGATGAAGTTTGATGGATGATGTCGCTGCATATTGCACATGGGCGAGAATTTGGATACAGTGTTGTTTCCACATGAGTGTATGTACTGTAGTTACATCGATCGATGTCCCTGTCAATGTGTCATGTTGCACTTAGTAAGTGGTCGTGGCCCCTGCATGGCAAACATATCCGGTATTCACATACTGTTTTTTTTCTGTCCTTGGAAGTTGCGACTTCGGCGGTAATAGTCATGAAGTAATGATTGTTCCAACTAGGAGCACACGCTTCTTGCCGAACTTGACACTTGACAGACTCACGACTGCAATCCGGAGCACACGAGGAGCACGTCGCACCTTCCACTCGGCAAACCTGCAAGAAAGGGAGTGGTGCTTTCTTGCAGGTTTGCCGAGTGGAAGGTGCGACGTGCTCCTCGTGTCCTCCGGATTGCAGTCGTGAGTCTGTCAAGTGTCAAGTTCGGCAAGAAGCGTGTGTTCCTAGTTGGAACAATCAACTTCATGTTTATTCTGTGTTTATAATAATTATGATCACATAAACCAGTAGTATGGATGAAGTGGATCGTAACGGAGGCTCTAAAGGAACCTTTCTCTAAGTTAGTCTGAGAGGCAGTATTTCGACTCAGGCCGTCAAGGTGGCATTTCAACACAAGATCAGAATGCTCGTTCAGTGATCTTGCCTTGCCTGTGCAGGCCATAAAGAGTGTTTCTGCTTTTGTTTGTTTTTTCACTTGTTTTTTTTTGCACGTCATCTGGTAACATTGCGCCTACCGAGCTGTACCAGTAGAGCTTTTTTAAATACTTACATGATTGTACAATGTACTCCGTACCTATTGATCTACACCAATGCCTAGTGGTGTTAGACACAGCAACAAAGGATGGTGCCATGTGAGTTTTGAATTAATCTTGCCTCAGTTTGCCTTGTTTCCCGGCACAGGGGAATATCCGGACACAATTTGGTGATAATTGCCTCAGCCGTCTCCTCAACCGTCAGCATCTTGCTTCTCAGCTGCACAGCTTTGATTGCATACTGCACGGTCCGACGGCAGCGTCTCCGGCAAGCAACGCAGCACCTACATGATGTGCAGCAGCAGCAGCACCAGCAGCAGCAGCGGATTGAATCAGACGTTAGAAGCGTCATGACCATTGAGACCCATATTGAAGCCGGGGAGTATCACCATGCTGGCGAAGCCACCCTGTCATTATAGCAGTCGACTAGACCAGCAGCAAACAGCCAACTGGATTCCATCAGCAGCTCTCTGTAGAATAGGCATGCAACGTCGTGTATCACTGTGACCTGGTGACAGAATCCCGTTCCTATTCTGTGTTATAATGAGCAGGTAGACTTGATCTCCACTTTGAACTCATTTGCACTTGCAGCTACGTATTAAAGGCCAGGTTAAGGGCTAGTTGTTTAGCATGGTGACCGAACACGATAATTGCAAAGGACACCAGTCCGTACAGCACACACTTTTACATTACCCTGTGAAGATGTACAGTACAGTGTATAGCTACATTTGATTGCCCCCTGGCAGACTATGAGTTCGTGATCTGTTCCAATATACATCTACATGTACATGTACACTATTTTCTGTACTGTGTACACTTACGGTACATGTGTGTGAGCGCATCCATCTTAGCGAGTGTCTTCATTTTTTTTATTCTTTTTGTTATTTAGTAACTACTTGACCCGAATGTTGACTTGAATAGGATATCTACATTGTAGGTATTTCGTTCCCTTCAAAGTGTACTTCTGAGTTATCAATATACTTGTAGGTTAACCAGGGGAGCAAATGTTCTTCTAGCACAATGTCACATTACCTCCCCATGTGGTGCTCGCTAAGAAGAACCTCCGTTCCTCCGAACTAACAGCGTCTGGAACAGCCTCAAACTGAATTACTGGCAATAGTGATACTGCAAGTACATGGTATGTACATGTAGTAGATTGGGTCAGTCAGTCGAGACTCAAAACTGCAGTGTAGAGCTAGTGACTTGCATGCACACGTCGCAAGAACAAATATTTGTATAAATCCACACTGTTGAAGCTGTGTGGACAACTGGCGGGTG
>NC_088643.1:25253974-25295474 GCF_964019385.1 Sycon ciliatum
TCACCGTGCTGGCGAAGCCACCCTGCCATTATAGCAGTCAACCAGACCAGCAGCAAACAGCCAACTGGATTCCATCAGCAACTCCCTGTAGAATAGGCATGCAACGTCGTGTATCACTGTGACCTGGTGACAGAATCCCGTTCCTATTCTGTGTTTGAGCAGGTAGACTTGATCTCCACTTTGAACTCATTAATTTTGCACTTGCAGCAGCTACACGTAAACGGTAAAGACTAAAGGCTAGTGGTTTAGCAAGGTGACCGAACACGATAATTGCAAGGGACACCAGTCCGTGCGGCATACACTTTTACATGACCCTGTCAAGATGTATAGCTACATTTGATTGCCTCTGCCAGACTCTGAATTCGTGATCTGTTCCAACATGCATGTACATGTACCTTATTTTCTGTCGTGCAGTGTACACTTACGGTACATGTACATGTACATGTACATGTATGTGAGCGCATCAATCTTAGCCAGTGTCTTCCTTTTTTACTCTATTCTTTTAACTTGACCGGAATGTTGACTGGAATAGGACTTCTAGGTATTTTTCCCTTCAAATTGTACTTCTGAGTTATGAATATACTTGTAGATTATCCAGAGGAGCAAATGTTCTTCTAGCATACTGCCACAATGTCACATTACCTCCCCATGTGGTGCTCGCTAAGAAAAACCTCCTTACAGCACTTGGAATCTGCATCTATCTACAGCATCTGGAACAGCCTCAAACTGACAATACTGCAAGTACATATCCATGGTATCAAGAGTACATGAAGGGTTATGTACTCTTGATGGTACATGTACATGTACAAGTACCAGACTACATGATTGCTGTTGCATAATGACACTGAGGGTTCTGGCGGAGCACGGACCTCCACCTCTGTCTGCCCCTCGTCCACTTTCCCTTTTTCTGCCCCCTGTTCTCTTCCTTCACGAAGTTGTCTGTGACCTGGAAGCTTTGCATGTGTCACTAGTCTTTAAAAAACGCACAGCAGGAAACCTGGATCCCTAGAATCCATTGCTATGATTACCTATACGATTGTTTTTTAAGGTGGTAGTCGAAGCACACGTCACGTGGTCATCGTACTATATGTTTAGGCATTGAAACGCTTCATGCAAACATGACACGAATACTAACTTGACAGTTGTTGCCTGGGTTCAAGGGTTTAGACACGAACACCTACAAAAAAAATACAATCATCATGCCCTTCAGTACTAATACTAGTACCAAACAAGAGTTTGCTACATGTAAAATAATGTTTTAGCACGGCTGGATGGTTGAAGAAGGGAAGCACTGGGGAAGGGGGATATTGATGAAGATTATACTTTGTTTTCAGCACAGTGTGCTCCGTTAAGCGAATGATTATACATGTAGTCATGTACCATGTTACAATACCTGGCACTTGCATTAGTATTATGTGTGCTGTCTGCACGTGGGAAAGCGCTACAATACTCACAGTCACACAGCAATGGCATAACCAAGTCCTTTCCTTACCTGCCGTTACTCAGAGTTTGAGAAACGGCAGAAAATGACTTGGTGGTGTCATGACTCATAGCTGTGTAACTACTATCGCTGTCTCTGTCCACTGGACATTATGGACTATGCGCAGCCTGAGAATCTTAGAAGTTAGACAACTGTGTAACTACCACTACAAAGTACAATGATTATACATATACAATCATTAGATTGACAGCATGAAACAAGGAGGAGGACACTGTGTTCGAAAACAGTGACCTTACTACAACCTTCCGCGGTTGGCAGAGCCCCGGTCCCTGCGGACCATTTCGGGGCTCTGCCAACCGCGGAAGGTTGTACTTGTAGTAAGGTCACTGTTTTCGAACACAGTGTCCTCCTCCTTGTCTAATGCTGTCAGTCTAACAATTGCGTGAACTACAACAAGGTTTATCTAACACTGGTTTACCAGTTTTGGATTAGGCCTTGACGGATTATGCTAGCATAATTTTTTGCATAATTCCTACCAACATCGAATAATCGCATAATTCGAGGCAAATTGCATACGAATCGCATAAAATTGTAATAATCCGCCTGTTCGCATCAAATTCCATACAGTTGTACATGTTCTACAAGTACAAGTACAAGTAGATGTACTAGGAAGTTGTAGGTTTACGACTCCCTTGATAACATGTCCTGTCCACTACAATCAGTGATGGTCGTAGCTACAATGTAGGTCGGACGGTGCGTTGACCCCGTTGAACTTTTGCTACTACAGTACAACGCCCTCTACAAAAAAATTCCTTGTTATTTTGCACAGAACCATTATGCATTAGCAGCATATGCATATATGTGAGCATAATGCGGCATAATATGATAACTTTTAGCATAAAAATAGCATAATTCTGCAATTTTTTCAGCAATGCGAAAAGCATAATTTCACGAAAAATATTAGCATAATCCGTCAAGGCCTATTTTGGATTATATCGTGTACAATCATGTAGATGCACAAGTGAAGTAAACGCGTTGATTTCCTACTCTGTGCATCTACATGTACATGTACAATGCACATCACGTCATCAGTGTCATTGAATCATGCAGAGTTACATGAACATGAAGAAAGGAAACAAAAACACTCGCCCTCTTCTTTTGCTGTGACTCAGAGCTTCACAGAGAAGCGATCTCCAGACAGCAATCAGCATTAAAAAACAAAAATAAAAGGGGTGGGGCGTGTAGTGTCCCTTATCTGTACATCTGCATACGTGCATGTACTTCAAGTACTACTAGTATTAGTACATGTACATTGTACTTGAAGTACAATGCTGGCAACTGAAATCCGACCCCCTTGCTGGGGCGCCGCGCCGGCAAGGGGGTCGGATTTCAGTTGCCAGCACTGTAGAAGAAACCTTTTCTTGACCTCATCATGTTGCTCATCATGTAGATTCGAAGTGATGGCGCCCTATTCGAGACCCATGTCTGAATGCAGGGGATATGACCATTGTTCTCGCAACAGCTCTCTACACATGTCCTGCAGGCTGTACTTCGCACGGCTTCAGACCAACTCTAGTGTTGGTGATTTATTGAGCGCGGAGACAAACATGAAATGACGCCACGCTGGAACGCGCCTGCTCGATGCACTGCATGCTACTGAGGAGGAGGGGCACCAGAAAGTTTGCTACTACATCTTTTGCATGACCAGGGAGCCCAACGTATACAGCAATCATGTAGGTGTGCATAGGGCCCCATGGTATGATCATTGTGAACTAGGTAGGGCCACAGGGTCGAGTGGTGTACAGCAGAGTCTACGATTCAGGCGTATGTTGTCTGCTAGCCAGCAGACTAGAGTAGTCACGCAAAGCTTCCCGCCCTTAGCTCACGATTCAGTCCTACTAGTACTAGCATGGGACATCCACCACCAAACCTCCCCACCACACCTGCAACAAGCACATCTTGCACCACAACGTCGACACCAACCATACACCCTTTGACAGACAAGGACCTACTCCATCGGACACGCACACACAAACAGGCACCGAGATTCCCCCATCAACAGTGCCCTCACCCTCTATAAGTTACAACTCACTCCCTATCGACATCACAACCCAACCTCGTAGAAAATCTTTCCGAAACAATGCATCCAGTCTTCTTTTGAGCAGTACCTGTTCCTGCTCCGCGCATCCCCCTGGTTTCTGATCTCTCGAACGTGTACTTAAAACTATCTCGATCACCCCTGCTAACGTTATTACCCCCGCTTGTTTTTCATGATCCATTGCTTCTTGCCTCTCCGGTTAATTTCCCTCTAGCTGTTTCTGGCTAGTACCAGTTCTCAATCGTCCTTATTGGCGTCATGCCATCGTGGAATCAAATAATAATAAGAATAAGAATCTCGGGATGACGACTACACCATAGCTCAGTGGTTAGAGCATCGCTAGCTGCAAGCGAGGGTCCCTGGTTCGAGTCCTGGTGATGACAGTCAATTGTTTCTTCACACTTTTCCCGTTTATGTCTTTCCCTCAAACTAGTCAAGAAAATAATAGTAATAAAATAATAAATAGTCCACTGCCCGAAGACGGAAGAGAACGAAGTACAGGTGTGAACTCTGGTTCCATGCCCTGACTGGCCTGAGCATGACGGGGCTGAGGCTGAGGCAAAGCAAAGCGTTTTCACATGTTGCCTGATAATCTTGTAGATCTACATGATTGCACATGACAATCATAATCATTGTATGAACGTGAAACTGGTATGGGAGTTGCAGGGGTTTCCTCTCTCCGGGGCTCCTTGGACTTGGAGCTGCCATGTTGACTGTTGTCTACACAATGTGTATACACATAATTATAGTAACATGTGCATGAATATTTCCAGTGACATTGTTCAATGCTGATAGCGATATGCAGTCACGGACACGATACATATTGGAATGCTACGCATACAGACGCTGCAAAAGTTTGTTACAGAACAAGAACATAATCATTGAATCCACTTACTGACTTACAATGTAGATCTACATGACATAGGAGAAAAGGTCATTCAGCACAAACTGGGCACGTAGACCTACATGTACCTGATCATGTGGGTCACTTGTTCTTGTGCTATAAATGTATAATCATGCTCCAACTTTGTTTAGTCCAGACCCGCTGCTACTGTGCTAGATTTCTGCTCGTCTCCAGTTTGTGAGACAGGGAACAGGCAATGAAGAAGTGTTACAGCTGACAAGAGGTTTTCTTGATTTCAAGTGTGCTGAATCGCGCTATTGGGCATCACCGATCGGGCAGTCGAGAACGAACGACGCGACGGTCGGTGCCAGGGCACGTCAGGCACCTTCCACCACACAGAGGCATAGCAGGTCCATTTAGATCTACATTGTACATACAAGTAGCACAAGTAATAGTTCACGCCAGAAAGTAGCACACTTTCACACAAATAATTATACATGATTGTAATGATGACTGTACTAGTAAACGCGCTGACGCGGATGTATTTGAAAACAACAGGGAACAGTGAGACCATGCAGCATTACTTCGTTCAAGGGACTATTGAGTGCAGAAGTGTGTGATGGGAAGAGGCGATTGTTGAACACCATAGCCGATGATCGATGTGACGGTCGGGACCACTACGCCTCGTCGAAATCGATCCCCACCAGCACATTTGCTCCATCGGTGAACGCTTCTTCTGCGCTCAAGTGTGTACTTAGCTCAGCTTGCAGAGCCAAAGCTAAAGTAAAACCTTGCGGACGGCCTATGCATTGAGCATCCTCGGACCACAAACATGGAGGCTATGAACGCTTGTTGGTGGACAAATCGCTCTCAAGTGTTCAGTGGACACAGAGCACGAGCAAAGGAGCGCCACCAGGGGCTTGCAAGACCAACTGTCCCTAGAAAAGGTGATGATGGAGCATTGCCAACACCACAACGCAACCTGTCATTTGCAGACAGGATATCCGTGGCGATAGGACACGATGTTCGCCTTCAAACAATTCTTCCTTTTCGTCGTATTGCTAGTGATTACCCAACAGGTCCCGATAGCCTATTCCCACGGGCTGCGGCAAGAGCCCATGAAATGTTTGTGCAACAAACGTGAATGTATCGAGAAGGTCAAGAGAAGGTACCCGCGAGGGATCCCCACATGCACCACAAACCTCTATTGTGTTGCTGACCTGAAGGCGGTGACATCTGAAGCTGGAGAACTACTCTACACCAGAGTTCAGTATGGCTGCGCAGATGACAGGGTTCAGTTAAAATGCGTTCATTACCAAATGATTTCTGGTACGGAGATGTGCTGTACGGATGCCAATTTCTGCAACGCAAGATTTCGCAATAATTCCGGCCATTTCCTGAACAAAAGCGAAGCAGCAGTGGCTCTGGGCCCAGTGGCATCAGGGACAAACCTAACAGCGTCAATCCAGAAAACTGAAGATGAGGATAATCAGCAGGTTCAAGCAGCAGCGCATCCCGCAGAAGACAGTACGTAACGTTACTCACACCTTTAACTTTATAAGTAGATTTTAACAATAGACATGGTTAGCATTTTACCGTTCACGCTAACTCCGACCGTTGGCGTGTACCGGTTTTGTGTGTTTTCCAGACATGGTTAGCATTTCGGTTTCTGACACAACGATCGACTTGTGACATAACCCTAGTTGGAATCTTACCGTTTCGTTCTCCCGCTAAACAGAGCTTTCTATCGTCAAAACGATACCAAACCGACAGTATTTTTGGGTGTTGGGCACGAATACCGTTGGATTTAGCGTGAACGGTAAAATGTTAACCATGTCTAATGTAGAGTAGAGAAAAAGGACCAAGGTGGCAAGAAACTACAAGTTACGCTATAATGTCCACTAACACCACCAGTTACTAAACAATCAGCTCATGCGATAACGTCCTTTTTTTCTTTACTATAAATTTATCCTTGGCTCTCCATCAAAGTCTATTTGTGTCTAATGCCATGCAGTATTGCCATGCAGTATTGCCATGCAGTATTGCCATGCAGTATTGGCATTCCGCAGTATTCCGCTATTCATGAAACACAACAACACTGTAACATCATGTACAGTGGCACAGTCGTGGTCAAAGAAATCCGACCCGCGAGTCCAAAGCAGAGCCGCGTTTCGATGTCATGCATGTCCAAAATCCCATTCGAGGTCCCCAGGCTCACATGAGCCTTGTTTATTGGTGCAGCTCTCAGCTCATGGACATTGGTCGGATTTCTTTGAGCTGAACTCTACATAATTGTGCATGTAAATGTATGCATAGACATGCACTGGTACGTGTGCTAGATGCAAAAGAACTAAACTACACTCGGACGCCTCTTATCCGGGCACCTTGGGACCGGGCACTGCCCGTATCTCAGATTTGCCCGTATTTCAGGATAACTCATCTACTATGTATCATATCATTCGTTGAAGAAGTTTATTTGGCAACCATTGCACATGTTAAGGATACCAACATGATCGATCGATAACGACGTGTGGATTACACAGGTTGATGGTGACAAAATAAGCACTTGTGCATACGAAAAAAAGTTCAAACCCCCAAATTCGAAGCATTTTACCATAGGAACCCAAGCTGAAGGTGCCCGGTAGAGAGACGTGCCCGTATCTGAGGCGTCCGGATAAGAGACGTTTGAGTGTACATGTACATTTTCTACTGCCTGGGTTGGTTTGCACATTATATGTACACTGTACACACGAGTCATAGAGTCATAGAGTAGCATGTAACACACGAGTCACAGAGTCATAGAGTAACACACGTCTGGATTGTTGTAACTAATAGGTTCATGCCAGATGGCAATCTGCAGACAACTGATAACAACTGTACATGTACATTGTACTGTACAGTCACGTACGTGCACATCTGCACACCTGCATCGCTCCATGGATTACGGCAGCATGGTAATGAAGCCTTGTACTAGTTGTAGGTGCATTTGCAGATCGTATACATGGTGCATGGTAGGCGTACCAGTACATGTACTGCCATTTCTCATGCATAGGGAAGAACAGGGGTGTTCATGCGGTCAACCATGTGCATGATTGTACTGTGTAGTAGTATTGCACACTGTGCAGAGGCACCTCCGATCTTGAAAAGGACGACCAAACCTTCAGGGGAGGGGGGGGGGTAGACCGCTGTGTTGCTTTGACCTCGGACTAGTTGTTGGGTAGTAGCTATCATGTGTATGGCAGTAGTGCAGAATGCATACCCATCACTTTCTAACTTAAAGTAAGTTGAACAGACTTGCCACATTTCTCACTCATCTGAGAGCTTTGTGGAATCCTGGAACTGACATGACAGACGATGCTATCCCAACGTGTAGGAAGTGAATATGAACCACACAACTTGTGAACTTGCGTGACACAAGCTGTGTGGTATGTTGCTATGCGTCCTTGAATCGTGGTTTGACCGTATTGTCTAATGGTCTTGCCAGTATCGTCATCGACATGCATGTGCATCCGCCAACGTCCTTCACAACTGATACTTTCAGCTCTTGCTTGTCTTGGTTGCGCTCACCTTCCCTCCTATGTTAAACATAACTTACTTAGAAACTCCAAGTAAGTTGGCAGGTTGTTGGAGTACGCATCCTAGACGTGCTAGAGCAGATTATGTAGTTGTAGAACGTCAGTACCGTTGGTCAGTGTCGTGCGATGTTATGGCATGAGCTGATTGTTTAGTAGAATGGTGGTGTTAGTGGACATACCGTAACTCGTAGTTCCTTCATCCCTTTTCTTTAATACTCTACATGTAGCAAGGCATGACTTGTATTTTGGACTATGGCCTGTGGAGTGTGGGTGTATGTGGGTCCTCACCACTTCACGTCATGCATGTACACCAGCATGAATAATTCATGCAGCGCAGTCAGTGCAGCGCTCCGCACACTTGAGATTACTAATCATTATTGTCAAAGTGACAAACAACTGCTCAATTAATTCTCTCTGTACCAGTTCAAAGGTCCCACGCACTTTTGAAGGTGGACAAGTGTAGCACAGGGGAGGGGGGAGAGGGGGCTGTGCACTTGACCAAAAGCTGCAAAACAGCCAGTGCTGATCGACTGTCCTGTGCCTCTGTGACTTGAGAGTTGAGTGTGAGTGCACTACTACTACTACTAGTTTAATGTGAAGTGGTTCGCGTCAAACGCGGCTCAAGGAGTCAAGCGTGAAGGAGCCTGCTCAAGCATGATCTCTGCCCGGCAATGGCAATACAGCAATACTAGAGTAGCCAAGGAACACATCCAAAGCACATTTCTGACATGTCACAAGACTGTAGGCACGGAGATGACCAATCGCATTGCACCTAGCAGGGCCTAGATGAGGCGATCAAAGCAGGCTACAAGAAGTAGAACTCCATATTTAGTGGAGCGGGCTTTGATTTTCCCATCAAAGCCCGCCCAGGCGGGCTTTGATTTTACGATCAAAGCCCGCTCCACTAGGGCTTTGATTCACTGATCAAGCTCGCTTTTTTTTTACTCGGCTCGGGCTCGAGAAGGCTGAGAGTCGTGCTTTCAAGCAAAATAGGAAGATGGAAGTGCGCGTTCTTGTCAGAAATCCAATCAAAACAGTCGTGTTCATGTTCTATCAGCCAATCGCAGCCCTTCGCGAAGTATTTACAAGTTCGATATGAGTTTGAAGCGTGGGTGCATGTCAGAAATGCAATCAAAACACTCATACTCGTGCTCGATCAGCCTGCATCACAGCCCTTCGCGCTTCGCGCGGCGGGCTGTGATTAGGCGATCTCACACTCGTACTCTTGCTTGATTCCATACTTCCTAGTACTAGTAGTAGTACTACTAGTACTAGTAAAAGATTCACTCACAGCCTAAATCTTTCACGTACAACTACTGCCAGTACTGGTGAATCGTGTAGATCTACATGTACCATGATCTGCAGAGTAGATCGACGAGTAGAGTCAACATGATCGTACATGTAGTGAAGAAAGATTTCCAGATTGGAGTCAGAGGCAAATGGGTCATCAGGTTTGCTAATGACTGCTGCTAGCAGTAGTTGCTTGTTAGCAACTCCTCACTACGAGTACGAGGAAGAGTAGATCTTTACTTTGTTGTGGTTGTACTCACTGCACTGCGACCAGAGCCTTCATAGATCTGCTGTACAACCCGGTGGCACTTCACGACGGCTTGAGTCTGTACTTCTGTCCGATTTCGCTGTGAGCCTGGAATGAAGACGTTCCGAGCGAGGCTAAAAATGCTCATTTGGACGAGTTGCCCGCTCTTTTATATCACGCCGCAGCCCCGAGCAAACTGCTTACAAGTAACTTAGTTGCAGCCTAGACTCAATTATTATTTCCCCCTGTCACGAGGGACAGCGCAGCCAGGCTGTTGGTTGTCTGGCGGGAGAGTTGATACCGCTACCCAGTCGAGTCGGGAGTGGTTCGTGCCGACAAAGTAAGGCCAAACTGAAGGCGATCAACAATGCAGTTTCGCCTTGAAAAGAGACTGACTTGAGACCTGAGCCGTCGGCCATCCCTCTCTCGAATAATTCAATCTCTAAAGGATCTGTCTGCGACTTACCGAGGGAGTTTACGTATACATTATTATGAGAGTTCATTTTATGTGCACCTAGTTTCACCGTTATCAATCTCTCATTCGTAACTAGTGCCGCGGGCTTCGCTGCGGGTCCTTGCGAAAGTGAGCAAGAAGAGCTTGCAGCTGAGTAGGTGTGAGAGGTGGTGCAGAGTGACCAAGCGCTAGGAACTGTGGGCCGCTGAACCTTGGCCAGGTACGACGTCAGCAACGGCGCTGCACTGGTGAACTAAGAGCAACACGTGTGCACAAGAGAATTACAATGTTTGGGATCAGTGGTAGCGCTGCTTCTCCTCCGCGATTGTTTGTGCTCGGCGTGTTTGTGATGGTGGCGATCAGCATGCCCAGTGCTGCTATGAGCACTGCGACGTGCCCTCAGTGTAATGATACACACAGCTGTGCCAGGCCAGATCTTGCGTATGTGGAATGTCCAGTCAGCACCCATCAGTGTGTTGCTTCATTCAAGGGATGCCATGGCAGCGTGCGAATGCTGGAAGCGTATTGTGAACCCAAAGCTGCGCAGGTATTGTGTTCCGTAGCCAGTGATCAGGTCTGCTGCAGTGATCCTGAGAACACACAATGTCGTGCCAGGTTGATGGCGTTCCTGAAGGACAACAGGTCGTGTGACGTAGTTACAGAGCCACCACAACGTACATCACCATTATCATCATCAACAAACCTACACAAAGGTGAACATCTGCCCTGTTCTGGGTTCTCTATCTTTCTTCTCCACAATTCGCACTCGCCCTCTCATGAGTGTTTACTAAAACAAAACTCGGAGTTAGGGAAAGGCGTTTTGGTATCTGTTACTCTGCCTTTGTGTAGTGGTACGCTCTGCCCTTGCTTGGGCATAGAGCAGCAGCACAGGACGCTAGACACAGTGTGTCTTCTCGCAGTACACAGGGTACATGTAGTCGACTAGGTCAATTTGTGGGGATAGATGTCTGTACCGCTGGAAGTAGGTTCCATCATCTACTGCAAACCTAGCGTTGCCAAACGATGTTTTCTTCCATTTTACTCAATCTGAACTGGTTTGCATGGATACGTCTTCACGGCATGCATTGGCCACAAGTGCATGTATGAAACACGTCAAATGTTTGAATTTGCGCTGTTGACGTATTTGCAAGTGCGAACGCGCGATACTTTAACTTCAAGTTGCTTTTCCAAAGCACGGATTCTAAACGCTCACCTTGCAATAGGAGGTCAAACCCTCTCCTCAATTCAATTGGCTGTCTTGACATGCTACGAGATGCAGAAATAAATAAAATAATAAAATAGTCTAGGATTGTCAAGAGTTTCCTACATGTGCACCTTGTTATCGATGGCTCATTGAAAAGTGTTTGTTTGGAATGCTTCTCTAGTTTTTGCGGACACCCACCATCTGTTTTTATGTTCCATTCTTGAGACAGGAATTTCTTCTTTGCGTTGTGCATTCTTGTGTGTGTATGTTGCAGGAAGTGACGGAATGCCGACGGAAATAGTTGTTGTCGTGTCCGTCTTAGCCTCTCTGGTCTTCATCGGACTTATGCTTCTTATTGGGTATGTAGCTGTACGCAAGCAGAGACAAGCCAAGGGCAATGGCAAGATTTTCGTCTCTCCCAGCAGATTCCCAATAGATATTGTCACATCAGAAGCAATCAGCGATGACTCTGGTTGCGATATGGGCGAGTCAAGCGGGAGAGGGATACTGCAGCTGGAGGAGAGGACCATCTCGCGTGAAATTGACCTGCTCGACCAAATTGGCACTGGGCGGTTTGGTGAAGTGTACCGGGGCCGATGGAGAGAAGACCAAGTTGCCGTCAAGATCTTCAAGACCATTGAGGAGGCATCGTTCTTCCGAGAAGTCGAGCTCTTCAACACGTGCATGCTGCGTCACGAGAACATCCTCGGCTTCCGTGCGGCCGACAATCGCGACTTCAACATGGAGACTCAACTGTGGATGGTACTGGACTACCATTGCAATGGCTCCCTGTATGATTACCTCCGTCGGCACAGCACGCAAAACCCATCACCAAACCGTAAATGCCTGGGCCTGGATGACCTTCACAAGATGGCGCTGTCCATCGCAGCTGGCGTGATGCACCTCCACAACCATATCGATGGCCAGTCGTTTGGCAACAAGCCGGGCATAGCGCATCGAGATCTGAAGAGCAAGAACATCCTGGTAAAGCAGGACGGTACATGCTGTATAGCTGACCTGGGCATGGCTGTACGTCACAACCCCAGTCAGAATGCTATTCACTTCTTGGACAAGGACAACTTGAAGGTAGGTTTGTCTCAGCTGCAATCTGAATGCCAATCATGTGATTAGCACTACCAAACCTACTGAAGTAGCTTCATCAACTCCACCAAATTTTTAAATTTGTTAAGATTTCTGCGTCGTTAAAACTGGGGGGTGGGGGATAGTATTAATAGTAGTGAAGTATACGCATTCAACTGACGTTAAAGTGTAGGCTAAAAAATCATTACACCTATGGAAACATTTCTTTAATTCAATGGAGGGCTGTGTGAATATGGAATTGCCATGGTGCACTGTATTTCTCATTGTCAAAGGATATCAATGAAGGTGTATGGCTCTAAGTCACCACTGCATTCGTTTGGGCGTGTGTTGCTCAGGTGGGCACCAAGCGCTACATGGCACCGGAGATCCTGGACGGCTCCATCAATCCTCACGTGTTCGAGTCGTTCCGCATGGTAGACATCTATGCGCTGGCGCTGGTCCTCTGGGAAATTGCAACTGTGTGCTGCCCGTCTTCCGGTGAGAATGCCCCTCTGAGTCTCTGTGCTTCACGCAGTACTTCAAGTTCCGGTGTCTCTTCACCCCTTCACAACAGTTACAATACACAGTATTGCTTGTGATGTGCTTGCACTCACTCACTCACTCACTCACTCCCTGTCCATACCGCATGCAATGCTTTGAAATGTGCAGGAATTTGATTTAGCCTGCTACTGTTGCCATCTCTTGACGATAAGATAACCGGCAGGTGATGCTCTGTATTCGGAGTCAGGTTTTTTCAAACTTTGAATCGTACTTCTGTTGCTGTCCAATCACAACTGCAGATGAGCTTCCAACCTACAAGTTCCCGTTTGAGGAGTCGGTCCCTGGTGATCCGTCCGTGGAGGATATGTACGGAGCTGTGTGCGTCAGGAAACTTAGACCCAGCCTTCCGGACCATTGGCTTGAAAATAAGGTAGGCGAATTGTCACCTGTGGAGTGCTGCTGCTCAGTGTATCATGCCATTCGGGGGTCTTCACAACTAGAAGTCTACTAATTTTTTTTAAACCCATACCAAGCTGGTACTTCGAAGTAAATCTTGAAAGGCCCAACGCAATCATTAGAGGCAAACATTCGTAAAATTGACTCTGAACAGCTACCTGAAGTATGAAATACTGACACAGTGTGCCTCAGTGGCAGTAGTTCCCTCGTTTTGGTCTCTGGAGTAGCTATGCAAGGAATTCTCTCTTCTTCTTTTTCACTAGATAGATTCCGCAATCATTAATTTGGTCAATCCTCGACTCGATGGTAGAACATCAAAATGTGTCATTCACAGGTGTGCAGCCATGGGCTTCCAGGAATGCTCCTCAATACAGATAATAGTTACTGTGTCATGTGGCAAGACTGCTTTTGCCATAGCCAGTTACCAGAGTAGATTGTGTGATTGCGCAGCAGAGGTCTCAATCCACCTTGCTGTATCTTCACGCGGGAGGCTGTAAACGTGTATGCCCTTTTCTGCTCTTATGTTCATGTTTTGCCGTTCAGAAACTGGCCGTCCTTGTACGTATCATTCGCACATCGTGGAAAGAGGAGCCGCAGAGTCGCTTTGCCGTTCACCGTATCTGGCGCAATCTGCAGTCAGACGTGGCTGCTGCCACTTCTACGGACAATGCCCTTATATCTCCGGTCTAGCCCTCCCTCTCTCTCTCTCTCTCTCTCTCTCTCTCTCACACACACACACACTCACATACACACACGGCTCACTCGGCCTTGTCCCTGGCCGCCCACATGCTTGTTATTGCGCAGCTTGATGTGTGCGGCTGGCTCACTTGATATGATCACTTTCATACGTTTAGCTTCGAACAGTTTGATGTGACTAGATTGTGTTATGATCTGGTGACAATCTCGATTTCTTTCAACTTCTCAATTTCGCCAATGACTTGATTTGAGTACCGTATGATTTGAGCTGATTACCCAGGTGCCCTACCTGAGGTTTTCCTTGAGCGCTTCACACTACGATTTGAATACCAGCACTGTGCCAATTTTTCCGAGTGCTCGTATGCTATTTGTATTCTGTTTGAACTCCAGGGTAGGTTCAGTAGCCATTCTTTAGCCATCGTCCTGCTGCTGCGCAATGCTTTTGTCAGAATGTAATTGATAATGGAGAACTAAAATGATGCGTTGGACCTTTCAACGTAACCTACTTATCTTTCTCAGGCAGTTTCAGCGTGTGCCCGGACTGTGTGATTTGCTTGCATGCGTGCAGTGCGTGTGCCCGGACTTGTGATTTGCTTGCATGCGTGCAGTGCTACCTAGAAGCTGGTAAGTCATGGCTAGGCTCTGCTGCCTACGCTAGTAATCAAGTCTCGCGGACGACTCTATAGATGGTCACCACCATCACATTGTGCTCTAGTCTTAGCTGCCCCCCTGCCTCCCCCCCCCCCCCACACACACACTACCAGGCGAAAGCTGCATGATAGTACAGTGTACTGGTGAGAGAAGGACAGTGCTGCACATTGAAATCCAGTCGTGTCACTCAAGTTTGTGCCTTGCATCATTTCGCAGCCCGGTGTTCGCAAGTCTAGGGCTGCGCAACGCCCAGCGCGCACTTGGGTGACACGACTGGATTTCATCGAGCAGTACTGAGTCTGTACATGTATTTCCCAGAACTCTGCAGCAGCTTGGAGAACACGTGTGTGTGGGTAGACTGTCTTACTTCAAAAGTAAGACCTGTTTTTTTAAACAAAAAACATTTGCTGTGGGCTCATTCTATCGGAGCTGCACACTCTGGCTAATGTTCCCTTGCTGATGTAGGTTATCCGGCACGCAACTCATGCATGATGAGCACCAGGCAGCAGTGTGAGTCAGTCTTGCACATGTAGTTGTGAGAGCAGACACCAAGGGCCATTGACCACTGAACTGTGAGCCATTCTTTGCACAGAGTGCATGGACACACTTTCTAGCAAG
This sequence comes from Sycon ciliatum, assembly GCF_964019385.1. Taxonomy (NCBI): domain Eukaryota; kingdom Metazoa; phylum Porifera; class Calcarea; order Leucosolenida; family Sycettidae; genus Sycon; species Sycon ciliatum. The sequence goes on from NC_088643.1 coordinate 25,269,130, forward strand.
TTTGTTATGTGGAATCTCCACTGCTCGGAACAAAGACCTTCAGATATTCTTTAGGGTTATAAAAAATTGTATCCTCTTTATTGTTCCTCTCCACGGAAATCTTTAGTAAAAGGCAAAGGATTTCTTCGTGGTTGAAGAGAAACCAGAGTATGCATTCATGCTTCTGATCTCCCAGATCTAAGTTGAAAGTTCCGTTAGTGTATGCACCTCTGGAAAGTTTCTACCGTCCGCAATTTCGCCACGGTCTTATCACTAGTACTAGCAATTAGTGATGTGATGCTGCCTAAGCCATGGCATAATGGACTCGGGTAAAGTGAACAGTGGATCGTTGCCATGACAACAAATATAAAGTACATGTACCATGAAGGCAATGAATGCCAAGACTAGTCCCCGGAGTCCCCGGCAAGACAAAGCGTCAAAGGTGTGCAGACTGGGTGCTTTATCGTGTCCGTTCCCGAAGGGAACTCACGACGGCCGCTAACACCCGGTAAACCCTAGCGGCAGATGCAGCGCCTAACGGTGGGGGTGAGTTGATAAGTCTCACAACCACTGGTACAAGTGCCGAGAACGACCCCATTAGCTGCATCCATGTACCCCTTGTGCCTGGCCACAAGTTCCCAGTTGACTGTGGGTAGCCTGATAATGATCGAAATGTGAAACACCGGGCATTATTTCTATTTCCCTGATCGAGCTTGAGTGCAGCGCAAGTGCGCATGGTTGACTGCGAACGGCAGTCTCCGAAAGCAAAAGTCTTAGTATAGGGCTTGAAAGTGCTACGTAACAGAATAGCAACAATTTCAAAAATTCAAAAACTGGATCTGGATCCAAGCACATTTCAAACGGCTTTGCTCACAGCAAGGCCGGTGAAATTGACTAGGTTGGCTAATGGGGATGGGGTGACAACTAGTGGTGAAGAAAAGTCACACCTGCATACGACATGAGTGGGTTGCTATGCACCCACATACTGAGGCAATAGCAAAGTCAAACTGTAGTGGATCCAAAAGTAGAAATCTGACATGAACTTACTACTCCCTGGCCGTTTTGATGTAATCACTTCCAAGCCCTATTGTGTTGGCCCGGAGTCGCGATATTCTCGGTTTTACCCAGGGTTGCTTGCATTGTCGTCATGGCTACCGTGATGGTGACTGAACTAGACCTGGTCTAGTGAGAAGGCATTCTACTGCCTGGAATTCTGGTGAAGTAAAATAAAGTAGCAACAACAACAACAACAACAACAACAACAACAACAACAACAACAACAACAACAACAACAACAACAACAACAACAACAATGTGAGAATAAAGAATTCAAACAACAACAACAACAACAACAACAACAACAACAACAACAACAACTGTTGTAGAGTGTGCAATGTGGCTAGAGTGCTGGGTCTCGCTGGGTCAGATCAGCAGCTGGTACATGGTGTGTTGGCAGGAGTACAGTAGTCCTGCAGTCGGTACACAGGTCTAGTCACGGTGCCGCAGTGCCGCAGTGCCATGGTCCCAACTCGTGAGTCGCACGTACAGTCACACTCCCCGTCTCACCTTATCCATGGGGAATTACCTGTAGCTCAGAACTAGGGAGTCGTGAAAACTCTTTCACAACTCCCTGCTCAGAACATACACACTTAGTGTATGGAAGTAAACACTTCGTTTATGCCGATCAACAGTTTCGGGGCCCTTTTCGATGAAAAGTCTATTTTTGTGAGTCTAGATGGGTCAGAAAAGTGGCCGGGAGACGGACGCGTCCGAATTAGGGCCGAGTTCTACTGTACACAGACACCCACTTTTTTTCAACAAAAGTAAAAAAAGTACGGTCCTGCAGAACAATTTGCTCACTGTGTATATCCCATTCACTAAAGCGGGATTCGCAGAAGCTTTTTTGCGATGCGACACGCGGTGGGACAGCCGCGAAACCGGGAAATCCCCAAATCGCAGCCATCTCGCAGCCCACGCAACTGCCGGAACTGGGCCATCGCAGAAGTTGAGCTTGGCTCAACTTTTGCGATGCGACAAGCGATTTGGCGTACGGTTTTGACCTTTTCTACAGCAAAGTTGTACAAAGGTTCAAGAGTTGCCTGTAAATTTGTACAAGTTGTACCAAACAGTACGAATACCATGGTGACGTACCCACCTGCATTGAACTTCGCGCCAAATCAGCAAGGCGTTGTCGCATGGCTGACTTCTTCTGTGAATGGTATTTCGCGAGTTCGCATCGCACGCATCCATCGCAAATCGCGTCGCATCGCCCATCGCATCGCAAAAAAAGCTTCTGTGAATCCCGGTTAAAGCATGTCAAACATCCAAAAGCACTAAAGCAAGCTGTGCAGCAGAAATTTAACATTTACAGGCACAAACTGACCTAAAGCAGACTTGAGTATCCAAGCCAACACAGGGTGCACACCCTGTCACTTAGAAAGTCTGGAACACATCCGCATCTGCGGGCCGAACATTTCAAAAACACTTCTTTATTTCAGCACTGCTTCAAAACTAACTAACCATTGAAAATGGCAAATTTTGGTACTTTTTCTGGTATTTTCATGCATTTTGGTGTATGGCTAAAGTAGTTCCTTGCCTGCCATGCCAGATGTATAATTTAAAACAATCACGGTTCACGTGGGACTCAGCTGGAGGCCGAGTTTTCCGCATCCGTAGGAACGCCACCACCCTCTATGCATCAAGGCAGGAACGCCACCACCCTCTATGCATGAAGGCACGGATGCAGCTCCTAAAGCGGTGGGAGGTGAGTAGATCAGATACAGTTTATTATGGTTCTGCCAATTCCAATGCTCTTCGACCTAATTTTCAAGCATTGTCAACCAAGGTCCCCCCCCCCCACACAGTGGACACACACACACACACGTGTGCATACTGAGGTTACGTCACGCAACCTGCTAGCATCACCACACTCCAGTTCAGATTTGCCTTCTCATACCTGCATATACCCCATACTGCCGAGATTGCGGGCGTGATTTTACATTGTTGAGTCTAGAACTTGACAGCGAAAGAAGGGCAAATCAAGCAGCCGTCAAAGCTCAGACACAACCTGACTGTCACTTCAGTGTCCAAAACTAGACAATCAGCCTAGTACTAACACGCAAAGTCCGCCTAGACGGGCCATTGAACCTGACAGTAGCACTACACAAGTGCTCGTGCCTACTGTCAGCCACAGGCAATTTAGGCTATTTGGTATGGATCTGTGTAGTCGAAAATGTCCGCCGCTGGAATATTTACTGGGTTTTCATTTTCAGACAAGAACCCATAATCAAACTTGGAGAAAGAAAGTTACTGAAACAACGTAAGTTTGCCGTACAAAACACTTGGCACTGTTGCTTTCTGGTGTGCTGCTCTAGTACTGCTCAATGAGACCCAATGACACGAGTCAAGTACGACCACCGGACACGGTCTGCAACCGGCCCTAGACCTGCAAACACTGGCATGTGAGCTGGTGCAGGGCACAAATTACTTGACTGACATGCATCGGGTTTCATTGAGCAACCCATGGCCATGGCCCCTGCCGAACAGCTGCACTGCCGCGTCTCTGTATGTGCACCAGCTAGCCTATTACTATTACGGTAATACTAGTGCTGTGCCGTCTAGGTATCGAAGTCACAGGCTACCAAGAATACTACTGACTACAAGTAGTAAGTACACTGTGTGACACTCAGTGGTCATTGAGTCTAAAAATTACAAAAATTAATAACAACACAGAACACACAACCACTACTACCTAAGTAATTAATTCTTACACTGCCCAAAACGGTGCTTTCAGTACTCTCCATTCGCAGCCACAGTCTTCATTGCCACCTTCTCTCAGTGCGGAGAGCACACGCTGACACTTAGCACCACGGACATCTACATGTATAGGAAATAAGAGAATGGGCAAACTGCGAGTTGAGTCGCACCGCTGAATCACGGGTCAGTATTATCGACATTGAACTCAACGCTCAGCCATATAATAAAAATCGCTTTTCTTGCCTACAGTGTAGGGTAACTAACTTACTGTAGTATGCATGTAGGGAACAGAATACTAGTACAAGATGTGGGAAGTGAAAACCAATCTCATTAATAAAGTAGACTCATGTGTTCACTGCACGCCGGATTGCCCTTGAACTTGAAGCTTGGCGGATAATGCGGGCAAAAAACTGTGGCAGAATGTAAGAGTATTATTTTTTCTTGTATGTTTCATGCACGTTTGGTACGGTGGATAAGAAATGGAGCAGAATTCAAGGAAGTGCCTGCCATAAGGTTTGTATCGTTCTGATTTCACTGCTGTTCGAGCACTATATACACGTATATGATTTTGAATTTCGACACTACCACTTGCTCTATGTAATGAGTCCGTCATGTGAACACCACCTTCGGCTCCTGTCCAAGCCTTTACCAATAACTGCACCTTCGTTCCCGTCACTTCAGTTCAGGCACCATTCCATCGGCTTCCAAGTCCACAAATCTTCACCGGAACTTGCTTTCGAAGGAAGAAAACAAAACATTACCAAACAAAGCGTTTACCATCCAATCGACCTCATTGCAGCACAGGCGATACAACATGTACAACGCGGACACATAAAAATTAATAGCCTAGCTGTGACCAGGTGACATCGCTGATCAACCAGGCCGCAAAACTTCAAAAGCAACTAACTACTACTACAACTGTAGTAGTCTTACTACTTCAGCCATCCAGTCACATCTGCATCTGGCCAACTCTGCTCACCCGTCTGTGCCAACTGCCTGGGTGTGGTATGCACGGTACGGAAGCCTTGTTATGTCACTACAAACAGCCTAATGATCGACGTGAAACCCTGAGTTGCAAAACAGCTTCCTCTCCTAATATATCTCGTAAACAAAGTGTTGGCGGTACGACTCTACCTACTAGTCTACGAGTAGTAGTACCGACGTTACTTTCGCCCCGTTTCCTTGCTCCGGAGCTCCGTGATTATTTTTTACTGCGAAATGTTTGCTTGAGTACTGCTGGGTCTACAGTGTGGGTGAAGCAAGCTAGGAGTAGGAGAAGATTGAGGACTTGTAGTACTGTACGACCCTGGAATGGAATAATCCCGGACTTCAGTACGATCTCGTTTGTGTTCAGATTGTCGCCATGATCATCAACTGAGATAGAGGCTCCTCTTTCCAGAGTATTTTGGCTAGCGTGTCTTACTTCAAGAAGAGAAGGGATGTTCAAACTTGTAGAGCACAACTTACTACTGGTACATGTATTCAAATCAGGCATTTTCTTCGACCAACCTGTTTTCTCGACTGATAATGATAAGCACCTGGCCAGCGATATTAGCAGTCACTACTCGTACAACATGTAGTAAGCCGGACCGTCTACAGCCTGCACAGGACACATTGAATACGCTCACAACTTCACAAGACTGAATACGTACACGAAGCAATGCAAGTAGTTACTTGCCAGAGTTTCGTGGTTTGCGAAGGAAACTAACTACATGTACATTGTACTTGAAGCATCGCAGGTATTATACAATCATGTGGCGAAGCAAAGGAGACGGGAGCGATAAACGCAACGCAAGAGGTGTGGCCAGTAGTACATTGTATACCGGTACTTGGTTCGCTAATCAGCGCCTCTGTGTAGATCTACTGCATGCATACATGTAGGGTGGATAAGGTTAGCCTGAATAAGGTTACAAGGTTGGATTGATTGGTAGTCGCATCATGCTACAGTCACGGCACAGTACACAGTTCATTTCATGCAAACTCAATCTACTACATGAAGAAGCAATGCAAGTGGTGTCCTTCGTGAACACATCAGCACAACACAGAAAAACAAGGTCGACTCTAGGGGCAATGGCAATGCCGGAGGAAAAGGAAATTCCCAAAGTCAGACATACCTTGCCAGAGTGCTCAACTTCTAATTGAAAGCACAAAAAAGTCAGCATAGCTGACAAAATCACCATAGTCATGCAGGTGACTGACGTCATGACTGGTCGGTGACAAATTCAAGTATTGGTACAAATAATACGAAAAAATACTGCCAGAAATATAAAATCAAATTATCAGTGAAGTCCTCAGACTGCCAAGAAGCCAAGCTCAGCGAACATACTGAGATTGCTCATACTCAAACTGTTAGAACTATTACTTACAATTCTACTAGAATCCAAACCATGCACACATGCCAATTCTCGACTATCAGGGGCAGTACTTCAGAGCAAGCAGTTCGTACACACATGTACGTGTAGTGGTCACTCCTTCACCTCAGTTACCAAACACATAATTATACTGGTGGAGGGATTCGGAAGTACACTCGATATATTATTATTATCTACTCTGTATCAGACATTTCTCCACCATTTCCTTGCATGCGGCCTGCGTGACTGTACAAGTTATCACGACACCGCATGTGCAAGTTCAGGACTCTGGCTGCCGGGCGGTTACACTGCCGTCTCACCCGAGTCAGCGTCTGTCTGCACATCCTGAATATTCAAGTAGATGCGCTTGCTGGTGAATCGACTGGCACCATCCTCCTTCCAGCACGCGCTGATCAAGCGATGAACAATGGCCAGGGTCTGTGCAGGCAATGATCAGCACCAAGAACACGTAGCACAAGATTATTTCAGCACTGTACATGTATTGGATGAGCTTGAAACGCTGTACGAAGACTGGAAGCGCCATTGCAACGTGCTGAGCTTGAAATTAATTTCACCGCACTAATTTATCTGTGCCTTTCAACCCTGTGCTAAAAATAACTGATACATTCATTCGACAGGCTAGGAATGCCATAAATATGTCATGTAACATAATGTTCACACCGAATCCTAATTGCCTCTCATACACTGTTCATGAACTAACATGCCCTGCCAATGTTTTCAGATACACAAGAACTATGACAGTGTTAAGTCATGTTAAAAGCAACTTCAACTTCACCGGCCGTTTCGTTATCATTTTAACTGACATGGCAACGGATCTCAAGTAACATGCAATAGTGAAGACGTATCCATACTAACATGATGCGTCAGTGTTTTGAAATACACGAGAAACTTGACACTACTGCATGCTGGTTCATTCAAGCTAGGCGACAGCAGTCTTGTTTCAAACTCACATCATCCATTCGCCATCGACTGGGCAGCGGTGGCCTGGCCTTATCAATGCACACAGTGCGATGCATGTCCTCTAGCGTGGGATCAGCCGGCACACGATGAGAGTAGGGTAGAATATAGCACGGTGTCTCGCCTGACAGACACAGTTCATAACAAATTCAACAACAAAAAACCAAGGGTTAATGGCAGCTGCCTTTGGAATGGGTTCCATTGCAAAAGTACAGCCCTAGTTTTAATCGGGTATATCGAGAAGAACAGATAGACGCAGGATGAGCATAGCGAAGTAAAATCTTCTACTTAAAAAAAAGTGCAGGGGTTCATGATCACTGCCACAAGACCAGGAGCCCACCACTGTACACTTATTTGTTCAGGACAATCATGGTGGAGGACATAGCATGCGTACAATAACACATGCACTAGTATTTTGCACACACACACACGCTCACTCACACACACACACACGCGCGCGCACACACGCGTGTACGCATACACACGCACAGACGCTAGCATGCGCACATGTTTACACACACACACACACACACACACTCAAACACACACATGTACACACATGTACGCACACACACATTTACGCGTGCACACACACACATGTACACATTGTCATCATCATCGTCACCATCATAACTTACCGGCTGGCTGGCAGCACACCTGCGCAATCTCCCACATAATCAAGGCGACGGAGTAGACATCGGCCATCAAAAACTGTTCAAAAGAGCCGAGTTTGATGGTTTCACTCAGCACTTCCGGTGCCATATAGCGTGTTGATCCAGCCTAAACAGACAGGTAGGGTAAAATCCAGCATGCACATTCTCACATTCATGAGGTTCAAGTGTACAATGTTCTCTCATTATTCTCTCATCAAACCAGCCACATACATACCTTCAGATCTTGCACATCAACATAGTGCATGCCATTTGTCTTCCTGTCCTGACTGATGGCCAGTGACAAGTCGGAAATGCAGCACGTCCCGTCGCGCTTCACCAAGATGTTCTTGCTCTTCAGGTTGCGATGCGCAATGGGCGGCTTGCAGCCGAAAGCGCGGTCCTTCGCAGAGCAGTGGAGATACGACAGGCCAGTGGCTATGGAGGAGATCATCCGTTGCATGTCCGATAGTCCAAGCTCGTCCGCCGGCATGTTGGGAGCAGAGCGGCACGAGAGAAAGTCGAACAGTGAGCCATGCGGATGATACGCCAAGAACATCCACGGGTGAACGGTGTTACCAGCACACAGGTGGCCATTGTCATGAAACTCAACAATGTTCTCATGATGCAGGATGTACGTGCTGAAATGATGAATTTCTTGCTCAAACAGCTTTTCTGCGGCTGTTTTGAAGACCTTAACAGCTACTTGGTCTCCTCTCCACACACTAAGATACCAGTCAAACTGTCGGCCGCGTGCAATCTGATGGCCAAGGTCAATATCGAACCTAAGGTTTGCCAGCGTATTCAGGTTCGCCGTTTTATCATCTACTCTCTGCTCCGCGCATTCAGGTGGCGGTTTGGGCAGCCTGGAACGAGCCAGTCTGGTGACGGCTTTCTTGAAGCATGCTGGCTTTTGAGTGCACAGCATCAACGTCAATCCAGTAAGTGCTATGATGAGGCAGGTGAGGAGAACCAAGACTATGATGAGCTGCACTTCTGATATCCCACCATCCAGCTGACTGGCGGTCACTATTTCGCCTTGCCCTAGAACAAGAACACGGGCAGCAAAGCAGAAGAGCAGAACATCGACCAACGAATGCCACTGATCACAGTGATGCAGCACTTCAGTCAAACTGGCATTCAGTCGTGTTTCCATGCCGACTGATACAGGCTGATGTGCCTTTACATGGCAAACTCTCTGCTCTCTCTCTCTCTCTCTCTCTCTCTCTCTCTCTCTCTCTCTCTCTCTCCCTCTCTCTCTCTCTTAATCTCTCTCTCTCTCTCTCCCTCTCTCTCTCTCTCTTACTCTCTCTCTCTCTCTCTCTCTCTCTCTCTCTCTCTCTCTCTCTCTCTCTCTCTCTCCTCTCTCTTTCTCTCTCTCTCTCTCTCTCTCTCTCTCTCTCTCTTTCTCTCTTTCTCTCTCTCTCTCTCTCTCTCTCTCTCTCTCTCTCTCTCTCTCTCTCTCTCTCTCTCTCTCTCTCTCTCTCTCTCTCTCTCTCTCTCTCTCTCTCTCTCTCTCTCTCTCTCTCTCTCTCTCTCTCTCTCTCTCTCTGTGTGTGTGTGTGTGTGTCTGTGTGTGTGTGTGTCTGTGTGTGTGTGTGTCTGTGTGTGTGTGTCTGTGTGTGTGTGTGTGTGTGTGTGTGTGTCTGTGTGTGTATGTGTGTGTGTGTGTGTGTGTGTGTGTGTGTGTGTGTGTGTGTGTGTGTCTGTGTGTGTGTGTGTGTGTGTGTGTGTGTGTGTGTGTGTGTGTGTGTGTGTGTGTCTGTGTGTGTGTGTGTGTGTGTGTGTGTGTCTGTGTGTGTGTGTATGTGTGTATGTGTGTGTGTGTGTGTGTGTGTGTATGTGTGTGTGTGTGTGTGTGTGTGTGTGTGTGTGTGTGTGTGTGTGTGTGTGTGTGTGTGTGTGTGTTGCCATGACAGTGAACTCAGCTGTTTTAAAATACCAAACATTGCCACATTCGAAAAGCTTACCGCTCATGGGGATGCCGGGCATGTTTATGGAGCTGCTTATGGGGATGTTTATGGAGCTGCTTGTGGGGATGTTTATGGAGCTGCTTGTGGGGATGTTTGTGGTCGTAGGTATTGTCGTCGGAGATATTGAGGTCGTAGGTATTGTCGTCGGAAGTATTGTGGTCGTAGGTATTATGGTCGTAGGTATTGTGGTCGGAGGTATTGTTGTTACAACAGGTCCACAATCGTAGCGGTTTATCGCTAGTGCTTTCTCTAATCCTGTGCAACTGCCTGTGGCAACTCCAGGTTGGATTGCATTGCAGCAGATGGGCTGAGCCTGCAGCAGCGGCAGCTTACACTTCTCCACTGCCACGTTCGATGTGTTTTTGAAGCATCCGGAATAGTAGCGCAAACGCGGGTACTCATCTTTGGCGAGGATGCAGACCTCGTCTTGTGCACACCGCATCCTCTTCACAAACACGCCGAAGCAGGGAAGCGTGCCAGTCTCTTGAAAGATACAACTGTCACAGGCAATGCAGTTGTAACCCACCTTCGGTACTGGCGGGCTGGTTACCGTGGGGACTACTAAAGGGCTGGATGTAGACTTGCTGGTAGACTGAGCTCCCACGTGTATGTGTGGCTGCACAAGTACCAAGATGGCAGCCACCAGCAACACTACAAAGACTAAGTACATTGGACATTGTGATGGGCCGGACCTGCACCCTGTCACCATGGTCACACTAACCATGATCATCGGGCCTACCTACATACTACATGTACATGACTACAGTACTGTGCTGTAGAACACCACGACTAACTGTTACTTGCTCTCCTCGCCTTCTGCTTTGCCGGGCGGTACGGTGCAGACTAGAGACGGGTGGTCACAGTCAGTGCAGCGGTTAGCTCTGCTGCTGCTCCGAGCCCACCTCCACAACAGGTGCTTCCTGGTCCTGCACAATATCAATACTCAACCACTTCGACAATTCTCGACCACTTCGACAATGCTCGACCACTTGATCACTTCAACAATGTTCTGCAACTAGCTAACTTGTCGATAATGTTCTGCGCCCGTCCAAGGATTACCCACACAACACGGAACAATAATTCCGCAACTGCACTAATACAGTATAGTATTTTGTTCGTACACTGAAGTACCGGTGCAAGTGCAAGACAGTAGTAGTTTATACTGACCGTAGACACTGCAAGTGATTCGCACCGCACACGGACTTTCCACTGTTCCGTCACCTAGTAGTAGATCTACTAGCCAATGCCGTATCTGTGCGGTTCAGGTTCCGGCGACGTCTTCCATTCAGCCGACCAAGACACCGCCTTGTTTTCTCCACCAACGCGACGATCTTCTACAAGCCTGGGCTTAGTCACTCTGCACTTAGGACGGTTGCAAAGGACAGTAACGCGGCTCGGCACTGCATCACGGCACTACCCAGCCCGCGGTTCGCAAGGATCTACAGGAGCTGAAAGAAGTCCACACGAGATCACCCACCGTGTACGATGTCGGTAAGTAGACCTACGGCGCGTGTCGATATCGATGTCAACTGACGCGTGAACGTAACTGTTGATGGAGTACCGGTATACAATGACTAATGCCGGACCTGCTGCACTGACCTAATACTAGATCATGGTAGATCTACCTCCAGCTCCCTGATCTGTAGCTGCAGCTGGCCACCTCTGCACGCACATAACCATGATATTAAACGCGGCAGGGACGTGACGGGATCGATCTCCGTGCATGACAGTCAGGCCATTGAAACAACATTGATCTTGGTGATCAAGGTGCCAGTCGGCCACCAAGGCAAGAGTGGCAAGACTGCAAGAGTAAAAATGAGCTCTCGGAGCTTACGCTTGCCTCTTGCCCGGGCTGAGTCAGTCTTGGTGGCATGACATGACATCGACAGCGCTCTAGCCAAGTAACATAGTTAGCATGGTTAGGGACTTGCCAGATCTAGTAGATGCACACCGCCGTCCTCACACACGTGCGGTTGATCAAGCTTAGGTTTTATGGTCTTCGATTCGAACAGGCCAAGTCACATGTTAAGGTGGCAGTCTGGGTTCGCGGCCCGACCGCATGAACACAGCCGTAACTTCCATAATAATTGATGAATTTTGCTCAAATCTTGACCACATACCCAGTGTATTTCACTAAGTCCAATGAAGTATAAATCAAGCTCACACATGGGAATCCGCAGACACAATAGTCAAATCTGCGATTATGCCGTACCACCAATACCTTAGACGCAATATGCAAACGCAGAAAGAAGCTGGGTAGAAACTGAGTGCTCCACAGGATTTCCTTCACATATACCTAGGTGCTAAGTGGAGCGGAATTTTGAAATCATATTCAGAACAAAGTACTCAAGCTGTCAAACAAAAATCATGCAATCGCGCAAAATTTAGGTCCTCGATCAGTAGCACTTTACTCAAAGCTACTAGACAAATATAAAAATCCATGACACTTAGCACCTTGATAAATGCTCACAGTTTCCAAAAATGTATGGTTTATGGGGTCTGTGACTTACAGGTTCTTTGCTACGCTGTCTAAGAGGTACGGGACTCAGTGGAAAATGGAGAAAAAAGTGCTCTGTGCAAGTACAGATGGAGGTATGTCTGTCCAACTAGAACTTACTAGAACTTAGTCGAAGCCACCAGCTTCATATGTCAAACCTTCTTCCTCTTGCTGCTCATCCTGGATGCCCTTCCTGACCCTCCTTCGCTTCTTTCGTGACCTCTTCCCTTCTTCTGACTTCTTTCTGGCAGCATGTGCCTGTCTCTCACGGTCTAGCAGCTTGATGAGACGTGTCGTATGGTGTCCAGTAGGGAGGCCCATCTCGTCCAGAACGCGTTTCACTGCCACACCTCCATCATTGAACCAGGCCACGGCCAGGTAGACGCACATCTGGACAGTGGGAGCGGATGCAAAGCCTGTCTTTGGACACAACTGCCACACGAGTCCATTGAACGCTTCGTTGCGATTCTGCGTAGCACCCTTCTGGCAGCGCTCGAGCAAACTCCGGTCGGACAACCGAATGTAGACCGGCTTCAGTTCCTTCCATACTGCCTCTGGCAGGATATTGTGGTGGGCGTAGACATCACCACCTGCCTGTTGCTGCTGCCATCTACACCAGCTGTTAATTCCAGGCGGACAATACTGGTGCTGAGGTTTACTGTCGCTGGATGCACGATGCATGAGGGATGCCCATATGGCCCTGGCCATGGCTTGCAAGTCTCCGCTGTTGTTCCGCACAGCCATGCCATAGTAGGCTTGCAGCTTGTCGATCATGGCATCCGTGAGGCGACCACGTCCGCCTATAGTGCGCCCATCAGCAAGCTTCTTGCCCGTAAGGTTTTTCTTCAGCTTTCTTAGGCTGGTACCGATGCGTTTTTGAACGTGGCCGACACATTCCTCCTTGACTACAGGCACCTCGGGCCCATACGGACAAGCGTCACGCACAGCCTTAAAACTCTTGGTATCTCCATCACCAATGTAGGTGGTGTACCTCAGCTTGCGGCTCTCAAAGGACCTGGCCCACAGAGTCTTGGCGGCTGCACTCTCCATGGCAGGAGCTGATACAGTGGTGTTGACTGAGCAATCGTGTTCGGCAATCTGTCGATCATAGTCATCTTTGGTTAGCTCTCCCTTCTCTTTTCTAGACGCCAAGTGCGTGCACTTGTGGCAAAACTTTGAAAGCACTTCGCAGTCCACCACTTTGCCGACATCATATGCAATTATAGTGAAGGCTCCGAAGAGCGATGCGAATCCTCGGCGCATCCAGGTACCGTCATAGGAAGCAGCGATATCGCTACCCCCATCTGCTGCGGACACTGCTTTCTCAGCTGCCTCAGTCATGCTACGCTCAGCGACGCTCTTGGACGCGGAATGCAGGCCTTTAGCATGGCTGTAAAATGTCGACCGACTCATAGGTGATGGCATATTCAGTGCACCCGCCAGCTTTACCATTGATTGACGTCCACGGCCAATCAGTCGCATTCCGAATACTGCTCGTCTGTTCACCTCCCAGACCCGATTGAACTTCTTGGACATAAATTCGCTTGCTATGTCGCCGCAGTTAACACAGGAAAGCTCCAGGCATGATGCAAGGCCTCCCCGTTGCGATTCGCTGATCGTGACTGCGCCATTACAGCCACTGCAACAAACTGCAGCTGACAAAAGCTGCTGAAGGCACTCGAGATCAATCAGGCGAAATCCATGCGCCCCTTCCTCACACTCTTCATCCAAGTCACTGTCGGAGGAACTGCTGTCGACTTCACCGCCACTTCCATCACTATCGCTGCTTGAAGACGTGGCTTCAGCTGACACTTCAAGGTCGTCATCAGACAGTGGCAAGTCAGGAATTTGTTCTGCAGGCGAAATTTTACCAGAGGGAGCCTTCGGCGCCTGAGACACTCCATAGAACGTTCTTTTCCTTTTCTTAGATCGTCCGGGCTTTCCCTTGGCTCTAGACTTCCCCATAGTAGCCAACGAAGGGGTTAGCTCCAAGAAACAATTACTCCAAAACAATTACTCCAAAAGTTTCAACAGCAGAGCGATCAGCTGAGATCATGAGAGTCGAAATTTGAATTTTTTTGAATTTGCGCATGCGCAAAAGTTATCTTGGTTGCCATGGTGACAAACATCGTGCGCGGCTGTCAGTCTGCAGCGCAGAGGAGTACAAGGAGTCGCTCCAGAAAATTTTAATGAAATCGCTCAAAGATTGACGGTAAAAATCGGAATAGTGTGCAAACCTAAATTTTGTAGAAATTTGCTGATATTTCAGTATTTCAAAAACAATTGTGCAGACTTTGCGCGGCTATATCTCCGGAAGGAAGCACCCGATTACGCTCAAATTTTCAGGATAAACCCTTTGGACCATACACAAGACGCTGCCAGTGAAAAAATACAGAAAATCGAAACTTTGTTTTTTGACCCTCTGAACCCAGACTGCCACCTTAACAGACAGTGTCACAGACAGTGTCACAGACAGTGAGTACTGGTACTGCACTGGTACTACTCTAGCTGGATGTCACTCTGACGGATGCAACTAGTCTACCGGTAACTAACTTGTAAGGGCTGGATTGCAGACAGACTCCGAGTCTGTCGACATGTCAGTCCTAGACCAAGTAGACTGGTCAGTCCTAGATCCTACAAGTAGACTGGTCAGTCCTAAATCCTACAAGTAGACTCAAGACTGACAAGAGTACATAATTTCAGTAGCCAATACAGGCCAGTACTGGAAGAAACCACGGGGAGTCCATTATTGCGCGAAGACTTATCCATAGACATGGTAAGGTTGCGCTCACACGACGATTAAAACGTACGAGAAAGGTTGCACGCAGCGCGCGAGAAAAGTGCTAGCCTAGCGCGCTCACACGACATTTTTACGTGTACGATTTTAAAGTACGATCGGGGTACGATGCACACAAATACCGGTACAGTGTATCTGGGAGTAGTGTACCGGTACAGTGTATCTGGGAGTAGTGTAGTGTAGAGAAGTGGAGCGGTCCACTTTTCTCCCCTTTGTTCTCTCTTCCACCGGAGGATGTGGCAAGGGTGCTGCTGCACCGGTGAGTCGGATTGCACACCTCCAGTCGCTGCGTAGGAGGAAGGCGTATTCTTTGCTAGTTGCCCACCTCCGCTACAGGCTGGCTTTCGCCCTGCTGCGTTCGAGCGTCATGATGACTGTGTCTTATGCTAGTACATGTATTACTTAGAGAGTTTACGCTTTACCTGTTTTCAATTTCGAACGTGAGATGTCATGGCCAAAATCGTGCTTCTCACGTTGCAACGTGAGATTTCAACGAGAGGCCCGATTCACGCACGCGCACGGTGAAAAAATCGATTCAACGCACGTTTTCTCTCACGTTCCAAATAGAACAACGTGAAGCGTAAGCTCTCTATCTATTGTCATCGACACCGGCGGCTAGCATCGTTCGACAGGGTCACGCCAATATCCTTTCTGCATACCGGTCTCGCTCGCACTCTCTCTCTCTCTCTCTCTCTCTCTCTCTCTCTCTCTCTCTCTCTCTCTCTCTCTCTCTCTCTCTCTCTCTCTCTCTCTCTCTCTCTCTCTCTCTCTCTCTCTCTCTCTCTCTCTCTCTCTCTGTCTCTGTCTCTGTCTCTCTCTCTCTCTCTCTGTCTCTATAATGTTGTTGTAGAAGTTTAATTAACGTCGCACCACAAACAGGCGGTTTCGCCTCCTTTGATACATACCAGTATGGACGACAGAGGGAATGAGAGAAAGAGAGAGGGGGGGGGGGGGGGAGGGGGGCAGAAATACGGAGAGAGGAAGGGTAGAATAATAAGTGAGTCAACCTCAGGCCCAGTCAGGGCTACACTAAAGCAAAACCGGAATGGGAATACTATAAAATTGCGTAACACGTTTCCTACTCTTCAGTGCGCTATACCACAGAAACACACTAGCCGAAAAGCATTATTTTAAAGTTTATTAGACGGAGCCATGATGCGCTTTTAGCAGGGCACAGAACTGAAGGTGGCTGGACTCTGAAAGGATATCAGGCGGGAGCTGGCTGCTTTCCCAGTGCACGAGGAGCAGACTGTCAAGAGGCGGCTCGTGCGGACACGTATTGTCACATTCTCTCTGTCTGAGGACGCGTCAAGGCTTCCTTCCAATGTCGTCCACTACTGGCACTACTAATGCACTGCACTGCCACACCCAGATTCCGACAGTACAGACTACAGCGTTGGTTGGTCAACTACTTCCCAAGTTCCAGGTTCCTTTCAGACAACGGTGACAGATCAGACAGCATTCTGTGGCTTTTTCTTGTCATTGGTTAGAGGCAGTCTTGACTACAAGCAGCTGACTGGTTCAACGACGAAAATGATATCCAGCAGTGCGCCGATAGTATAGCTTGCGCAGCAAGTAAGGTCAGGTAGACACCAGAGAGCAGCCCTACACATACGGACGGTATGCGTAGGGCTGCTCTGGTGGACACTGTATCTTTGCTCCGGACCGGAAGCTACTACTCAGGTATTCCGTTCACTTATTCCGTTCAGTGTGAGAGCACCGTTCAGAGTACACATACCGCTTAGTCTAGCAGCTGGCAGTAGACATGAGCGCAAAAGCCATGACTCAGGAGATCAACTGCTACTACTAGTACTGTAGTACGCGTAGTAGTAAACACGTTGAAGCCACAGACGGCTTGGCCGTGTCTGTACAAAATACCCCCACGTATACACCGGCCTGCCGTCATCAACTCATTACAACATTACAATACGTATGCAGTCGCTTGCCATCAGATTTTCTCCAATGAACACAGTATCGTCGAGCGGCCAGTGAAGTCCGCGCAGCTCTCCGTATCTGTTGGCAGTTGTTGGAAATACCGTTATCATACGCCATCATCCAAGCAGAACGCCGTTTCATGCGAGGTTGGGTGGCATCGCACGCTAGACTAGTCTAGCTCCGAGGATCTACCCCTGAGCGCATGGCAGCAGGCCACAGATACGCGCTAGTAGGCCTGCAACCGCTAATCTTACACTAACACTGAGACTCGGTAGAACTACTATTGCCAGCACGCCTCCTATTCCTAACGTTAGAAGAGCGGCTGACCGTCCCTACGCCGACTTACACTTACCTTTACTAGGTTTAGTCATTGTCGCGCACTCCCTCCCCGGTTGTGTGTGTATTGTGCATGGAGGTAGCAGAACTAGAAGACATATCTTTCCTCCGCTCTGGTTTCCCAAGCTTGGGTGGGCATTGCGCATACAGCATTAGCAATAGTAGAAGTAGTAGCTGAGTTTCGAGAGAAGCTTTCGGACTCCTGCAATTCTACGGACGACGGGCGCAAATCACCGCTGACTGTGCAAGAAGAACGTCCGAGTCGATTTCGGAAAGATCGTGAACTGTCGTTGGTGACGCCGAGCAAGCAGCATTACATTTTGTTGAATCTAGGCCTGTACTGGGCTTAGGACATAGATGTGACGCGGCGTATGGAGTACTGGATCTTGAATGAGCGTGACACTGGCAAACGTGCATGTTCCTCCCGCAGCAGGGTAGCCTCGACGGAGTTTGCGGTAACGAGTGCAAAGACGTGCGTGTACAACATCTAAAACGTACGTTGATTCATTGTTGACCAGGTGATGGTGTGACTTTGCTGATATCCGACGTCAGCCATCGCTCGCTGCATTCACACTAATACTATAGTCGATTGGGAAAGACTTCTGGATTCGAAGGTTGCACTTTACAGTCCGCGATCAGAGGATTTGTCGCCATTCTCATCATGGCGCTCGCCAGTGACACCTCGATGAGAAGCGCCTATGTGCGGAGTAACCATTGCCATTGGCGATTGGTGCTACTGGCTGGCTGCTTGACTTGCGCCACTCTCTTCTATAACAACTGCTGCGTGCAAGCAGAGCAAGGAGTGGTGATGCTTCCAACGTGCGACACTTGTGATCCAAATATGCCATGCGCAGGACCCGATCTCAGAACATGTCCTTGCTTTCCGGGTGAGCGACAAATACTTACATTCTACTATCACAGAGTGCAGGGCACCGGTATGGTCAGATGCTACTTTTTTGGATGTTTTCCCAACAACTCCACAATGTCTTCCCGCTGCGACGAATTTTACGCAAAGTGCTGTGATATTGGTGGAGACAGCAACTGCTCCTCTTGGACTAAATCCATTTTGGCCAAAGACAGTGAAGGATTGCGTCCATTGGACAATGAGATTGTATCAAAATACAGAGGACCTAACCGAACGTGCTGGAGACATACCATGCCTACTACCATGCCAACTACCATGCCAACTACCTTTACCATGCCAACTAACCTTACCGTGCCAACTACCGTGCCAACGTCCGTGCTGACAACATCACCTCTTGAAGGGTCCGCGACAACAGCCACATCATATCTCGAAGGCTCAACAACGACGCCGTCACCACCACCAGCAATAGAAACGCCACCTCTTCTAGTCACCACAACTCACCCAGTGGAAGGAGCGCAAAAAGGTAGGTCATATGCATGTGTGTGTTCACCTCATTGACCTCACTCCTCAAGTTCTCCTTTCCTTTGTCCGTTTGGCTTATGCAAAGGCTAGCCAAGCTTGCTTAGTGATGCCAGCGCGAACAAGCTTTCAATGATGTGCATGGGTATGGGCAGCCCTGTGACAGTACATGCACTTGTACATGGTGCAAGGCACTTATATGGTACTCGTGTGTAGGGATATCAATTTGTATGGTACTCGTGTGTAGGGATATCAATTTGTATGATACTCGTGTGTAGGGATATCAATTTGTATGATACTCGTGTGTAGGGATATCAATTTTTTCCAGTGTTTCAAGCCTCTTGTACGGGCAAAAATCATCTTTGTCAATGATATACATCTTTGTCAATGATATACATCTTTGTCAATGATATACATCGCAACTAAAATCCAAAACAATTTTAAAATGTAAAGAACTCAAAGCAAATGAAAAAAACTCAAAGCAAATGAAAAGAACCCAAAGCAAATGAAAAGAACCCAACCAGTTAAAGAAAAGAACCCAACCAGCCGCACACGGAGCACACAAGAGGCAACCGCATAAATAAGTAAACTTCCTCAAAAAACGTTTCAATAAAATCCATAAATTTAGACCGGAACTTGAGCCTCTGACACAGCTAGTGCAGCAGACGAAGCACTAGCCTCCAGAACCACGGGACGTCCGAACAGCTTCCTGCAACCTCGGAGACACATACAAGACCTAAGTAAGGGATATCAATGCTGTCTGGATGGGGGGGGGGGCGCACCCCCCCCCCCCCCCCTGTACAGTTACTGCGCACTCCCCTGAATATCACCCGGAGTGAGCTAACACGCAGGTAGCCAATACAAAGAGTACAAAAAACCGCCAGAGTGTGCAACTTCCGCATACCCTTCAGGCTTCTGTCCCTACGGAATTTCAAGTTGATGTAATTTTTATGACTCAATGCTCCTGGCACCAGTCATTCACGTCATTTGTACGGGGTGTCAACGCATCACACGAGTTTCCTTGAACTAGTTTGAACAGGATCAAATGGGGTTTTGTCCACCACAGGTTCAGGATACGTCTGATACTTCCATGTAATATTGCAGTGTGCATCACATCATAAAAATGATGTCAAGTTGAAATTCTGTCGGGACGGCACCGATAGTCGAGCTGCACAGTCTTGGGCGGTTATCCACGTATTGGCATCCATTTAGCAGGCCTTCAAATTATATCAATCTTTAAGCCCTGAATGCCTCCTCACTTATGTTTGAGCACGCTATAAAAATATTCTGATAAGGCCCCTGACGAGAGTGGTAGGAGATTGGTCAGCTTCTGGACGCAGGGACTGGCCTCGCTTCAAAACATGTCGGGCTGAACTTTTGGTCCTGCAGGTGCAAGTGATTCTGCTAAAAAAATCTTCGACTGTACACACGTGCGAGCATGTGCACACACACACACATAATCTAATGGGACCATTGTGTGTCAAAACTTCAGAACGCCACACACATGGCTGCATGCCGTTTCTGTAAATATGAATCTGTTACCATTTAGCTGGTGTCTGGCCTTGTTGCTGCATTTTGTCCTGCAGATACGTTCAGGTTTCCGTTCATCCCCATCGTCATAGCCATAAGCATGGCAATCTCCGTTGCTACATTCGTTGTTGTCTACTTGACGTGCTCGCGAGGCAGACATGTCAAGCGTGGCATAACGGGCTGGCGTCAGCTACACTACACGTGTAGCTTGAAGAAGAAGCTAGGATTACAGGTGCAACCACTTGATTCTGAAGATCTGAATCAGGACCAGCAGCAGCAGCAGTGCGAGAAAGGCATTTTTGAAGAGATCTCACTTGGCGACCAAATTGGATCTGGCCAGTTTGCTGACTGGCATCGAGGCATTTGGCGCGGACAGATGGTCACGCTGAAACTTTTCAAAGCTACGGCCAGTGATCAGTTTCGCCGCGAGGTGCAGCATTCCAGCACGTACATGATGCGTCACGATAGTATTGCTCTCTATCATGATGCCGGGCAGCGACAATGCTCTACTACTATTACTACTACTTCTACTACTACTAATGATAAAGATGCCACTGCTGCTCGTGCGGAATCTGTCCGCCACAGCTTTCAAGTTCAACCATGGATTATAGTGGAATACCATCCCAATGGGTCTCTGTTCGACTTTCTCTCACGCTACTGCAATCCCGATGTACCGGCCGACGAACGTTTAGGCATTGAAGACATGCGCCAAATGACTCTGTCCGTAGTGGCCGGCTTGACACATCTGCACAGCCACGTGCAGGGCCAGTACTTTGGATGCAAGCCGTCCATTGCACACCGCAACCTGAAGAGTAAAAACATCTTGGTGAAGCAAGATGGAACGTGCTGTATCTCAGACTTGTCGCTGGCCATCAGTCGAGACAACAAAGAAGACGGAGAGCACTATGTGAATGAGGCCAGTCTGATGGTGGGTGACCTCTGTCCTCTCTCTCTCTCTCTCTCTCTCTCTCTCTCTTTCTCTCTCTCTCTCTCTCTCTCTCTCTCTTTCTCTCTCTCTCTCTCTCTCTCTATCTATCTATCTATCTATCTCTATCTCTCTCCCTTTCCCTCTCTCCCTCCCTCTCTCTCTCTCTCTCTCTCTCTCTCTCTCTCTCTCTCTCTCTCTCTCTCTCTCTCTCTCTCTCTCTCTCTCTCTCTCTCTCTCTCTTTCTCTTCTCTCTCTCTCACACACACACACACACACACACACACACAAAACCACGGTTTTGTTGCAAATCAACTCGTCCAAAAGCTCTTGCATGTACCTACCCATTGATGCAGTGTACGTTGCACATCGTTGATGCAGTGTACGTTGCACACCGCTGATGCAGTGTACGTTGCACACCGTTGATGCAGTGTACGTTGCACACCGTTGATGCAGTGTACGTTGCACACCGTTGATGCAGTGTACGTTGCACACCGTTGATGCAGTGTACGTTGCACACCGTTGATGCAGTGTACGTTGCACAGTGACCGTTGGTCTGAATATGCCTGTACATACTAAATAGCACACGACGTGTCTGCAGGAAATGTTCAACAATTTTGTATTCTGATCGGGAAGAATTCAAAATATCGGCAGAATTTAATGTTCATTGGTTTGAGGGAAAGATGCGAACGGGAAAAGCCTGAAGAAAAAACTGACTGGCCACCACCATGACTTGCACCAGGGACCCTTGCTTCAATGATGGCCAGCGATGCTCTACCACTAAGCTATGGTGTACATATAGTAGTCATCCAAGCAGCGACCGGTCGACATTCATACAGTCAAGTAGAGTGGATTTTGTAACAGAACATTTTCGGTTCCCTTCTCATCAGGAGAAAGTACAGGGAAGAATGGAAAATGTCTAATTCAGCAAAATTACAAAATGTAACAAAATTGGCTCTACTTGCCTGTGTTGATTGCATCGATACTGACACTTCTTTCCAGATTGGATACGCCCTCCAATCTTTTTCTTAAAATTTAAGTTATGTGACACATAACTTTCAGCTCTTCCCCGTAAGCCAAACTGAGTCAAAGGCATACATGAACCTTCTTGTACTGTTGCACTGTTGGAGGGAGTTGTTGCAGCAGCTCTAGAGATGGCTCAATGTGCCTGGGTGTAGATCCGCTATTAGAGAGAAGGTTGATGCATGTGCAGTAGAATGCCGACTATCTGAACGCCAACTGTCCGCTCATTTATCTGAAATGCCGGTTTGCACTGAATATAGGGGACTAAAATCGTGTTTGCTTATCCCCCCCCCCCCCCCATCCACCCAAACCACCATTCAAATGGTGCACGGCTGCACGCGGTTGTATGGCAACAGGGTGGCATCAAAATGGGTCCCCAAAGCATCAATTAAGAGGAGCTGGAGTGTCTAATTCCTGTAGACAGTAGTGCTGGTGAACAGAATTAGCCGTGAATGATGAAAACATGAGGGGACAATGATATGCATGTTTTAGATTGGTGTGTGGCCGCTCCCTTATCCCAACATACTCCTCATCCCAACCCCCTGGAGACAGCCCCATGCATGGAAGGGTGCAGACAACGGGCCGCGTGACTCTACTGTATATGGTCTATTGATCACCGGTCTATGTGACATGTATCTGTAGTCAATTTTGCCAGTTGTACAATACCAGTACTGAGCAATAACATTGGGTTCTTCAGCTGAAATGCTGTCTAAATGATGTTGTGCACCATACATTGCCCGGCCAAACATTTTCCCATGCATTGCCCATGCATTGCCCATGCATTGCCCATGCATTGCACATGCATTGCCCATACATTTGCCCATGCATTGCTCATGCATTGCTCACCATGCATTGCCCATGCATTGCCCATACATTTGCCCATGCATTGCTCATGCATTGCTCATGCATTTGCCCATACATTGCCCATGCCCATGCATTTGCCCATACATTGCACTCTGTTGTTTCTTGCACAGGTTGGTGACGCGAGGTACAAGGCTCCAGAGGTGCTCGACGGCTCCATCAGTCGCTCGTCGTTTGAAGAGTTCCGTGCCGCCGACGTCTACTCGCTTGCCTTGATCATTTGGGAATTGGCGCATGCCTGCTGCCCTGCCAACGGTATGTCAGTACTGGTAGAATATGACTGCTGCTGCTGCTGCTGCTGCTGCTGCTGCTGCTGCTCATAAGATTATGACCAGGACTCCGGCCCGGTTGAAGCGGCCCAGTTAGTCCAGTCATGGCGGACCAATGTTTTGGCCGTCAACGCCTGTGTATTGCTGGCTAGGTCATGTGTACCTGCCACATCATACACAAACTGTATGAAACATGTGTACCTTCCACATCATACACAAACTGTATGAAACATGTGTACCTTCCACATCATACACAAACTGTATGAAAGGCTAGGGTGTGGGGGGACCAATCAAACTCCTCAGTCTGACTGCCGGTCATGCAGGTATGTGTATTATCATCTCCCTGAACCATAACGTTTCATCCAGTAGACTATCCTCTTCCGACCCCCTGTGTTCCTCTCCCGTTGACCTTTCACCTTGGCCGGAAAAACGCAATTCCACTCCCGTGGTAAGTTCTGCGGAAATCACAGTGATCGGCAGAACTCACTGAATTCACACTTTTGCCTGCGGAATTTGAGTTTTCGCCTAGTAATTGTTACTGGGCAGAAAACAGAATATGAAAAGTTGTTTTGCAATGGATCCAGTGAGCATACTGTTCTTGCTGGTGTAGGTGAGCGCAGATCTCTCCAACACTGTTCAGTTGTGATAGAGAGGGATAGCGTGAAAAGTATTCCTACGAGGATGGTGAAAGTCTTGCACCAAACACCGCAGATTTGTCAATGTAGTAGAGAATACTCTGCAGAAAAACCTCATTTTCCCTGCAGAATTTAGATTTTTTGACTGCATGTTTTTTCTCCAAAGACGGTTAGATTGAAGTGCGACATGATCAGTTCGACTCTATCCCAATCACAAACTCTTAGATCATCCTGGAGGACATAGGTGGCGGAGCCCTCCCGGCCCGTCCGGCCATGGGGCCAGACTAACTTTTGCCACCGAAACTTACTTTGTTTGCGGTCTTTTCGGAACCTGCACAGTCCATTCACTTGTCCTTCTTCTTACGCGTAAAAGTGAGAAAACAAAATAGTCAAACGCTCTTGCCAGGGGTCATACTTCTGCCTTCGCGGCATGGCCTTGGCTTTCGTATAAGGAGTTCGAGGACAAGGTGTTTTGTTTCGCCTGCACGGCGGCCGCCAGCAGCAATCAGGTCCTTTACAAGCGCGGGGATTCAATTTCTGTCACCAACGGATTTTGTAACTGGAAAGGTGCCACTATTTCATTCAGAAAACCCGAAGTGTTCCGTCTGCTGTCCACGTCGACGCTGTGCAAGCCGCTTTAGCCCCGAAAAGCTACCCGGATGTAGCTGAGATGATGAATTTCGGACTTTCTTGCGCGCCAGGGTTTGCCAATCCGTGGAAGTGGTGACGACAGCAATGGGAACTTCGCTTTAGTTGACGTGCATGTCTGCTATATTTTTCACGTTATGTAGTACACTGTACAAATCATCGGAAAAGACAAGTGAGGAAATGATTTGCTCTCCACGCTGGAGCTCGCGCTATTCCGCCGACTTTACAAGTGCTGGCTCAAATTCATGTATGTGTGTGTGTGGGGGGGGGGGGGTACTGGCCAGAACAATACCTTCCACCGCCGCTGCATGAGTCCAGTGTAGTTGAGTCAGTGTATACATGTATTGGTAGACAGGCACCGCAGTACACACTGCTCTTACAGATGCAGTCAGTGTAGTTGAGTGTCTATATAATTATGTATTCAGTTACAGATGCAGTCGGTATTCAGTTACAGGTGCAGTCAGTGTAGTTGAGTGTATGTAATATATGTATTCAGTTACAGGTGCAGTCAGTGTAGTTGAGTGTATGTAATATATGTATTCAGTTACAGGTGCAGTCAGTGTAGTTGAGTGTATATAATATATGTATTCAGTTACAGGTGCAGTCAGTGTAGTTGAGTGTATGTAATATATGTATTCAGTTACAGGTGCAGTCAGTGTAGTTGAGTGTATGTAATATGTATTCAGTTACAGGTGCAGTCAGTGTAGTTGAGTGTATATAATATATGTATTCAGTTACAGATGCAGTCAGTGTAGTTGAGTGTATATAATATATGTATTCAGTTACAGGTGCAGTCAGTGTAGTTGAGTGTATATAATATATGTATTCAGTTACAGACTGTGCAGTCAGTGTAGTTGAGTGTATATAATATATGTATTCAGTTACAGGTGCAGTCAGTGTCGGCTGTGCAGTAAATGCAAAACAAATCTCCCTTACTGTAAAGTGCCTAAGATTTAAGCAAAAGGACTGTTTTCGCCCAACGTTTTTCAATCGAAATTTTGCATGTTCAGTACAGTAATAGTTACCATTTTGTTAGAAACGTGAATTGGTCCAGATTCAGAAAACGATTTTACACACTAAAACTAGCCGTTCTACAGCACTTCCACAATCATCATGTTCATGACCATCGTGCAGAGTAGCACGCCACCAGTGCTGTATAGATTAATTTTCACGGTGCGAAAAAGCGAAAAATTCAGCGTTTTGAAGAATTACCGCGGTTGACGTCACGTGTAGCGGCCCGACGCTCATGTCACACTTACTAATCACTATAGGCATGTGCAAGAAAATAAACCTTTCACCACTGGCCTAAACTTCTTTGTTGCATGGTTGTCCATTGCAGTCATCGTCGTAGGGCCAATATAATAAAAACCCTTAACACGGTGAGATACTGTCGTAATTTTACCTCTCCAGCTGGACGATGTCTTGCCAGCAATCAATGTGCAGAGCTGTTTGCGGCGCAAAATTAATGTTCGCAAATACGTTATGCCGTCGGGGGAAATAGTGAAATTTAATCTCTGGTAAAAGCTTTTCAATGTACAGTAACGGCTGCAAGCTATCCAAGAGTTTCAGTACCAAATACAACAATCCTGATAACCGTGTGTGCTTTTCTTCCATTGTAATTTGCTCCATACGCAGGATCAGCCCCAGCATACTCAAAGCCCTATGCCGATAGCATTCCTGAAGTCCCGTCTAGTAAAGACGTCTATGAAGCGGTGTGCATCAGGAAGTGTCGGCCTCCCTTGCCGAAACATTGGCTGGAAAATGAGGTATGTGGAAGACTAGGGCAGGCACACATGTAAACACTGCACATGAACTGCG
>NC_088643.1:25295674-25305674 GCF_964019385.1 Sycon ciliatum
GATGACGAGACCAGTTAATAACATGACAATGCGATCTAACTACAATTCGAAGCAGCAAAGCAACACACCACCCAACTTGGGTGGGTCTTGAACCTTCCAAGCTGTATGATTATAAAGGCTGTTGGTTTGCGCACTGGAGGTGTGTTAGAGCTACGTCTCAGGTCGTTGAATGTCTCAGGAGCCTGTCATTTTTGTGCCCTGTTATCGCACTTTCTGACCACTTATTATCTTGTTACAGTTGCGAATAGTTGCTTCATAACTCGTTTCCATGTGATTTCTTCTATATTAATTATATTTACTGGCTCAGTATCCGAGTTATTTTCACGATCATCACCCATTTGCGAACATTAATTTAGCACCGCAAACAGGTCTGCACATTGAGTGCTGGCAATACATGGTCCGGTGGAAGGGGTGGAAGCAGCTTTCCATATGTGCAATTGCATTGTGCACTGGTGTTGTTTGTTTTTGTGAATCCTTCCCGGAAGAAAATGCTGGTTTTTATACATCGTGTAATTACTCAGCGTTATTTGCAATAATAATAATACATGGTCCAACTGGAGAGATAAAATCGCGAAAGTTTCTCATCGTGTTTAGGGTTTTATCAACATTTATGTCGGCCCTACGACGACAACGACTGCAATGGACAACCATGCAACAAGGAAGAAATAGGCCAGAGAGAAACGTGTATTTTCTTGCACATGCTTAGAATGATTGCCGAGTATGACGTATGCGTATGACGTAAGCGTCAGGTCGCTACACGTGAACCACTGCAATTCTTGTAAGCTCCAAATTTGCACGCTGTGAAAATTTATCTCTATATACTATAGTACTCGTTACTCTGCACGATGGTGATAAACATGACGATTGTGGGTTGTGGAAGCGCTGTAGAATGGCTGTTTTTTTTGTGTGTGTAAAATCTTTAACGTTTTCTGAATTTGGACCAATTCGCGATTAAATTAGTTTAGCAATTCCGCCGGGCCTGAGTCCTGGTCATAATCTTATGAGCAGCAGCAGCAGCAGTAGTCATCTTCTACCAGTACTGACATACCGTTGGCAGGGCTGCAGGCATGCGCCAATTCCCAAATGATCAAGGCAAGCGAATAGACGTCAGCGGCACGGAACTCTTCAAACGACGAGCGGCTGATGGAGCCGTCGAGCACCTCTGGAGCTTTGTACCTCGCTTCACCAACCTGTGCAAGAAACAACAGAGTGCAGTGCATGGGCATGAGCAATGCATGGGCAATGCATGGGCAATGCATGGGCAATGTATGGCCGGGCAATGTATGGTGCACCACATCATTTAATATCAGCTGAAGAACCCAATGTTATTGCTCGATACTGTATTGTACAACAGGCAAAATCGACTACAGATACATGTACAGTACTGATAGCAAATACTGTCACATAGACCGGTGATCCGCAATAGACCATATACAGTAGAGTCACGCGGCCCGTTGTCTGCACCCTTCCATGCATGGGGCTGTCTCCAGGGGGTTGGGATGAGGAGTATGTTGGGATAAGGGAGCGGCCACACACCAATCTAAAACATGCATATCATTGTCCCCTCATGTTTTCATCATTCACGGCTAATTCTGTTCACCAGCACTACTGTCTACAGGAATTAGACACTCCAGCTCCTCTTAATTGATGCTTTGGGACCCATTTTGATGCCAACCTGTTGCCATACATCCAGTGCACCATTTGAATGGTGCATTGGGTGGGGGAAAGCAAAAACGATTTTAGTCCCCCCTATATTCAGTGCAAACCGGCATTTCGGATAATTGATCGGACAGTTGGCGTTCGGATAATCAGCATTCTACTGCACATGCATCAACCTTCTCTCTAATAGCGGATCTACACCCAGGCTGCACATAGTCATTGAGCCATCTCTAGAGCTGCTGCAACAGTACAAGAAAGCCTTCATGTGTGCCTTTGATTCAGTTTGTATTACGGAGAAGAGCTGAAAGTTATGTAATAAATTCACCCCTCATCAGTTGAGCTTGAGTAGACTGAGGAAGATTGTACCTGAAAAGCACCGCTTACATAGTGCTCTCCAGACAACCCCCCTCCCGCCTACTCAAGCTCAGCTGATGAGGGGTGAATTCCCGAAACACTGTGTATTGAGCAAGGAGTGGTGTTCTCTTGAAGGTTTGCCGAGTGGAAATTGCGACGTGCTCCTC
Source organism: Sycon ciliatum (assembly GCF_964019385.1). Lineage (NCBI taxonomy): Eukaryota > Metazoa > Porifera > Calcarea > Leucosolenida > Sycettidae > Sycon > Sycon ciliatum. The sequence continues at coordinate 25,297,855 of NC_088643.1, forward strand.
GTGTGCCCTGGATGGCAGTTGTGAGTCAGTCAAGTATCAAGTTAGGCAGAAAGCGTGTGTTCCTCGTTAGAGCAAATAACTTCAAGCATCGGCACAATCCACAAAGTCAAGTAGAGCCAATTTCGTAACAATTTGTAATTTTACTGAATTAGACATTTTCCATTATTCCCTGTACTTACTCCTGATGAAAAGGGAACTAAAACGTTCGGTTATAAAGTGGCTCTACTTGACTGTACGAATGTTGACCGGTCGCTGCTTGCAGGGAAGAACCTCGTTGTGGCGGATGCTCTGTCACGATCACCTGAGCCATGCACGGAGACACCGTCACTCGATGCCGAGATTACGATCAACGTTGCGGCTTCCATTCAATCCATCGTGTCATCCGGAAAGTCCCGGGAGATTGCCTCTGCCACTGCTGCCGACCCAGTCCTGAACCGTGTCCTGCAGTACATCCGCACCGGATGGCCTAGCTCAGCGAAAGGTCTCGAGCAGGACATACAGTCGTACTACCACGAACGTCAGTTGTTGTCGTGTGTGGACGGAGTGGTCTACCATGGCCCACGTATCGTCATTCCACCCAGCATGCGCTCCGCTGTTCTCGCTTCCCTGCATGACGGGCATCTGGGAGTGTCCAAATGCAAGGCACGCGCCAAAGATTCCATCTGGTGGTCTGGCCTCAGCAAGCAGATTGAGAACATGGTTGCCACGTGCCCCACCTGCACGAAACACCGCACACAGCACCGGGAGCCCCTCAAGCCGGTTCCACGCCCAGCTCTGCCCTGGAGCACGATTGGCTGTGACCTCATGGAGCACAGAGGAAAGTCGTACCTTGTCGTCGTTGACTACCTATCTCGCTACCTAGACGTAATCCCCATGACGTCCACCACATCTGCTCGTGTCATCGCACACTTGCACAGTCTATTTGCCGTTCACGGGATTCCAGACACAGTGGTCTCCGACAACGGGCCGCAATTCGGCAGTGCCGAATTTCGAAGTTTTGCCACATCGTATGGTTTCACACACCGAACGTCAAGCCCGCAGTACCCGCAATCTAACGGCGAAGCGGAACGAGCTGTACGCACCGCCAAGGGTCTTCTGGAGAAGAATACCAGCTTAGCAGACGCACTCCTCGCTTACCGTGCTACGCCATTAGCAAACGGGTTCGCACCAGCTCAGCTTCTATTCGGTCGCCGCCTCCGGACAACACTGCCAGTCACTGCAGAGCAGCTAAAACCGGAATGGCCTGATCTGACCGCCGTCGCTGAGAAAGAAGCAACTCAACAAGACCGTCAGAAAGCAGACTTTGATCGGAGGCATGCAACACTCCCCCTCCCTGTGTTGCAACCAGGAGACAAGGTTTGGCTAGCTGACACTGGTGCGGAAGGCACTGTGCTGGAACAGCTCAGTGACCGCTCGTATCGTGTACGCATCGGGTCTTCGGGAGCAACGCTTCGAAGGAATCGGCACCATTTGATCCAGCAACCATCAGCACCACCGGTCGACACTGATGGCCCTGTGTGTAATGCCCAGCCAAATGCAGCCGAGCCAGATCGACCAATTCGTCACAATCGTGGCCAGCCAGCGCGGCGTCTCATCGAAGAGTGTTGACTCTCTACAGCTGACGTATCCCGGCTACTGTGCACATAGACAACCTATTGCACATGTATCATTCCGACTACCTACATTATTTGTTTTGTTGCACCTACCTTTCTCTTCTCCTTCCCCTCTTTCTTCTTTTAGGTTACTTTGTATGAGCCTTTTGTCTCAGAAGGGAGATGTAGTGATGCTTTATGCACTCACCTTATTTAGTATACACATTACCCGTATGGGGTTACCCGCACATCCAGAGTGCATGACCTGGTGACCCTAACTGGGCCTACTTGGTGCCCGTAATGGCTTGGTCACCTTGCCTCTCTGGCATGCATGGATATCTTGCTGTTCATCTTTACCCTAACTGGGCCTACTTGGTGCCCGTAATGGCTTGGTCACCTTGCCTCTCTGGCATGCATGGATATCTTGCTGTTCATCTTTAGTTTCATGGTTCTTTGTCTAAACGAGACATCCGAGTGGTAATGGACTGAGTGTGCTGGTGACTGTGTAGTCACTACACATGCTTAGTGGTGGAGCATAGTTGGCCATAAGTAAGGGTCCCTGGCTTGAGTCCTGGTGGCGATATTCAGCTTTTTCTTCAGGCTTTTCCCGTGTGCGTCTTTCCCTTAAACCAATGCGGAGTATTACCGTATTTTCTCTGATAAGAGCCCGGGGTTCTTATTATTTCAGTGACAGCTCTACCCGCGCTACTATTAGAAACTGTGCTATTATTGGAGACTGGGCTCTTATTTTTCAATTGTCAACTATCAAGCCAACTCCAGTCTATGCAGGCATAAACTGACCATATCAAGACTGATTTTCTCTACCATAAACTCAGGAATATTGTTAAAACTGATGTTTCACAATACCAATGGCGCCAGGAAGGAAGCAGAAGACCGAAAACCTCCTTACAAAATGTTCTTGGCATGTTGTACTGCTGTTTTATATGCAGTCAATATTATTTGTTGCATACTCCAATTGTGGCCCGCGCTACTATTAGAGACTGTGCTCTTCTCTAGTAAATGCCCCGGTTTCCAATAATGACCCGGGGTGAGGGTTGTTTGAAATAATAAGAGCACCGTCTCTAATAGTAGCGCAGGCCACAATTGGAGTATGCAACAGATATATTTGTTAGCTGCTCCCGGCTAATGATGCCCCCTCACACCGGAACACAAGGGTTTTATATGATTAGATAATTAGAAGTATTTGATAAGAGTGTAGACAGAAGGAGAACAGGACAACGACAACTCAAGACTAGACTAGAACTGGAGCATGCGCTCTTCTATGTGAGTGCTCATTGCCAAGGGGAACGAGCGGGAAATACAAATAGTGAGTATTCAGGTCGTAGCATACATACACCTATTACACTGTGCCCCCCTAGCTAAAATTCACGTCCACGGGAATGAACGAAATACCTAGGAAACAACAAAAGAAAACAAACCAAATAATAAACTCAGTCCAGGACATAGTCAGCTAGTCGAGCAGGTGCAGTGCGAACACGGCCAGAACGACGAGAAACAGGAGAAGAAGTACGGACCGGATCAGACGACGGCGGCTGTAGCGGCGGAAAATCATCATCGGACAGCGTAATCGGGTCAGGACGAGAAGCAGTAAAGGCAGGCAGTTGACATTCGGGAGGACGGGAAACGGCTTCAGGCGGACGAACAAACTTGCCACTGGCAGCATCATATCTGGTGAAACACTCAGACAGAGCAGGATCAGCATACGGAGCAAGAAGACTCTGAGGCTTGTAACAATCCGGCAACGGTCCAGCGGCAGAGGCACCAGGAGGACGAACAAAAATGGCTGGAGGAAGAATCTCGGCAGCCGGAGGAACATCAGCAGCAAGTGGCATTTCATCAGCAGCTGACAACGGAACATCACGGACAAGAGGCGGCGGACTCGGCGGAGGAGACGGCACATCGGTCACCACGCGGGACATAGCATCGGCATTCCTGTGTCGAGAACCAGGGCGGTGCACAACAGCAAACTCGAATTCGGCCAAAGCCTCAATCCATCGAGCTTTGCGACCACGGGGCTCCTTGGTTGCCCGCAACGCAGTTAACACGGTATTGTCTGTCCTTGCAGTGAATTCGCGACCAAGCAGATAATGCCGGAAGTGGTTGGCGAAAAAGACAAGGGCCAGGGCTTCGCGATCACTGGCGTCATAGTTACGCTCCGCTTTCGACATTATGCGCCCACCAAACGCAATGGGGCGTTCCACCTGGTCCTGCACTTGGCTCAGGACACCACCAATGGACACTTTCGAGGCATCTGTGTCCAGAAGGAAGGGACCGGCATCTGGTCCGAAGTCCGGGAATGCCATAACCGGAGCACTCGACAGCGCAGACTTCAGGGCGCGGAAGGAAGCGTCGCAAGCTTTCGACCAAACAAATTGCGCATTCTTGCCAGTGAGAGCCGTCAGCGGGGCAGACCGCTGCGCAAATCCACGGATGAATCTACGGTAGTATCCCGCGAAACCAAGGAATGACCTGACCGCAGTGACAGACTTCGGCGTCTTCCACGCAAGTATCGCGGAAACCTTGTCCGGATCGGGGGAAATTCCGTCTGCCGACACGCGGTGCCCGAGGAACGCGACGTCCGACCGGAAAAAAGAACACTTTGCTAAGTTAAAACGCAGGCCTGCTGAACGCACACGCTCAAACACTCGCGACAAAATCAATACCTGGCCAGACAATGTTTCACTTGCATTTAAAACATCGTCAAAGAAGACACGACAAAATGGCTGAGCCGCAGCATTACACAGCCCACGAAGAACAGCTTCCATAACTCGCTGGAAGGTGGCAGGACCATTCCTGCACCCCATCGGCAGCACTGTAAACTCATACAGGCCCAATGGTGTTGTAAATGCGGTCTTCGCTAGGTCGTCAGGATCCATCGCAATCTGCCAATACCCAGACGCGAGATCGAGCGACGAAAACCACTTACAACCAGACAGCGAATCAAGCATGTCATCCACCCGTGGAATCGGATAGGCGTCCGGCTTTGTGACACCGTTTAACTTGCGATAGTCGACGCAAAGTCGTAAGGAACCGTTCTTCTTAGGAACCAACACGATCGGAGACGCCCACGGACTGATAGACTCTTGGATGATACCCTTCTCTAGTAACTCATCCAATAACGTCTGCAGAGCAACGCGACGGTGATACGGAATGCGCCGAGCTGCTTGTTTAATAGGAGTATGTGTGCTTGTATCAATTTTATGCGGAAATATGTCACAATAGCCATAGTCGTCTTCATGCAATATAAATAGGTCGTGATTATCAATGAGGAGTGTGGTGAGCATGCTTTTGGTTTCGGATGAGAGGTTTTGTTGTGATTTAACGTATTCATTAATGGTAGCCTTGCGCTGTTCTGTGAGTTCAGGTGTGCGATCAGTGGTGACGGATGAAACCGCGGCGTCATCTTCATCATCATCATCATCATCCATAATGAGAGGAGACAGTTCGGCAATATTGGTGTTTTTATGTATAATAATATTATGCTCAGCGTGATTCTCAATTGTCATGACAATGTGTGAGTGATCGGGACCCACTGTTACAAGTGCAGGTGTCACCGACAACGTAGGAAACTTATCCACAAACGACTCTAGTGGATCAGCAACACAATCCAGAGTTTCCGAACAAGCATCCACATAGACACATGGTACGAGCACAACATGGCCAGCAGGCACAGACAGCTCATCGTCAAGAGCAACACGAGAAGAATACGACGAAACAGGTACATCGTCGGAGCATGCATCAGAATGAGGAGTATGAGTATTACATGAGGGGGAAGTATTACGCGGAACAATACGATCATAGGGCGTACGTGACGGAGGACACCCGGAACCAGAAACATGCAACGGAACAGACACATCGCCAAACATCACAACACCACGAGCAATATCTAATACACCACCATGCTGCAACAAAAAATCGGAACCAAGAATCATGTCACAGTGAATACCAGGAGACACAACAACCGTGTGCTGGAAAGACAGATTTCCTAGCGACATACACAGATCCATGGATCCAACGACAGGAAGTTGTGCGCCATTGACTGCACACAACCGCGGAGCAGACTCTAGAGGAGGTCGCTCTGTCAAATTAGGCAACAATTTAGAATGCACTAACGACACACTTGAACCAGAATCAACAAGAGCAACAACAGGAGACGAAGACGAAGACGAAAGACAAACATCAACGTGCACAATAATGGGTGAGATCGCACCACATACCTCCTCGAGGGGCTCCACTCGGACGACTGACGGCGGCCCCGTGTCACCAGTCCAACCTAGTTTTTTGCGTGCGGGCAAGATGCAATGAAGTGGCCCTCTTCACCACATCCATGGCACACTCCACGGACAGGCCTCGCAAAACTCTGGCCACGACCACGACTAGGCGCACCAGCACCAGCACCACGAGCAACAAAACGTACATGGTCTTGCTGGGGTCGGGTGGGGCGATACAGACTCACGCTCTCCATTTTCGCCTCCAAAGCAGAGAGACGCGAATCAAATCTCGACAAAAGCGAAGCCAACTGGTCTCGCTCAGATTCCGACTTCAGTGGACCGACTGCTGTGTAGGGGTCACGACCATGAGCAGTGCGACGGGGCTTCACTTCCGGAGCAGCAGCAAATACGGGCTGTGCATACTGGTAAGGTACGGTGCGGGCCTGCTCGCGAGCATAAATAGCACCTACCTCGATGGCCTTTTGGACCGCCGCATCCAAATCAGTGGGCCGAGGTGACGCCAACGCCAAGCGCAAATCCTTCGATGCCTGGCCATCAATAAAAAGTTGCAAAAGCATTGAATCAAGCAGTGCACCTTGTTGTCCTGGGTAGGCTCGACGAGCGAGCCGACGAAGTTCCGTGGCATACCCGTGCTGAGTTTCACTCGCCAGCTTCACTCGCTGGCGAAGACTGGCCTCGTGCATCAATGCTTGCTGGGGCGGCTCAAGACGGACATGCAGAGCCTCGACTGTGTCGGAAAAGTTCATGTCAGGCGTGTGAGTTAGAATTTCGGTGAACATCTCATGAGCTGTACCAACAAGGCGAGCAGGTAGTAGCCGTAGCTTTTGGTCGTCGTCGTACCCACTCAACTCGCATGTGTGGACGAAATGCCTCATGTACGTGGTGAAATCTTGGCCTGGCTGATTTCCGAATGTCTCAGGAAGCAAAACTGGCTTCGGCAGTGGACGTGCATGTGGTGTGTCTGTGTCCGGCAAACGAAAACGATGGGACAACCCTTGTACCGGCGAACTCTCGCGCTCTTCAGCAATGCTCATGTCACAGCCAGCTTCAGCGAAGCTACGCTCTAGCTTTTCTTGTCTCTTGGATTTCGCTGAACGGCCCATTGTGAAAAAAAAATTGTTTTTGTATTTTTGAATTTTCGAAAAAAAATATTATCTGCAAAAATTTCCCGTGGACTCGATCGACTATCGATCTCAATCTATTACGTAACCTATCGTGCGTAGCGGCAAACAACTAAATTTGGCAGAGACAATTCCAAATAGGCAACTACTCTACGGACACAGTGTAGCTAGACTCTACTACCCAGCTAGCAGATAATCCTAACAAGACACTAGATAGCAGCCAGTATGCACAAAACACGGACACAGAAAATGTTCCGAAAATGTTTGGCCAGACAGGTTGGCGCCAATGCTTGACCTATGGACTGTAAACCATGGTAAACAATGCATGCAACAAGAAAACGACGAGCAGAAAGAAACACAATGCAGAAAGGAAAATATTGACGAAGAGAGTGGATGAGGATATGGTTTCACTTGCGTGGGCCTTCGTGGTTCTTCATAGTCGGCGATCTCCGAAGGCGTACATACTTCGCCAGCGATGTAGTGGTGGACGTTTTCCGCTGCCACCAGTGTTAGCTGCTCCCGGCTAATGATGCCCCCTCACACCGGAACACAAGGGTTTTATATGATTAGATAATTAGAAGTATTTGATAAGAGTGTAGACAGAAGGAGAACAGGACAACGACAACTCAAGACTAGACTAGAACTGGAGCATGCGCTCTTCTATGTGAGTGCTCATTGCCAAGGGGAACGAGCGGGAAATACAAATAGTGAGTATTCAGGTCGTAGCATACATACACCTATTACATATTGACTGCATATAAAACAGCAGTACAACATGCCAAGAACATATTTGTAAGGAGGTTTTCGGTCTACTGCTTCCTTCCTGGCGCCATTGGTATTGTGAAACATCAGTT
>NC_088643.1:25310674-25323174 GCF_964019385.1 Sycon ciliatum
CGGTATGTCTCCAGCACGTTCGATTAGGTCCTGTGACTACTGATGCGGTCGTATTGTCCAATTGACGCAATCCTTCACTTTCTTTGGCCAAAATGGATTTAGTCCAAGAGGAGCAGTTGCTGTCTCCACCAATATCACAGCACTTTGCGTAAAATTCGTCGCAGCGGGAAGACATTGTGGAGTTGTTGGGAAAACATCCAAAAAAGTAGCATCTGACCACACCGGTGCCCTGCACTCTGTGATAGTAGAATGTAAGTATTTGTCGCTCACCCGGAAAGCAAGGACATGTTCTGAGATCGGGTCCTGCGCATGGCATATTTGGATCACAAGTGTCGCACGTTGGAAGCATCACCACTCCTTGCTCTGCTTGCACGCAGCAGTTGTTATAGAAGAGAGTGGCGCAAGTCAAGCAGCCAGCCAGTAGCACCAATCGCCAATGGCAATGGCAATGGTTACTCCGCACATAGGCGCTTCTCATCGAGGTGTCACTGGCGAGAGCCATGATGAGAATGGCGACAAATCCTCTAATCGCGGACTGTAAAGTGCAACCTTCGAATCCAGGAGTCTTTCCCAATCGACTATAGTATTAGTGAGAATGCAGCGAGCGATGGCTGACGTCGGATACCAGCAAAGTCACACCATCACCTGGTCAGCAATGAATCAACGTACGTTTTAGATGTTGCACACGCACGTCTTTGCACTCGTTACCGCAAACTCCGTCGAGGCTACCCTGCTGCGGGAGGAACAGGTACGTTTGCCAGTGTCACGCTCATTCAAGATCCAGTACTCCATACGCCGCGGCACACCCATGTCCTGAGCCCAGACCTAGATTCACCAAATGCTGCTCGCTCGGCGTCACCAACGACAGTTCATGATCTTTCCGAAATCGACTCGGACGTTCTTCTTGCACAGCGGTGATTTGCGCCCGTCGTCAGTAGAATTGCAGGAGTCCGAAAGCTTCTCTCGAAACTCAGCTACTACTTCTACTATGTATTGGTAATGCTGTATACGCAATGCACGCCCAAGCTTGGGAATCCAGAGCAGAGCCGGGGAGATATGCCTCCTGCTACCTCCATGCACAATACACACACAACCGGGGAATGCGCGACAATGACTAAAAGTTAGGTTAGTGTAAGTCGGCGTAGGGACGGTCAGCCGCTCTTCTAACGTTAGGAGGCGTGCATGCCGGCGATAGTAGATATCTACTCAGTCTCAATGTTGGTGTACACGGCTGTTACGTAGATCACAAAATCGGACATTCAAAATGGCGTCATTTTTTTGAAACATTTTGAATTTTTGAACGCGACGGCCCCCAGAGAATAGCTGAGAATTGCATTTTTCACGTTGGTATCCAGGCCATTTTGGCTCCTATCGTCTCCCATCGACACGGTTTACCATACAACCGCGATTTTCGTCCAGGGGAAGCTTCAAGGAACGCATTGATGCCTTTTGGATCGTCTTTCCCAAGGGCGACAGGTTTCTGTCGCCATGTCGCCTCCACGTCCTTTGTTCTTTCGATTCCCAAAACTGCTCTACTTTCATTGCTGCCTACATCCCGGCGCCGAGTTTTCGCAGCTGCTTGCTGTGTTTTTGGTGGCCCTAGAGACCTTCTATAGCTCGAAAATCGCGCTCTTGTCCCAGATCGCGCAAAGGAAGTCTCGATCGCGCATCGACATTTTAGCCTTGTTTGTTGCTTTCTGCTCTGCGATGGAGCACCACTCGAGTATTCTTGAATCCGTGTGTCGCATTGGTGGCCAAAAACTTGCCAGTGCTAGTCACAAAACTCCATATCCGGTGAAGAATTATGTTGAAGAGATCGGCAAAGTTTTTAAAATTGATGTTTCCAAAGATTCCCCTGACGTGCATCCCCAGTACATGTGCTCACTTTGTCAATTTGCTATAGCACGTTCAATGAGAGATGACACATATAAGTATTGTAGTGGGGGCTGCAATGGCCCAGTTACATGGCAACCACATACGAGATCTAACTGTGCCGTATGTAAGAGTGATGCTGTACGAGCCAAGGGCGGCCGTCCACCGAAACGGAAAGCCGTCAGTGAACTGCGTGGCCAAGCGGCAAAACGACAGACATCAACGGCATCAACATCAGCTGAACTGCCAGAAGGCAGTCCTAGCTCTCAGCAAAGACGCACCAGCAGCAGTAGCAGCGGTGACACCAACACAATAGCACACACCACTGATAGTCAAACATCCGCAGTTACTTTGGACGAGATTTCGGCGCACGCAGCGCCTATGTATCGGGCTGAAGCAGCATTAGAGAAAGAGCGGTTTATTGACAGTGGAGCTGTGCAGGAATGCATGATATGTTTGCAAGTGGTAAATGGAGCAGTTCAAGCCAAATGCTGTGAAAATATATTCTGCTCAACATGCGTGCACACGTGGATGAAGAGTCACAATACATGTCCAGTATGCAGACAGCCAATGGCACTGGCGACACTGCAGAAGCCATGCAAGCTAGTGTGCAATATGGTTAGCAAGTGGGGTGTACATTGTGACTTCCATGAACCAGCATTGTCGGGTTGCCCAGCAACCGTTCGCCTCCATGAATTACGAGGTCATGTCACATCATGTCCGTTCAATCCATCCACATCCTCAGGAACGCCCATTCGTACTGCAACCAAAGCTGCAACAGTGGAGGAGATCTTAGCAGCGTCACCATCAAAGCTACGGGGCGATGTGAGTGACAGACTGACCTGTCACCTTGTGTCCGCCAAAGCAGAAGATGGGAGGCTGGAAGTGAAAACCAGCAGCCAAGGAAGACCGCAAGTTTTCATGCGAACAACAGTTGGCAGCAAGCAGCCGGAGGAGGCATCAGCCAGGACGCTGAAACGACGGTCACTGGAAATGGAGCGCATCACAGAGACAGTTTGCACCACAGCAGATGCAACACGGCATGGCGTTGCTGGACTTGGCGCTACCAGCATCAAACCACCTTCAGGCACTGCCCTTGCCATCAAGGCCGATCTAAGCCTTCCTTGGGCGCAACTCCGGAAGCTGCGCAGATGGCTCCGCTCCTTCGGAGTTCAGCTTGAATCGGAGAGAAGCATTCGCTCATTCATAGCCACCACCTTGCCGAAATACACAGTGAAGCAGCTCCCCTTTGTCAAGCGGACTGGCGAGTTGTCACTTGCTGCAGCTGTCTACTTTCCAAACCTAACCGACATCATTATCCACTACCTCGACATACTTGACAGCGGCAGTAAGCTGACATGGCATGATGGCGCCATCCCAGAAGAGGAGATATGGGTCAAGCTGGGCGGTGACCATGGTAAGACAACATTTAAATTCGTGATGCAAATCGCCAACACCATGCATCCAAACTCACTCGCCAACACTGTGCCAATCTGCGTGTTTGCAGAGAAGGACTTGCCGGCAAACCTGGAAACTGCACTCTCAATGTATCGGAACCAAATTGCAGAGCTACAGGGCCAGAAATGGAAAGGCAAGACCATTGTGCCTTATCTGTTTGGTGATTACGAGTACCAAACCATGAACTACGGCTTGTCGGGTTCCAGTGGCGTAAGGCCTTGCCTCCATTGCTTGTGCACGAAGAAAGACATGCAGGTCCCACCAGCGAACCGCGACGTACAGTATGGAGCACGGTCCTTAGAGAAGATGGCGGAGGACTATGCACAGTTTACTAGCGCAGGTGCTCTGCTGTCAAAGGCAAAGCTGTATAACAACACCATCCGACCAGTCCTATTGCCAGTGCCCGTTGCGAGCGCCATTATTCCAGTGCTGCACCTAGACCTCGGTGTATTCCCGTGGATCTTTGATGTATTCACACGCGAGGTCCGTCTTCTGGACATGCAGCTTGCAGAACAATGCGACGCTGAAGAGCAAGACAGTGGACGGTTTAGAGCCTTGTCAGCTGCAAATCACAAGTTGTCTGGCTGCAAAACAGCGTTCTCGGAAGCAACAGCGAAAGCCACCGCTCTGGAGAATCATCTGCACTTCATCGTCTTGTTTGGCCAGCAACAGGGCATGGCGATAGAAGCACTCGCAGGCGTGCTACAACGGGAGGTTGAGCAAGCACAGGCCGACACAGAGCAGTGTAGCTCACAGCTGAAGATTGCTGAAGACGAACTGGCCAAGTTGCGCCGCAGCAAGGATGTTCTCGGCCCGTGCGAAGCGTCCATAGAGCCAGTACTGCAGAAGAACATTATCCATCGGCAGGCCTATCACGGCGGTGCTTTCGTAGGGAACCATATCCACCGTGCCCTCAAGCCCGCCGTGATCACAGCTATCACTGAGGCCCCAGCAATTGTCATTGGAGATCGGTGCCCAGCTCTGCGGAATGATGCTCAAGTAGTCAGTGAGCGGTACAAGTCCCTGTTCAGCCAGTACGCAGCGTGCAGATCTTCCTTCAGCCATTGCAACAAATGTGGAGAGGAGGAACTGCAGCAATTGGAGCTCTCCATTGCCTCGTTCTTACAGAAATGTCGGAGCGAGGTGGTGGAGAGAGGCTTAGGTCACATCACTCCAAAGCTGCACCTCCTTGAGGAACACACTGTGCCGCTGATGCGGAGAGTGAACGTCGGGCTTGGTCTACTGTCGGAACAGGGCGCGGAAGGAATTCACGCCGAGTTCAACCTGCTCGAGAAGAGATACGGTTCCATTCCCGGCGAGCTTGAGCGCCTGCATGCTGTTGCAGAACAACACCTCGTATGCACCCTGCCAGACGTTGCAGATCAACGGCCCAAAGTTCGATCGAGGCAGCGGACTGCTCCATCGCAGGCAGATCAACCAGCCAGTCCGCCATAACACTGACTACACGCAAAGCCAGAGAGGTAAGGTCTAACTGTTCACTTCTACTTCCTCCAATAATAATTCTTCTTCTTGATGTTTTCGACAGCAAGACTTCTGTTCTTACTTCCTTGTCGTTTCAAAAAATATTTGGGTTTAGACCGACTTTACCGAAAGAAAGTACTAAATCCGGCGAAATTATATAATTCTATACATTTTGTACTAAGTCGATAGGATTTCAGTAAATCCGCAGCGTTTTCAAACTTTTCGCCGCCATCTTGTTAGATGTCCACTGCGTAACAGCCGTGTGTAGTACGATTAGCAGTTGCAGGCCTACTACTAGTACTAGCGCGTATCTGTGGCCTGCTGCCACGCGCCCAGGGGTAGATCCTCGGAGCTAGACTAGTCTAGAGTGCGATGCTACCCAACCTCGCATGAAACGGCGTTCTGCTTGGATGATGGCGTATGATAACGGTATTTCCAACAACTGCCAACAGATACGGAGAGCTGCGCGGACTTCACTGGCCGCTCGACGATACTGTGTTCATTGGAGAAAATCTGACGACAAACGACTGTAACGAGTTGGTTACAAGTATGATGACGGCAGACAGGCGTGTGGGTATTTTGTACATGTACAGACACTACTACTAGTACTAGACATGGCCAAGCCGTCAGTCTGGCTTCAATGTGTTTAGTCGATCTTGCACTCGTGTCTGATGCCAGCTGCTAGACAAAGCAGTCTACGTTCTCGCACTGCTACTAAGTAATACAGACGAGTATGCACATGATTGTAGTAAGTGAACGGAATACCTGAGTAGTAGCTTCCGGTCCGGAGCATGCAGCAGCAGCAGAGATGCAGTGTCCACCAGAGCAGCCCTACGCATACCGTCCGTACGGTATCATCATAATGTGTAGGGCTCTCTGGTGCCTACCTGCTCGATATCATTTTCGTCGTTGAACCAGTCAGCTGCTTGTAAGTAATAATAATTATTAGTTGTAGTCAAGACTGCCTCGAACCAATGAACTAGTGTAGTACCAGTATTGACAACAAGAAAAAAAGTCACAGAATTCTGTCTGATCTGTCACTTTTGTCTTTTTTTGTCCTTTTTTGTTTACTAAAAGCCATGTGACATGTGGTGCACGCAACGGGAATAAACGAACGTGCACTTCATCTTGATGCAGCATGCTAGCAGGCGCTAGGCATACATAGTGGCGGGGGCCAGTCTGAAAAGAGCCTGGAGCAGTTGACCAAGCAACACCGTAGTCTAGCGCGTAGTCTTTGAAGTACATGTACTACAGTGCTGGCAACTGAAATCCGACCCCCTGAGCTCACATCGCAAAGAATGTGAACCCACCGCTCAGGGGGTCGGATTTCAGTTGCCAGCACTGTAGTACAGTCATGTACAAGTCTGTTGTAGTCTGTCGCAATCTGGACGTGGCATGCAGTGCATTACTGCCATTACTCGCCCATTAGTGGACGACATGGGAAGGAAGCCTTGACGCGTGCGTACGTGCACAGACAGAAAGCATGTGACAATACGTGTCCGCACGAGCCGCCTCCTGACAGTCTGCTCCCCGCGCGCACTAGGAAAGCAGCATTAGGCCGTGCCAGTAAAACTACCCATTGTTCTGCTAGACACTCGTTTCTGGAACGCTGGGGAAGTGCTGGACATCCCCAGGAAGAGTGAGAGTGAGAGAAGAGAGAGAGAGAGAGAGAGAGAGAGAGAGAGAGAGAGAGAGAGAGAGAGAGAGAGAGAGAGAGAGAGAGAGAGAGAGAATGCGAGCGAGACCTCTATGCAGAAGGGATATTGACGCTACCCATTGTTCTGCTAGACACTCGTTTCTGGAACGCTGGGGAAGTGCTGGACACCCCCATCAAGAGTGAGAGAAAGAAAGAGAAAGAAAGAGAGAGAGAGAGAGAGAGAGAGAGAGAGAGAGAGAGAGAGAGAGAGAGAGAGAGAGAGAGAGAGAGAAGGAGAGAGAGAGAGAGAGAGAGAGATAGAGAGAGAGAGAATGCGAGCGAGACCGGTATGCAGAAGGGGTATTAATGACGTGACCCTGTCGAACCATGCTAGCAGCCTGTGCCTGTGACAATGACAAAACCGCGTACATGAGACGTCGAAGCAACTAATTACTTATGCTTAGTTTTGACATTGACGTATGTCTACGCTGCCTGGTTGTGTTTCTCAACACAACACAGTAATACTAGCCGGTGGTAGCACGGATGTGCGAACTTTTCTTTTTACGTGCTATTACCAGACATGCGAGGCAAGATGTATTACAGAAAACAGATACTGGAATTTGATTTGATGGCACAAACCCGGCTGGAGACAAAAAAATAAGAACAAGAAAGATAACAAAGTTGCATGCAGGGAGAACGAAGAAACGACTAGAACACAGAAGTTGAGGGTTGACAGAACAAACAACTATTGAGTCGGGGCTGACTACTACTGTAGTGGACATGGAAATCCGGTCGCACGTCTAGCGGCCCCAGGGTGCTGGCCATGCAGCCGTGGATAAGCGCACACATGCATTACATTTTATGCGCTGGTGGCATGGGATCAACATGTGCACTGCATGCACGCAGCGTTCTGTACGCGCTGAGGGCGCCGGCCCGGTCAATCGACTGGATTTCCATGTCCGCTACACTAGTATCCACTAGCGCAGCTGTGTAGGTGTGTAGGTGTGTAGGTGTGTAGGTGTGTAGGTGTGTAGGTGTGTAGGTGTGTAGGTGGGGCGTTGTGGACTCCTCCGACCAAAGGTCTCGGTATCCTTGCACACAACGCGCACCAGGGGGGGGGGGGGGGGGGGGGTTAAAAAAGAAAGGAAGAAGAAAGAGTTAGGCCATCAGGTAACTGTTAGTATGCTAGTCTGTGGTGTACACGTCCACAGCAGTCCCAACTCGTCCACAGCAGTCCCAACTCGTCCACAGCAGTCCCACAAGTTTGCTCGAGGAGGTACTTGTACACTGCTACTTTGAAGCGTTGCAGCGCTGCCTTGGATGGGGCAGCGTTCAGGATGGCAGAGGGTAGAGCATTCCATGTTGCGAGTAGGCCGAACGGGAAGGATCGGTGTAGGATGTCAGGACTTCTGGCGGGGAGAGGGTTTGACAACTGGAAGGCATGGGAGTGTTTCACTTGATGTTGGTGGCGGGTTCTGGGACGGGCGGGCTCAGGGACAGCAGGTGGCAGCATGTCTGTCAGCTGGGCCGGACCGGAAATGTAGTGCAGCTTGAACAGGTAGCACAGTCCCGAGACTTGCCGACGCACTGATAAGCTTGGGAGCATGGTCCCAGCGCCAATTCTGCGCATACACCGTTGCTGGATGCGGTCAAGCTTCGCGAGGTTGGACCGGGCTGCGCCTTGCCAGACTAGGGGAGCATATTCCAGTGTGGGTCAAAAATATGAAAGGACACGTCTCTAATATTAGTACATTGTACATGATGCCGGAATGATGTCACAGTGATGGGCAGTACTGGTGTACATATACAGGTACAAGGGTAGCCCTTGGCGGATTATGCTGGCATAATTTCTCGCATAATCCTTGGATTTTGTCTATAACATTATGCCCTGGCATAAAAAGACCTCTGAGACAAGACGGTCGGCATAACCTTACGATGCTGGTTGAAGATTAATGCTCTAGGCATATTTTAGGCTAGGGTCCGGCGGATTCTGCCGGCAGAAAAATTGGCAGAATTCGGTGCTTTTTCTGGTAAGTTTCATGCATGTTTGGTATGTGGATCAAAAAATGGAGCAGAATTCGAGGAATTGCCGGCCATAAGGTTTGTATGGTTCTGCCAATTTCACTGCTCTTCGAGCAGAATCTGCCACCTTTTCGAGCAGAATCCGCCGGTCACTAATTTAGGCAGGAAATAACGGTTAAACCTGGTGAATGTTATCCCTTATAAGCCGTGCTGTCATGGTGCCAGAGTCGTTGTAACGTTGCAAAGTGCAACAATAGTGCAAGGGTGCAGTATAGCACCATCATTGGCATAGTTCCAGCATAATGTAGCATAATCACTAGCATAATCACTGGCATAACGTTAATGGAAAGTATAATTCAGCAATGTACCGAGCATACTCCGCCAAGGGCTGTTTGTTCTGAGTACACCATAACATTAGATTGGACGGCAGCATAGTATAGCACCATCATTGGCATAATGTAGCATAATCACTGGCATAATTTGGGCACAATGGAAAGCATAATTCAGCAATTTACCGAGCATAATCCGCCAAGGAAGGGCTATACCAGGGTCAACCTTACTTCATTTTTCTTACCCGTGTATCATCTTTGTGTCTTTGTACACTGATTCATACCATGTATGGATGTGTTTACAGCCTTACAGTATCATTATCACGAGTTGTTTGCCACCAAACCCAGGCAATCCATCTTTCCAGAAACAATAAAAGTACACGTCTCCAATACTAGTACAGTCTCCTATAGTAGTACAGGTCTGACCACCTTCAAAAAACAAAAGTATTGTACATTTTAATATTATACTATAGAAAAGAAAAAAGACCAAGGAATTACACGTTACGCTATAATGTCCACTAACACCACCAGATACTAAACCATCAGCTCATGCGATAGCATTGCACAACACTGACCGACGGTGCAGTGACGTTCTACAACTAACAACTAACTGGCTAACACTCTAGCACATCTTGGATGCGCACTCCAACAGCCTTCCAACTTGAAAGGTGCTAAGTAATAATTATGATACCATAATATTAAAAGAGGGGAAGGTGAGCGCAACCAAGACAATCATGAGCTGAAAGTCTCAGCTGTGAAGAACGTTGGCGGATGTTCATGCATGCCGATGACGATACTGGCAAAACCATTGGACAATACGGTCAAACCACGATTCAAGGACGCAAAGCAACATTCCACACAACTTGTGTGGCTCAAAGCTGCAAAGATCAATAAAAGGGGAAGCTATGCAAATAGGAATCATGCAAAACCGAACATGTATCTTGTATTGCTAACTAGGTCACTTCACCACTACATGCATGTACCGTCAGCTGTATCTGTTCTCATCCTTTTCCTGTGTTATTTGTTGAAGTAAAAAGTTGACATTTTATAGTCAACCGTTTCCAGTTATTTTATTGTAGTAAATAGCTAACATTTCGTGTGTTTTTGAGAGTGTCTTATTAAATTTTATTCCTTTTTGCCTATTCTGCAGTTGCATGCGTGTGTGCTCCTCATTGGCTTCGCTCGTACCTCTTTTCTTTTGTTCAGTTGGCTTACCGGTATGCGAAGGCTAGCCATAGCAGCCAAGCTTGCTTGGTGGTGTCAACGCGCGAACAAGCGTAATATTAATGATAACTTTGAACCTTACAAGTTGGAAGGCTGTTGGAGTGCGCGTCCAAAATGTGCTGGAGCTGTTAAAAGTGTTAGCCAGTTAGTTGTAGAACGTCAGTACCGTCGGTCAGTGTCGAGCAATGTTACGGCATGAGCTGATGGTTCAGTAACTGGAGGTGTTAGTAGACATTATAGTGTAACTTGTACATGTAGTTCCTTGGTCTTTTTCTTTTCTATAAATTTATCCTTGGCTTTCCAATCGAGTCCATTCTTGCACACCTGATGAGCCGTCCTTATCTATAATGTATACAGCAAAACGATCATCGTGTGAAACTACTGCTTGTTACCGTAACCGACGAATGTATGGGGAATCTTGGGGATGCATGCGATTGACTGATTAGCGGGCAGTTAACTCATTGGATTTCTTTGTATTCTGTATCTCCGTATCGTTATCTTTTCCTCTAGCCCTCTCGCTTAAACAAGCAAAATAATAATAATAATAATAACTCAGTTTAGCTACCACTCCCAGTCATCAATGGTCCTACGGATTCAAGGCCAGAACCCAGGTAACGAATAGACATACATGTACTCACATAGTGCAATCGACTTGTGATCGTCTCACAGTCACTGGTCTACTCGAACGGTTATTTTTTTAATGAAACAGGTCTATCCGCGAGTACTACTAGTACTTAGTAGTACAAAATTTCATGTAATGGTCTTCAGAAAGGTCTCCACTAATGCCGCCCGACCAACTCCAGAATCCCATCCGCCCTTGAGGAAAAAAAGCCGAGAGAGCAAAACGCCGGCGAGCGAGGAGTGCCGAACTAGCACAGCACAGAGTATTACCGGTACATGCATGTCTGGTATGAAGTTGCCCCACCTCACCTTCCAACCCGGCAAATATTTAGATTTTGATAAAAAACGATTCAAAGCCTCTCAATTATTACTATTAGTATTACTAGTATAGTTGCCCCACCTCCATTATCTGATTTATCACAAAACATTTGTCATGAACAATGACTTGCTCATGGATTGTGCTTGATGACCCTCCCAAGGCTGATTGGTTGTTTATTAGTGCAACAGATGATTATGCGATCAAAGTTCTAGTACTATTAGCGATTTCAAAAAGTTCGTCTCATTTGCTTTTTAATGTTTTTATTTTTACTTTTTAGCCTGACGCGGTAGAAAATGTGCAGTTTCAACTAATTACTTTGAGAGATTGGTATTGATTTATTTGAATTCGGTATCTCAACAGTACAATGTACAACTTGGGAAGATTCGAATGACATAGATTATTATTACGAAGTAGTGCAGCCTACTCAAGCTCAACTGATGAGGGGTGAATTCCCCGAAACACTGTGTATTGAGCAGGGAGTGGTGCTTTCTTGCAGGTTTGCCGAGTCGAAGGTTCGATGGACTTCTCGTGTGCTCTGGATGGCAGTCGTGAGTCAGTCAAGTGTCAAGTAAAGTCGGCGGAATAGCGCGAGCTCCGGTGTGGGGAGCGAACCTTTCTTATAGATTATTATTATTATTATTATTTGTGCTCCCGCGTCAATGGGCTCGCCCAAATTCGCTTGCACCGAACCATGCGAAAAAAGGCCGCCAGCAGGCAGGCAGGCAAAGAAAATAGAAAATGGTGTCACATAAACTAATACAAACAAGAATATCATTATTGATGACATTAATACTGAATGAATGGCAAAGGCCATGTGAATACGGATAATACGGATAATCAGAGTACCAACAACATCGAATGACATAGATACATAAACAATAAAGTGGAGTAGGTGCTACAGCTGATCATTTTATCGCAGGTTGTGGGAGATTTCGACTGTACGGAAACGATTTTCTTGTTCAACCGCCTAGCGCTCCTCCGGTCAGGCCCATAGCCTTAGCTCTGTCAACTCATTTTTTTCACCAGTTCCCTCGCAAACCGCACCAACACTTGACTTACATCAGAAACAACCATTGGAGGCATCGATCTATTTCCACGACTGTAACAAAACATGCTCTCAAAAACTCCGTTGAAGCAGGGAGTCGTTATATACGTACATGTATACGACTCCATGGTACGTTTGAACCTACCAAAAAGAACGGAGAGCTGGGACCGCACTTACCCGGCCCGGCACCGGACGCAGAGCAAAGGAGGATGACAATCATGTCTACACAAACGACAAAGCTCCCCCCCCCCACGCTTGACTGGCCCTCCCCTGGCCTGCCCTGGGGGTTATGAATTCTCGATATAAAATTTAAAATACGAACAGCGCGCTATATATATATATATATAGCGCTAGCGAAGAAAAACTAGAACTAGAATGTAGAAAGGCAGTTTTCTCATGATATGATTGCAGAGCAAGAATGTAAGTATTGTCGAGTTCCACGTTCCTAATAACAAGTATGATGGCAACTGCCCAGTGCCGGAGGATGCTGGC